>NC_136814.1:57650111-57960917 GCF_951394365.1 Tetrao urogallus | reverse complement strand
TCCCTACACCACTGGCCATCACAAATACAACAGTGCTACTACTAAATATTTCACAGTTTTCCATACAGGCAGTGTAAAATTTCCATTGAGAACAGTTGTGGAGAAAAATGAGCACTTCTGTAGGGCAGTCCTTAGAACTCTGTGCAGGAGCCCATATTAAAATCTATCAGTGACCTCTTTTGAAATATCTGGTTTAAGGAAGGCCTATTTAGAATGACTCCAAAATTTCCAAAGTCTCATAAAATCTTATCATAGAATAGCTTGGGCAGGAAGAGACCTTAATGATCATCAAGTTCTGACCCCCTGCCATGGGCAGGTTTGCCAACCACTAAGTCAGGTACTCAATACGGTTGCCCAGGGCGCCATCCAACCTGGCCATGAAAATCCATGGAGAATCATTTTTATTTTTTATTTTGCTTTATTGATAGCACAGCTCCATTTCATTTATGAAAAAAGGCAGTATTTATCTTCCTCAAGTCTTATGCCTTGTTTGTTGACAAATACAGTAAGTATCCTACTACCATGAGACCCCTTAATTAAACAGCTGACTCTTTGCTAGACACCCTAGAGCACCATCTTCTGCCATGAATGAGCTAAGGATTACTGCTAATAAGACAATTATCTTGGAGGACACCCTTGTGGTGCTTTTACGCAGAAGGGCAACTAAGCACTACCATGCTGCTCTCTCACTCCCTACTTACAAAAATGAGGAGAAAATATGATGAAATGGTTGAGATAAAGACAGGGAGATCACTCAACAATTACTGTCATGGGTAAAACAAACAGAGCTTGGAATAGTAATATAATTTGCTACCTACAGACAACAGATTAGCACAGTGAGAACCAAAAAAAAAAAATTCATTCACCCTCTTCTGTCTTCTCCCCCTGAGCTGCATAGGGAAATGGGGGTTGCAATCAATCCGTAACTCTTAACGGTCCATAACTCTCTCCTGCTCCTTCATGGTTGCTTCCTGCCTCTGCTCCAGTGTGGGGTCCATTCCATGAGATCCTGTCCTTCCTAAACTGATCTCAAGTGGGGCTTCCCAGAGTCTGCAGCGCTTCAAACACTGCTACAACACGGCTCCATATCATGGGGCCCATCCTTCAGAAGAGGACTGCTCTGGCACAGGTCCCCATGGGTGGCAGCTCTCCCACATCTCCTGCCCCACCAATGGCTGCTCTCCATGTGCTGCAGCTCTGGTCCTGGCTCTGCTCCTCTGAGGGCTCTCCATGGGCTGTGCATTCTTCAGGCCTCATCCACTGCTGTGCTCCTTCACAGCTGCATGTGGAGATTCGCACGTGGAGATCTGCTCCACATGGTGCCCATGGGCTACAGAGAGACAGTCTGCTCCACTAGGGGTCTCTCCTCTGCTGCAAAGAACCACTGCTCCAGCCTGGAGCACCTCCTGCCCTCCTTGTACACTGACCTAGGCGGCAGCGCTTTCTCTCACATTTTTCACTCCCCTCTCTCAGCTCCTGTCGTGCAGCAGTTTTTCTGTTTCTTCAGTCTCCTCTCTCAGGAGCACACCCAGCATCTCTCATAGCTCAACTCTGGCAGTGGCAGGTCCCTTTTGGGGCAGCTGGAGATGGCTCTGATCTGACATGGGGCAGTGTTGAGATCTGCTCACAGAAGCCAGAGATCCTCTCTGTCTAAACCTTGCCACGTAAACTTAAAACTGTCCTGAAGATAAATAAGAGATTGTTAAAATCAGGCATTGTCTAACAAATAGAAAAGCTTAACTTCGACACCTATGTGCAACATTTTTTTTCCATTACAATTTGTGCTATGAAGAGATACCCTCCAGAATCATCAATAGCTTTGAGCCATCAGTTCTCCAGGTGAGACGTGAGTCTTTGAGGTGAAAGAGTGATAGAGAGGGACTGATGACCTTGTGTAGATGCATGCATCATCACTTTGATGTGATGACACAATTTGTTGTCACAAGTTCTGTTGCTTTATGTTGCCATTTAAAATATAGTGACACACAATGATCTTGGACTATATTTTGTGCCCACTTCTCAGTTTTCTCTAAATCTGATTCTTTCTTCTCTATCCTCTAGGCTGTCCATGACCCACATCTAATTTTAACCTGACTTCACTCCTGTTGCCAGTTTTAGTTCTCTCACATAGACTCTTTTGTTTTGACTCCAGGCTTGTCATCACAGTGCTTGTTTTCCAGTCTGCCCCGCTCACAGAATTGCAGAATGGCAAGTCGAGATTGTCAAGATCTAACTTCTGGCTCCAAGTGTGGTCAACCAGTGCAGGCTGCTCAGGGCTCTGTCCAATCAGGTGTTGGGCATCTCCAAAAGTGCAGATCACAACCTCTCTGGGTAACTCAATTCAGTGTTTAATCACCCTCACAGCAAAAGTTTCTGATTGTAACTGTAACTGTAAATTGTGTTGCAATTTGTGCCACTGCCACTTCTGCTTTGACTGCATATCATCAAAGAGAATCTAACTCAATTCATATACAAGGAGAGCCTTTTTCTTCTACAAGCAGAACACTACATCTCTGTCAGCTTCTCCTCATATGACAGACACTTGAGTTCTCATGTCCACAGTATCCTGCTGGCTTCCCCTTTGTAGTCCCACATTTGTGGTCTGTCCCAGCTTCTAACATTTTTGCTCTCTCAGAATCCACTTTCCTTGTCTCTTGCCCAGATATTTCCAGTCCCTATCGTTAGTTCCTCTGTACTGGTTGATCTCATTCACCTTATGCTCTATTTAACTGACCTTCAGTCTCAGTTCTTCAGTTCTTCTTACAGACCTACAGCTCCCCTCCCTCCTTTCCTCCCCTTCCCCAGTTCTGCAGGTTCATCTCTTTTTCTTCTGACTCCCTTCACATGATGCCAGGAAACTGCCAGACTGTGAAGAACAGAGGGACATATGTGTCCTACACTGTTTCACTGTCTAGATGCAAACTGCTGTTAGCAGTCCAGAATGACAACAAGAAAGGTCTTCTTGACTCCCTGCAGTACTGGTCAGCAATGTGCTAGAGTAGGCAGAATCTACAAGAAATCAGACATTGAATTCTCAGTAAGTCTCTGCAGATAGGATTCCCACAGGAATAGAAAAAGTCACTCCCTTGATGAAAATTCCTTGCTAAGTGCCAAGACCTCTCTTGAAAGCCCAAGGACATCATATTTCTTTCGTATTTCTGGTCCAGACAAAAAACATATTCCTTATTTATCTTTCTTCACAAATTTCTAAAATCTTTTTGCTGACTGGGAAAGACAGTAAAAAAAGAAAAAAGAACATCTAACATTGAAAATTTCAGTCCAATGTTATATCTGACTAATGTGACTAAGGACTAAAAGCAGGACAAACAATAAACACTTCTGTAACTAAGGGAAGTGCCATTCATCTTGGCATACACAGTCAAATCTACCTAATAGTTCCAGCATGCTTCTTCAGTCCTACTCTTACTAAGGAAATAGGTTTCTTTAGTAGGGTTTTATTTATTTATAAAAAAACAAATTTATTGTAGGGTTTTACTTATTTCAAAGTTCAGTCAAAACCTATAATGCTAATCAATTACAGGCAGAACCAAATACAATCCTGAACTAAATGTATAAAGGTAAGGACAGTTTGCTACATAGATAAATTATGAAATACAGTGATCAGTAAGTTCTCATTTCTCTCTAAAGGAGAAATCTATTATTTGAAAGAAAAAATCTACAGTGGACATATTATGTGAAAGCTCAAATAATCACAGCAGCCTTTGTCTAATTAAAAGCAGTTCTAACTCTGGCTTTCTTTCAAGCACTAGAAGACAAGCAAGTGTTTGTAATTATGGCAGTTTTCCAAATAGGAGACGTGCCTGACAGGAATAACTTCTTTCCTTGGTGACTAAACATGAACTATTTATTAACAGCGGGGGTTTGAAGGGAAAACTGACCTAACAGAGATCAATGAGAAAATTTGGCTGTTTGTATATGTGCTGTACTCTGCCTGTGTAAAGGATGGATGCAAATAATTAATTGGTGTCATTTCTGAAATTCTGCTTTTCTCCTGAAAGACTATCTCAGCATTAACCTCTATAGTAGATGACAGCACTCTTATCACATTGAAGTTTTAGTTGAAGAGTGTGCAGTTATTAGGGAGAGGAAAAGTGACATCATCCCTCAGATGCTACAGCACAATTTTGTGATAAAAATCTCCACACAAGCAATATGCATAAAAGTAACTGAGTTTTGTAAGAAGGGGATAATTTTCTTTCTCTTGTCTTACAAACAAAGCACACTTAACCATTTAAACACAAATAATATATACATAGGATGCTCTGAAATTAATGCTTCCTATTTATTTCCATGGAAATGACAAGAGATTCAAAGAGTACAATAACATTATTTAATAGAACAAATTCTTAGCTATGGTTTTTGGTCTCCATAGAAGCTCAGCATGCATTGACAAATGTCAGGGGGACCATTTTTTTCTGCCTGGAGGAATTCAATGACACATCTTTGCTTCACACACCTTTCCATGCCAGATTCCATTTTATCAGACTGGCCCTCTACTGAAATCTGTTGCATGGTAAAACGTAATGGAATATTGGTAGGAAGGTTGATACTCATATCACCAACAACTGCCTCTGACATTGTATGCCAACAAAATAAAATAGGATGCATTACTTTCAGAACAGCCCTCATACCTACCCATGTCAAATTAGGGGGTAACTAATGCAGCAACATCTCCTAATAGTTGTAAGTGGTGGTATTAGTTCTTCCTTTTCATTCTGATCTTTTCCCTAAAGTACACAATTACTCTATGCATGCAAAACATTTAAATAAATGAGGCTCATTAAAGAAAATGCATAAGCATTGAAACAGGGCTTTTCCTCATTCAAAACTGATAAAGCACTTCTGTTATTATAATTTACCACGCTAATTTAAGACAAAGCAAAAAAACAAAAAAAACAAAAACAAAAACAAAAACAAAAAAAACAACCAAAAACCAAACCAAACCAAAAAAAAAAAAAAAACCACAACAAATTGTGCACGGTTGCAGGGATATTCTATTGAAAATCCTATGGCATTAAGTTGCATTTTTTAATAGTTCTATGGTTTTCTATAGAACTTGAAAAACTGAGGGAAAATGAATTCAAACTGTATAATTTCAAGTACTGGTAAAAAACAAATGAAAAAAAAAGAATAAATGGAAAAACAACAACAACAACAACAAAAACCACAACAGAGTAGATTGCTGGTTAATATTTTATCTCACATACAGTTTAAATTCTGTATGTGTTGTCCTGAAAGTTAATGTTTGACACCAGACTGCTCTAAGTTTTAACTTTTAACACTGATTTATTTCCAGTGTCATTGCATAACTAATAGAGAAGAAACAATTCTACAACCAGCTGCAGTCACAGTCAAAGAAGTACAAAAAGAAATAACTGAAAAGGTCTTTACTGATATTTACAGCACAAGTACAACGAGCTTAGGGTTGACAGATATAAACAAATGATATTTGTAATTATTCTGACCAAAGCAGACTTTCTTTTACTTCATTATCTTAATGCTCTTAAGAAAAAAAAAAAGAAAAAAAAAAGAAAAAAAAAAGAAAAAAAAAAAAAAAGCAGTTTTGAAAAGAACAATTTGATTTCCCATCTTGGAATCCTACCAATCAGATAAAAAAATTACCTTACTGCTACAATAACAGTGAGGAAACAGTGACATACAGTGACATTATACAAAGGTCTGTGAGATAAAAGTTACGATGTAACTCTCCTCCCTTAGCCTCTTTTAAGAGGCAAATGTAGCATGTGACATTTGAAGTACCTGTGGAGCTTTTCTTGTAGACAACCATCAATAAACTATATAGCTTTAGTACATATTGAGGAAGTGAAATGATGCTTTCAAAGATCCTTTTAGAAAATGGTACAAATACAATTATTATTATTATTTACAAAAAAACATAATCCAAAGAAAAAGTGATACAGTGTTTCTTTTATTAACTTGCCTTTTTCCACTACTCACTAGACAGAGAGAACTCTTTTGATGTAAAATTGGCTCATCACAAGGTCAACTTCAAAATCTAGATAACTTCTAGGCTTTGGAAAAAAGCTAATGCCATTGGTCCAGTAGATTTCCAGAGCTGTCATATCAACATCTCATTAATCCTTAGCAGCTACCAAAAAGAATCCCTTTCATTCAAGTATCTACCATAAACAACCTATGATCAGGGTTCTCAGATGTCATGGCAGTGCCAATGATACATATCTGCTAGCAATTGCCATCTAGCGCTGGTTAATCCAACGTAGGACTATTGGTCATTGCTCTCTCTAAGCATTTGCAAGCCCCAATTTTTTTCTCAGGATTTCACATAAATGCTGCCAGCACTTAATATTCCCCTTCAGTCTAGAAAAAAAAAAAAAAAAACCACCAAAAAGAAACTCTGAGACACCTTCCCTGCAGCCTGTGTCACAGCCAATTTATATGGATGCTAACTATTGACATTCACTCTTTTTTTTTTTTTTTTTTTTTTTTTTTTTTACTATCTACCCATCACTTTATAAGTGTCTCTTTAGAGTTAATAGAAGTGTCTCTTTTGCCCAGAAAAATAATAATGGGATAAGGGACATCAGATAATTTACTGCTTTAATACCATGTTTTTTCCACATTGCTTAAATTTTCTACTGGAAGAAAGACATCCTGTTGTTCACACGAGGACCAAGAGTTTTCTCTTGCACTGTCCATAGAAGAGGTTGACACAAATAAGATACCACCATTTGACAGACAATCACTCAGTGAGGGCCAGTGTTAAGCAAACTGTGTGCAGATTATTCCTTTGGTTTTATTATCGGATTGCAGATTTTAAAAGAAAGAAAATGTTCTCTAGCAGACACATTCCTCCCTAGTTTAGTATACACTGACTGGGAAACCTCTTCACGGGCACAAGGAAGTCCATCAGAGTGGAGAATATCAATATTCTTGTATGTCAGGGACAGAAACTTATGTTCTAGACAAGTTACAAATTTTGACACACTTGGGCCAAAACCAAACAAAGAACAAAACAAAACAAAAACATCCCAAAACACACATCAAGCCTCAGGAACAAAGCTTGGTTTCTACTGCTGCTCTGTAGTCTGCAGCAAAAGATCAGTAGTATTTTCTTAGCCTTAAAACAAAAACAAACAAACAAACAAAAAAAAAACAAATGATAAAACAAAACCAAAAGATCCAACAACACAACCACTGTTCTTAATAGGGATGGTATAGTATATAAAGGTCAGGTCATTATAAAGGTCAGAGCAAAGAACAAATGTCTTTTGAATCCAATTAAGTCACATACTTTGCATGCAATTAGCTAGCTTAGAGAAAATTATCATACTAAGAAATTGTATGTACTGGTTTGATTAATTATTCCTTCCTTGAAGCAGTAAATTTACCAGCAAAGGTACTTCTATGCTAAATGCTTTACAAAATACCATCCCTGAAACCTTTTACTGCTGATTATCTTGAGTATATCATGGCATACTGATAAAGTTAGAAATTAAATGCATTCACAGGTTGAATTTGACTTTATATTCATAACCCGCTGTTCTTGTGATCTCAGACTTGCCTCACAAAGGTGAAGAAATTCAAGAGTACTAATAATACATTCCAATACTGTTCAGCAGCTTCTTAACTACCTACATTACTTTTCTTCTTCCCAATGTCTTTATCCTAGCCAACAGATCTCAGACTTTCTCCAAAAGGAAAAGAGGTGGAGGTGAGCAGAGAAAACAATACTAAAATAGTTGCTGATCAGAATAAAATCATAAACCTTTCAGTCAAAATCAGCAACAACCTGAAAATATGATATCCTTCAGTTATCACACCAATAGGAAGGTGCAACAGTAGTTCTGTGCATAAGCTCAAAAAGCAGCACAAATTCATTCATTTTCAGTTTCAAAATTCAAATTGAGCTGCCTGCAGAGACACTGATAAGCCCTTTAATAGAGTATAAAGTACACACCAACTTTAAGATTGAGCAAAGGTGGATTACGTGTAATGAAGTAAAAGGAATAAATATCATCTAGGGTGAATGAATCCATCACAACTCTTATTCATGCAAGCAAAACAAAGCACAAAAAAGCAGCCAGAGTTATGAATATAAATATCTCAAGTATATGAACATTACATTTACAAAAATGTCTGTGTTACACATTATACTTTTAAGAGAATGTTAAGTAGAAAAGAAGAATGCTTTTTCTTCAGCTACTGAGATAACAAACAGTAATCAGGAGCAAAAAAAAAAAAAAAAAAGAAGAAAAAAAGAAACCCAACTTTTCAAAAGGTGGTAATCTGAGGAGCATGAACTGCTACAGTTCTCAAAAAAAATTTAAAGAAAAAAAAGGTTATATATATATATATATATATATATATATATAAACAATATATCTGTTAGCTGATCAAATGTTATACTAAGCACTCATATAACATGCTTCTGCACAGCATTTAACTTCCCTGTCACCAAGGTAAGTCCTTATTTATTTTAAAGCAGTGAATTCCTCTAGAATTTTGACATTCATATTTTATTACACAGTTTACCCGAAAAAATGATTTCTGGAGGAATTCTGATTCATAAAGTAATGTTAAGAGCATATTACAGGTTGTTACCAGCACTATCAAAGCCTAACCAAAGAATGCCATCTCACATGCTATTTTTCAAGACAAAAATGATAGCTTTAATGAAGAACTTCTTACATTGAGTCACCAGATATGGTAATAAACATTTTTTTTTTCCATTTGTTGCAGCATTGCAAAAAGATTACATGTTAACAAATCCAAATTTCTCTAACATAAGAACTATCCTATATATATTTTGCAATACTTGCTGCAGCTGTCTTTAATCAGATGAACATCAGAGGGAAATGTACTACAGCAAGTTGTTAACAGACTGAAATGCAATGGAATCAATGAATGAATACTTATATGCGATCAAACAGAAAACAGGAAATCCTAAACCCCTCCTCTGCCAGAAAACTGGGGTGAGTTCACAAAAAGATCTCTTGTTACACCACATAGTGGTGCTGTATTGTGTGCTGAACATTGATTACACCAAAGCCAAACTGCAAGAGCTTTGGAGTTGTTGTCAGATGAGTATTCTGTCAAAGTATATTTCCCTTCATATCTCTCCTATTTTTCTCATCTTACCCCTCAGCTCAAAGGCAGCTGGCTCACTCCTACCATGTAGCTAATAGCAGCCTACACCATGTATGCAACCAGCTACTACCATCCCCTTCAAATACACCACCATGCCTGATGGGGACTAGGAAGTATACAACAGTAGTTTGTATAGTAGTAGTAGTAGGGAAAGGTATTTGAGGACCAATCATAGAATCATAGAATCACAAGGTTGGAAGCGACCTACAAGATCATCTAGTCCAACTGTCTCCTCATCACCATTGCCACCACAAGCACTAAACCATATCACGCAGCACGTCATCCAGATGCCTCTTGAACACTGCCAGGGACAGCGACTCCACCACCTCTCTGGGCAGCCATTCCAGTGCCTGACCATTCTCTGAAAGAAAAAGTTCTTCCTTATGTCTAATCTAAACCTCCTCTGATACAACTTGCAGCCATTACCCCGTGTCCTGCTTGTTGCCTGGGAGAAGAGGCCAAATCCCTCTGCACCACAACCTCCCTTCATAAATTTGTAGAGTTGTAGAGTAGTCTCTTCTCCAGACTGAACAAACCCGGCTCCCTCAGCTGCTCCTCATAAGACTTGTGCTCCAGACCCCTCACCAGTTTCGTTGCCCTTCTCTGGACATGTTCCAGGACCTCAACATCTTTCCTGTAGTGAGGAGCCCAAAACTGAACACAGTATTCGAGGTGTGGCCTCACCAGAGCTGAGTAGAGGGGGATGATCACCTCCCTGCTCCTGCTGGCCACACTATTTCTAATGCAGGCAAGGAAAGTAGTGAAGCTGCTGTCACTGCTGTTGAAGGTTGCAGAGGATCAAGAAAGCTGGAGAATGCTGCCATGACAGTCCCTCTGTCACGGCAGAAGCCTGATCTTGGCACTCGATGGTCTGCACCTCCTCTTCAAGGACTACAATTAACTTTAAACAAGATACCCCATCTTGTTCTGTTTGATTAAATGTTTATTTATTGCAACTTATGTGCACATTCAAGGTTATCACACACCATCTTTCACATAACATTCCATTTCCAGCACAGCTGTGAAGTCAGTAATAAAAGTATTCCAAGTGCCAGCGTGCTTTCCCCTGCTGGTTTTGGTCCTGTACCCCACGAAGAAATACAAGGCTCTTTACTCAAGGTATTCCTTGATCACAGAGTCAAAAAAATAAAAAAATAAAAAGACAACCATCAAGCTAATGTAGATAAGCCAACAACATTACACATTTCTTTGCAATTTCACCTCTACCTATGTCAGTCTCTTGTTTTAATTTTAGCTTCCAAATTCTTTACAGCAATAGCTGAATTTCTTTCCTCACATTTATAGCAGGTACAGCAGAGAGGAGTCCTATCCAATTTCAGAGGACAACTGACGATTTTCTGCAACGTGAATGAACATTTGCATCTCTGAACAAATGGAAGTGGAGCTAAAAATGAAGACCAATCATACACTGGTATAATTAGCTGAAATAAATATCAGTGAATGTTGTTCACAGCAATAATTCACAGGATATTAGCAAATACTCTAAAGCATAGGACTAGCAGTTCAGGAAAAGTTATATATAAAGTGAGCTGGAATGTTAGTTAATATTGACTATAATTCCATAGAAATTGTTTTCTTGGGATTACTACATATGAGCAAATTCTCAAAAAACTAGCGTTTTCTTCCCACTGTATTTGCAAATGTGCACAAGATCAATGACAAGTTGTAGAATTAATACTTGAACATTCTTTCTTTAGCAGTGAAACTAGTTTCATATCTTGTTTGCAAAATCTACAAGCAGTATGCAATTGTTTCAACAGTGAATATTTTTCAATACAAATAACCAACCTAGAAAACAACCACCAGAGGGGTAAAATGGAAACATTCTGTTTTGTTATAATTAGCAAATCATTTATTTTAGCTTAGTACCATTGCTGCCTTTTGAGATATAGCTTCTATATTCTTCAATCTAAGCTGAATTTTAACTCTTGCATACAGATGAGCAAACATGCCAGAAGTTCTCTGAAAGAGCAGATTCGGCTTTCAGATTCTCAGCTCTGAAGGAATTCTATTTTAGCATATATTCACAAGGATCATTCCCCTAATCAGTTAACCTTTCTCACTCTAACCAAGACAATTTATTAGAAAGGTATTGGCAATACCTAAAAATATCTGTTTTAACATTAAAAAGAAGTTAAAGGACAGTGATTTCGAAATTCAGAATGGCCAAGCAGTTGCGAATATATAAATATAACTGGAGTAAAAACCTCCAAGGTAGTTCTTAGGCTGGAAGACAGATGTTCATGGGTATGATCGAAAAGACATTTTCAGGATTTGAAATAGTGGATGAAAGATTAAGATCATGAAATCTCTTCTAGGGCCTCAAACTACCTCATTTCTTTTCACATAAATCATTTATAACACCATATTTTTATTTGAAATCTCAGGTGATGTCCACGCCACCATAAAACATGTAATGTTGTTGGACTACATCCTACTTTTATGCTAGCAGTGCAGGTATTTGTGCAGGAACAGAAGTGAGGCAGCCCCGAGCTCAATTGCAGGCAGAGAGCCTTTGAGATTGTCCCAGTACCTACACAGGTTCTTCAGCAAACCTTACTGCTTCTTTACCAACAGCATTTCACTCATAGACTATTTTAAAGCCTGCCCAGCTATCCCATTAATGTGATGACCTGATAAAAATGGTGCTAATGACTAGGTGCTGATTAAACAAGACATAAGTAATCCAGAGATAAACGAGAGCAGAAACCCACGTTGGCCAACAACTACAGACAGCCAACAGCTACAGACCATGGAGGCATGGCCAAAGTTGGTCTTTATGCTGGTCTGAACTGCAGAGCTGCATAACTGGCCAAGGTTACTTATGCACAGCTAAACTATATAACAGTAAAACTTGGGAGGAAATATTTTTACTTAGAGGATGGTACGGCACTGGCATAGGTTGCCCAGAGAAGTTATGGATACCCCATCCCTGAAGGTGGTCAAGGTCAGGTTGGATGCGGCCCTGGGCAGCCTGATCTAGTGGGTGCCAACCCTGCCTACAGCAGGAAACTAGATAATCTTTAACGTTCCTTTCAATTCAAGCCATTCTATATGATAAGTTAGAAAGCTGTTACTTAGAATATATAAAAAGGAAGAGTGCTAAGCAACATGAAACAATTCAGTGGATCCTCAAATGCTAAAAATTTAACAAAAATAGAAGAGTGAGTTGGCAAAGCCTGAAGTGTAAACAGTAAATTTTGCAGTGAATAATGAGGGAAAAAAGAAAACCAATCCTCTGTCAGACCCTTCTGGAGTTGCAGTGATCATCATGAAATCTGTCAGCACTTCTGAACAGAGACTATGCATGATTTCCCTCTGAAGACCTCTTTCCAAGTAGACAGTCCAAAACATAATCATAATCCATATTCCAAAATAAGTGTAGGAAAGGAGAGGCCATTTTACAGATATGGTTACAATAGAAAATTCTCAGTAGTCAACCAACAAAATAGGTTAAATAACCTAAATATATATTGATATTATTTTTCTATTTTCATTCTTTTTACTCTTTAAGCAAACTGATTGGAACACTCAACGCAAATCGATCTTAAAAACCTATATATATACCTTTTTTCTGTGCTCAGTAGTATCTGAATTTACTCATATACCATACTCAGTAACAACTGTATTTATTAACAAGGTTGTTTAGGATTTATGTCTGGAAAACTATAATTCCATCGTCTATGGATCACTCAACCTCTGCAACAAAAAATTTCATTCTGTTTTTGAACTCTACTGGAACAGAAACCACCAAGCCTGCTAAACATTAAGCCTGATCTACAGGACTGTTAAAGTAAAACATGTAATCCATGTCAGGCATGAATCCAGCGCAGGAAGCTCAGCCTTCCTTTGGGTCTTATTTCCTTCTTTTTTGCCACAGCAGAAGCAGCTTGCTTGTTCTCATTATTCTTTCACTTCACATGCTCATTAGCCTATTAACCAGCTGGATCTGAAAAGCAGCCTTCAAAAACATGAAAAAAGCCAAGGGCACTAAGAAGCAGCAAGGCATGCTTTTTCATGGCGCTAGCAGTAGCCCTGCAGCATGGCTTTTTCCAACATTCAGCAGAGAGGACTAATGTGTAAGATGGATGCTGTATAAGGGATGCTGGGTTTCCATGGCAGACCCAAAGGGTCGCAGAGTCTACCCAGGCTACTGAAATCAAGTCAGGAATAATAGTTCAAAAGACATTTAAAGCAAGAGTGATTTAAAGCAACTTGAGGTTGCAGACAAAGGGGAGAGAAGTAAGTATACTCCAGGTGTTCAATTCTGACACCTAGCATATTATTGTTTTAATTCTCATTTTCCTTTCTTATTTTTTCTTCTAGTTCTTTCACAACTATTTTGCTCCTGTGAGGGTTTACAGAAAATGCAGAAATACCATGAAATTAAAAGGAAAAACAAACCATGAAAATAGTGGCATATCCACTGAAGACCACCCACCTGCTTTTACCATGAAAATCTCAATATAGATTTTGTCTTCCATGGTACAGGAGGGAAAGGAATGAGAAAATTCTGTGGGGTTCCTGATGCACAGAAGACCATGCATGTTCTTTCTGGTCTTGCAGATGCCAACCATTGCCTTTAAGAAATAAAGCCTGGTGAAATATTTTAAGAAAGTCATGTAACAAAATATAGATCTGTTCCTATGCAAGAAGTTACTGATTAGTAACCATTTTAAATAACTTTAGTCACTGATTCAAGCACAAAGCAAAACTAACTCAGTTTCACATGGAAAGATGGCCAAGGAAGTGAATCAGCACAAATTAGAAAGCAGGACTCCTTGCCCACTGAAGAAAATATGCATGAACTGCACTCTGTTTCATAGTGATTACTTAATGCTAAGTACAAGGCAGTCCTCATTGTGAAGATTTCAGCTGAATGAGTTGCTTTTAAAAGCAGAACTCGCAAATTATACACATTATCATTCCTTACAATTTCTGTAATGACCTAAACATACACATTCAGATTTTGATATATGGAGATGTCCATATTTCCACACTGAGAACTAGCCCTTTAGCCACAGACATTCCGTGCTATTTTATTGTAGGAGTTTATCCTTCTCTTTTATCACTTTCTCTCTACACACGTTGGAAAGGACCCAGTGGAAGTTAAAATAAATGGTATCTACTTTTTCTTTTTTAGCCTTGCTTTGTTAAGCACGCCCTGTTTTGTTAACCATGTTTCTTTCTCCATCCATGCTGCCATCTAGGCAGATCTGACAGGATCACAAACAAAGGTCTAGCCTTTTGGAGTTCATTTTCAGGTCTGTAAAATACCCCAACCATTCAACAAAGCTAGTAACACGTTTGGTACACCTTGCATACAAACAGAGTTCAGCTGAATTGCTGTAATTCTGATGGGACTACTCAAACGAATAGTTACAGACACTTTCATTTGCAGGGCTGATTTCTAAGGATAACACCACCTGAATTTTTAGAGTGATCACAGACAACACTAGAAAAATTCTGACAAATGTGTGAAGGAAGTTTCAAAAGCAGTTGAGACACTTGGGGCTTCAGAGGTGTTTTTTCAGCCACCCTACAGCTTTTGTATTCAATTCTATACTTTTGTTTTAGATGACAAAGACCACATCAAAATTGCCTGTGCCATGAAAAACAGGATAAGTTAGTGAAAGCTGAGCTATTCATAATAAATAACACAAAAGAGATGTCATATCCCTGTAGCCTGCACCACAGTCATTCAGTGGTTTTTGAATGACTTCTTTGCAATATTTTTCTGAGGGCTGTCAAAAACACAGTCCACTCAAGGTAACTGTTCATAAGCAAGAATCATTACAGAAAATAGCTGGTGGAATGCATGAGCCAGCCTAATTATGTTTTTCTACCATTAGGGAACAGTCAAACCACACTTTTGGCAGTATTGGAAGTACTGTACAAGGTCCAAATAAATGACTAAAAAGCTATTAATTTCTACTAAAAATCCTACTAAAGCCTGATACTCTTTTTTTTTTTTTTTTTTTTTTCATGGTAACCTGAAGATCTTTCACTAAAACTTTAAAGAAAGTTTTCGTTTTTACAAGGGCAAGCTGGAGAGTGAAAACAGCCCAGGCTTACATTCCAATAAATTCAACAATTTAATAAAGATTAGGAACATATTATAATTTTCAAAGTTCATTGCTCCCAGGATCAGATTGCATGTACTGCAAGGCACCCAAGAGGACACAATTAAGCAACAACACATACTGGGCATTAGTTCCTGAGCAGTCAGAAAACACTGTGGATTTCAGCAAAAACAGCAACAAAAAAAGCCAAAATACCTATGGTTTAGTTGTTACTTATCACAGTTTGTACAGCTTTCTAACTGCTACATGAAGCTTGCATAATATCCATTCACTCTGCTGTAGGGTTGTATAAAGCTATGTCCAATCATATCGTATAAACCCTTAATTATTTCTGTTGCATAAGTAATGGGTAATTTTGAAGAGTATCTAAAAGGCAAAGCCTTCTCTGTTGAGATTCCAGTAATCTGTATGCTAACGCTAGGTATTATCGATGATGAAAGTAAACCTTAGCATTCACAAAACACATACTGATGTGCTTTTATGGTTGAGAAGAACTCTGTCCCATCCTGTAACTATTTTGTGCTTCGCCTACCAGCAGATGGCCAGTCTACCATGCCATGCACAGGAAAAAAAAGACAATGTTTTCTCCACAGGTACAACAGAAACAATGAAAACAGCAGCAAGACATTTTCTTTTTAGAATGTGTTTTGGAATATGCCCCGGAGTTTCATTTGTTACAAGTGAGCATCAATTGTTTATTATAACTCAACCAATTTATATTCCACTGCAAAGTTATTTCTCTGTATTTTACAATTTAGTTGTAAGCTTCCACAGCCCTGGTATGCTCCTGAAGCAAACTAATTTCCAAGCAGATCAAGATCAAGTAGGAGTAATACTGCAATAACATTTGAACATATATTCTTACATCTCTCAGAATAAGGGAGCTCCGAACAAAATGAAACAAAATGCAAATGTTCCATTTCTCCACACTGAGAAATGCTGACAGGGCCCCCAATCTGACACAAGACTGAGGAGATCCCACCTGCCCATTGCCACCAACCACAAAGGCTCCTGCATTTCAGGAATCGCCTGTGCAGGGGTACCAACCCAACCAACCAACCAACAACTATGTATACATTGCAAACCTGGTCATGGAACTCGTATGGCTTTCAAAATGCAGCAAGCACAGATTTCATGTATTTACACCAGAATATCCCAGAATGTGAGTTGTGGAGTATCACTTCTAGTTACGCTGAGCAGTGGAAAGTGAAACGTATGTGCACAGAGAAGCAAAGCTACAGTGATGCCTTAAATGGATTTGACACCAAACACTTTGCTATGAAGCTCCATTGCCAGGCAGCTTTCTATGCATTGGTCCTTCAATTAACTTTTGTTCATATGTGTGACTACTGAACACTAGGATGAATTTTTGCTTTCCAATTTATGAGCATCCAAGATAAGATTCTGAAGAGAGCAATATACGTCCTGTTCAAATCCCTCAACAATCCAGCACAATATCTATTCAATCTGGTAGATCTTCATTTCTATCTCTCCCTGCTAAAGCAATCATGTGCAGAGGTTGCATTTCATCACACTTCAGTCAAAAGCATCAATGCATTCTTTCCCCTGTTGCTCCTGCAATAAGGCAATAGTCTTCTTAAAATACAGCAGCCAACACAAATGGAGAAACCAGCATCTGAAAAACTGCCTGGCTATTTTTTCACTAAAAAGAACTCTCTATTGACTTACGGCTCCTCACTAACTTTGCATATACTACATGGAAATCCAAGGGCTTAATTTGGTCTCGGAACATAGAGTTATGAGAATTGATTCAGGGCTTCAGTGATCATATGTAGAAATTTGCATTAATACTGTCAGGGTTTGAAAGCAACACCAGTTTTACTTCCTTCCTGGTTGTTCTATTCCTGGTGTTTTACTCTTCACCACACCACCATCCTCAGCAGAATTTACCTACTGTTTCCAGACTGGGTTGCAGGCTTAAAGAAATGCTTCATGGCCATTATCTAAGAGAAATAATGGCTTGCAATTCTAAAAGATTTTGCAAAAAGGCACCATACTAGTGTGCCTCATGGACTACACATGCAAGAATTACTGTGGCACTCAATCATGTCACAGCCTGTGTGTAACCAGTATTAGACAACATGGGCTGAAAAGACTCTAGGAATAAGCAGTACTTACGTAGGTTGCCAGCTGGTATTTCAATCATGGGTTGGCCCCTAAATTCTTAGTCTGAGAAATGCTCATGAAAAACACAGTGTCATCAAAATTTTGCAGACACATCAGAATATGTCTGGATCATTCTGCCAGGGAATAATAATTTAAGATGTAACTGCAATGTATCATAACAGATATAATTTTCTTCTAGTGATTTTTTTCAGCAATTCACAGCAATATACAGTGTATATGGGTAGATCTGAAGTGTGATCTCCGTTACGCTACACGTTATAGGAACAACATTCCTATAAAATGTATAGCCGTGAGTGCCAAAAAATACTCTGTTAACAAGTTGAAAAAATTAATTCTTAGCCCCACTATACTTAGTCCCATTACATGCTAACAAACACAATGCAGTTTCACCAAAGTAACCTATCTGCCAGAAAAAAATCATGGCACAGGCAGACCCTGCTCTTCCTTCAAGAAGGAACAAGCTCTGGCAGATCTCAAAAGCAGGGCAGTTCTGTTTGGACAGGTGCACACAGCCCTGAGTTGCTGCCCTGCCTTTGATCTGGTCACAGGCCAACTTGTTCTTTTCCATGCTTAACATCTTTGATGTTAAGCATGGAAGCACCTATAGAGCGCTTACAGAGGAAGGGAAAGCCTTGAAGAACATACACAGAAAATCTCTATCTAGAGATAGACCTCTTCAGAAAGTGTTATATGTGAGCCAGGAACTCAGCACAAGTACTTCTTTGCTTAATTCAAGATTGATAGTCTTTAGAATAATAGAAAGATACACGCCGAATATGCTGTACTACTTATTAATAAACTTCCCAATTTCACAAGTGAACCCCAGAACCAACAACGTAAAGGTAGAAAAAAGAAAGCTCTCCGTTCTTCGATGTGACTTACACAGATTGATGTAACTGATGTTACAGATCGATGTAACTGATGTTTTGCAGACAACGCAGCGTCCTGCTAGCTCTCAAGCAGTTCTTACAGTGGTATTTAATTTTTAAATGGTGTAAAAACTGCAATTTTCTATTACTGCACCAAAAAAAAAAATGCTCACTTGTGAATGCACATGCTTCGTATGAAGCATACAAGATGCCTCATGTTGACAGGACTAGGAAAACAAAGTGGATTCTATGTCTGGTTGATATATGGGCATTGCAGTAAGTGAAATTCATTTCCTTTTTTTTTTTTTTTTTCCCCTACTAAAATGCGAGTAATGTAGTCATTAACCTTTGTCTGAGTGATCTTTTTCCTGTAAGAAAGTGAAAGTTTGGACATGTCTGTTTTAGTCAAAAGTAATTCAAATGATGAGGTCTCTTTCATGAAGAGAGAAGACAGACAAGAACTATGAATCCCACGGTCCAGACAGGCTCAGTTGCAGTCTCAGAAGCACACAGAGCAGATTGTGATCTCTGGATGAAAGATAACGTTCCCTTGCTAAATTCTATTATAAACACATTTTTTTTCAGAAACCTGCTGTAAGCACAGTTCCCACTGCATTTAGCCTTTGCATATCTTCAAAGAATAAGGAAAGGGTCAGGAAATATATAAGGGATTAAGAAACAAAACAAGCAGACTTCTATACTATACAGTCCTTGACCTTGCAAGTTCCCCATGTATTTCTGATTCCTCGGAGCAGACAGAAAGGATAGGGCTCTAAAACACAATGTATTCACTGTCAGACAGAAGTGATAACATCATCAAAAATAGTTCTTAGAGTATAATAATGACAGTTTACAAAAGGATTATGCTCCAGTCCCCCTCACTTTTAGATCCAAATGAGAAAAAAAGAACTTGAGAGTGCCTCAGTATTCTGTTATAGCATCTGTGCCTTTCTACAAAGAAAAGAAGATTAGTCACTGTCACAAAATTTTCTTTTCAATACCAGTTCTGCCTTCACTCATGAGTCATTCATATTAACTTCTCAAGACAGATGGTAGTTTTCCATTATCTCTCTTTATTTAGACTGAGCATCTTTTGCAGGCAGAGCACACCGGTTCTCTTCTCTTATGACCCTTCATTCTCAGCAATTCCCTGGCTGGATAGCAAAAGATACATACAGTGACAAAAAGAAAAGGAAGAGAAAGAAACTGCACAAACAGTGTAAGTCAGGCATTACTTAGAAATGAAACTGCTTACTGAATGAAGTCTGCTTGGGAATGCCAGAGACTGCTTGCTCAAGAACAGGTGCTGCTAGGAACTCATCTCCCAGATTTCTTCCACATAATGTTAATGTCACAGTAAAGGTAACTATGCAGTATTTATCCATTCATATAGTAGAATTTAGTTCCAAGAGACATCTTGTGAGGCCATTACTCCATGAGCAGGTTACCACAATGGATTATCCCGGAAATTCCTAAATGGTGATGGCTTGAGTGAATGATTGGCAAGTATTTTAGGGAAATGGAGCTTCGGCTACCTCTTTCCAAATTCAGATAGCAGCTGTTTTTCTTTGTTTCATTTAGATTCAAGCTTCAATTTTATTTATCAAGTGCTTGAGATTAAGAACAGAGGATTTCAATTAAATTACCGGAAGAATCCTTAAACTCTTGTAGGGAGGAGATGGAGGACAGAGTGCTTTGCATATTGGTGCTGCTGAGATTCTTGCTCATTCCCAAATGCAAAGTAGGCTAACCTATGCTACTTTTATTACTCTCCTTTACTTTTATTTTCTTGTTTCTTAGCCCATGCATGAGGCAGCAAATATGTATGTATGGCCTAATTTCTCTCCTGTTTTGTTTTATTTTTAATGTCTAGAGTGCTCTGTGAAGTATTCCACCAGTGCTCTGAAGATACATTGGACAAATGTTTCAGAATGGCTTTGAAACAACACTCTACTATTGCATTTGCAGGTAAAGCATTTCATACATCACCCTCCTTGCTATTTCTGGGCACTGTATTTACAGGTTTTATCTGCCTTTATAAAGAATTTTCAGATTCAGATTTTCCCTTGCACTCACAATGAGAGCTTTATTCTTCATAAACTTTGATCTGCTTGCAGTATGATATTTTATTTGATGTGCTTGATGCTTTATTCGGAGCTAACAATTCACCTGAGTAATTTAGATTAATTTTGACCATGGTCTGCGGTCTGTAGTCAAAATTCTTCTCCACAGTCTCTATACTCAAGAAAAAAAATCCCGTAGACAGCTGAGTATAGCCAAATTCTCCATTCTTTTACCTTCAGTATTGAATTCTTCTTTGGAGAGCACATCCTGTGTGAGTGCCGTTACTTCACATTTCTATAATGTGATTTCCAACCATAATTCCATAGCTTCTTTAACAATTGCTCTCTTACAGTTGCTCTTTGCTACAGTTAGAATGAAGAGCCTTGAATCCTCTCTTAGTCATCCGCATTTCTATTTGCTTTCCTGTGTGCTGCTGGCCTTTTAAGATCTGAATCCTTTTATTCCTAATGTTGAATGAATGACTTAATGACTTACCATTTTATTCAGAAATTTCTCAGAGTAAAAGAACTGGGGAGAAATATATTTACTTCAATGCCAAAGTTTAATTGAAGCCCTATCTAATGTAAGATATCATACAACATGACTAGCTGTAACTAGTTATCTTAAAAGACAAGCACTACTATAAATCATTAATATTTTTGGTAAAACAAATGTTGACTTATGCACTAGTAGAGTGGCTAATCACGTATTAAAGTAGCAAATGAATGCACAATTAGCAATGAAATTATACTATTTGATCACATTAAAACATAACTCAAATTGTTAGAATTGGCGTTCATATACTACTGCTAAACATACTTGTGTAATTTAAATGCAGTAATGCGTTTAAGCATATAAAGTAGTCATTCAGATATAACACTTACCGCAGTCTCTTTTCTTTTTTCCTCTGCTTTATTAAAGACTAAGCAAGAAGCAAAGTCTTTATTTTTCACTTTTTCTCCCTTCTGAATCAGTCAACAAACACAGAAAGCAAGAATTTCTGGAATACCCTTCATGTCCATGGCAATAGATTGAGAGATCAAACAAAGATTTTCACTTCATTGCTAAATTTATACAGTAAAGGAGAACAGGTTACTCAAAACAAAAAGCAAGAACTCCACAAGTTCCCTTATTCAGATACAGTATTTTGGAATAACAGGATAAAAACCAAAGATTACAGAAATCTAATCAAACTGAGATTCCTTTTGCATGTGAACAGTAGTCTTAGAGCAAAAGTGTCTTTTGAAGATTGACAATTGGTATAAGAAGTACTAGCTTGTAGTATCCCCAGTTTGTACACAAGTCCAAACAATTATTCAATTTTCAGTGACATCACTTTTCAACATTTAACTACTAGATATTGAAATGTTTTATGATAATAGCAGGAAGCAATTTAAAATATTCTATTTCAATGTTTCTTTGAAATGATAACATATACTAATTGTTTACTGGGATGTATTATATTTAGGCTAGTATCAACCATTAAAAAGTTGACCCATTACTTATTGAATTGACAGGAGACATAGCTTGTTTGTTAAATATTGTTTCCATTTCTAGTTTCTCTGTTTGTTTTTGTTTTCACCGTCATATTGTTCTTAAGCATTAAAATGTTTGACTTTGACAAGTCTCTTATCTAACTGGCCAGGCTGTACATTCTGGAATAATAAAATATCCTCAAAGGTATATCAGATAAAGCTGCCACTTCATTGCCAGTCATAAAACGATACTAACTATACCGCTAGCACCAACTTTATACTATCAGAGTTTGGTTGTCAGAGATGACTGGTGGATCACCTTCACTGAGCTAGCCTGCATACCATCTCTGGGACTGAAATAAGGCTTTCATATGTAGAGCTGTGAGGAAAATGAGCCCATTTTCCAGGTGATTTCCCTGGATGTTTAGGTCTGCATGCACTTTTCCCCAGGGACATGACAACCTCTGGCACAGAATGGCCTGTTAAACATTAGAACCTAAAAATTCCCTTACTGCTACATTAACTACTGCTTCTTACAACGAGCCTCAACATCCAGGTTTGTGTACATGCAAACTGTCCTCTGAATCTAACAGCCACAGAAGCAGCAAATACTTGTTATTTCTGTGTCATTTTTTTCAGACAAGTTCAAGAGTTCAAAGCCAAACTACAACTTCCTCATCATAAAACAGGGGTGTCAGAGAGCATCAACAAACCAGGAGAGATGTTTTTCCTCCTCAGCATGTTTCCCTGGGGAGTATAAACCCCACAGGTCTTACAACAAAATTAACTAGGCACCAGTGAAACACTGAATGTTCTGGTGCAGGCTGGAGAAGCCTGCAGACTTGTGGATCTTTTCTCTTGTATTTTTGCAAAACATGATAGGTGATTTCCCCCTTTCCTTTCAAAATTAAGGGCTTCATTGTCAAGGATTTGTTCACACAAACATCCTCTATGAATATATTTAGGGCTTTTGATAGCAGGTGGCAGTGGAAACATTCAATCAGATACACAGAAAGGCTTGGTCCTCAATCAGAGAAGGCTTTCCCCTGGACAAAAGCACTCATTCTCTATGTTTTCAGGTCCCCTGAAAATTATGAATGGCAGCGAGCTACTTCCTGTCTGTGAAACAAACTGGAGAGTAACACGGTACTGAGATGTATAATGAAACAGTTCTGTGCATAACCCCAAGGAATGCTCACAGACAGAGCTTTGAGATGTTTCCAGTTCAAATGCTAAAAAAAAAAAAAAAAAAAAAAAAAAAAAAAAAAAAAAAAAAAAAGGAAAAAGAGGTGGGGAAAATAAAAAAAAAAGAAAACTAGTTTCAATAAAATGAAGTAAAAGTTTTGCTCCATATGTCACACAGCATGTTTGTTGCCAGGTAGTTTTTAGACTTAAAAACAAACAAACAAACAAAAACTTAGCTCAATTTCAAAACAAAGCATTTTTTCAAAATCAAAGAAGAGGAGCTATTTCATTTTGAAACCATTGAAATTAAATATTTAGGCTCTCAATATTTTTTCTCAGCTGAAACTACTAGATGAATTGCATCAAAACAAGAAAATAGCTTTGATCAATACTGTGCTGTGCCTTTCAGTTAATACACTATTTGCATAAACAATTTCATCAAGCACTACTATGAGTGCAATCGAGACCACAGAAATGAGTCAATCTGCCTGCTAGGTAATTTGCTGTGGGATGAAAACAACATTGTTGCTTAAATTCAAGGACAAGAAATGGTGTAGCCAAAGTGAAAATGACGTTTCCCATGGTCTCCCTGGCTCCCCTCTACCTGATGATGCAGTGTCACTACTGGTATCTCCTTTTATAAGCTGAAAGAGGCCCTAGATTGTTTTATGCAAAAGCTGTTTGGGATCTATCCACTTGTCACTCCCAGAGGACACAGTCAGAGCTATCATCTATGGTTCAAAGAAAGGAAAGACAAGGAGTCAGCTAGAAGCTCATGGGGCTTCAAGGCTGGCTTTCAACTGAACCAGTGCCAAAGATACCAGTTGGCATGCATTTCCACAGGCATTTAGCCCCACCTTAATGAAAAGAAACTCAGGAATGGAACAATCTGAGTGTCTGCCAAGTGGAGCAGTTACCTATTTCATACAGAGGGCACCTCACCCAGAAGCAACAAAATGAGCCATTGTTCCTTCCCTCAAGACAATTGAACCTCACCTGTGCCAGGGCACAGTCAAACAAAGCATTTGTGTGCTGGAACCTAAGCTGAGGTATTTTGAAGCATTTGGTTTATGGTATGAAATTTCTTCAGAATAACAAATATTGGTTGGCTTCATAATTAACAGTTTAAAAGACCTTCTAGAATATGAATCAGAAGGAAACAAAATTTGAATAATGCATTAGTGAGAGTTCATGTGCTAGTAGCCCTATGTGGATTGTCAGTGTGTATTCCAGTAGCTCGTTATGATTTATCTTCATCAGCCATGGGCTGAAATTACCAGACTCCAATTACTTTGCTTCCCGTGTTCAAGAGAAAAAAAATAATGTCAGGCCTACCACAGGAGATGGTTTAAAATGCCCGAGGTAAAGAAAGTAATCTACTGTTCTCTGACATTCACTGCCTGAAAGTCATTCACATTAACAACCATTCAAACTTGTTTAGTGCAAACCAATTGCTTCTATTTTCTTCTTGTCAGTAACATTAGCTTCAATTCACATTTAACTCTTTAAAAATTTCAAAACACAGAATGAAATTCACTGAGGCTTGACAAGGATGTGTAAGGGTCATGACAAAATGCACTGTTATTGAATTTACCTTCTTTATTCTGTTAATTTTGAAATTCCTGTTTTCAGGAGAGAAAACTGATGATACATGCTTCTTTCTGTACCTCGGCAAAGGTAAGAGATTTATGCTGATGTTTATCAGATTCACATTTCAATACTATTCCCAATAGTAACAAGGGCTGCAGAGGCAGAAAAAATAGATGCACTCAATTTAAACTAACAAATTGTGCAGTTATTTATGAGCACAACTTGAGGTTTAGTTACACAGCAAAGTACATTTAATAACTTAATATCCCATCACAGTGAACATTTAGATTTGTATAACAGGCCATTAACTTCTAAATACTTAGGGTTTATAAGGTTAATGTCTGCAGTGAGAAGGGGAAGTGGTTTAGATGGCTGAACAACAGTAGCTGTCAGACTGCTCAAGTAGACACTGAGGAGACTTCCTTTCATCTATACTCTTTGTATAACACTTTGTATAAAATGTGGAAGATCTGAGAGAAAGCTTTTACAGCTTTTACAGGTAAATAAAATAAAAAAACACCCACACACCTTCACTTTTTTGGCATAGTGTATGTAAGAATAAATATGCAGATTACGTTATATTACTAATGTAAATTTTGACTGTATTCTGCAAGACTTCTTTTCATATAGGTTTGGGAGCAGTGGTGAGAACAGAAGGAAAAAGTAATTTTTACTGTCTTCTGTGTTTGTGAAATTAGAAAGAAAAAACATACAGGCTATGCTGGCTGTGATAAATCCAAACACATTTCAAGCAAATTAGTACTGCTATAGTCCTTTATGACATGACATAATTCAGCTCAAGAAAAAGCCAAATCATATCCTACATGCTACAGAAATGAAAGTAATAAAGCTTGGTGTTAAGCAGCTAAATGTTTCTAAGCAGTGCATGCTCATTTTTAAACTAGCAGTAAAACAATTACAAACAATAATCAACTTAGAACAGTTTGAGGGCAATGGTTGGCTTGCAGGCTAAATCAGATGGGCTGGTAAGAGCTTTATGTCTGCAGCTCAGACAACCAATCCTGTTAAACAATCATGACATTTCTTTACCCAGCCCGACTATTTTCTGCTTTTTGCAGCTCACATCAAAATGCGATCTTCCTTGGGAAGCTTCACTGTTACCTTAAGATAGGAGAGTTGGCATCATCACAACATTTAGAATACATTCAACTCCCAACATAACAGTTAATGGCTATGAAAGAATTTTACCTACTGCTTTATGTAAAAATAATTCCACTGTATTTACTGGTGGGTTCAGCACAAAGCTGAAAACTAGAAACCTGATGTACAGTTCCAGTTGTACTGTTCGTGGCAGTTGGCCTGTATTGCTCACTCTAGGCAGTTTCATCACAAGTAATTTTAGTATCATTCCATATGCCATCTTTTGTTACATAATTTAAAAATAGGCACATTTCAGCTTCTATGTAGAATATACTTTTACAGATGTTGAAGATAAGGAGAGAGAGCTAATCAAAACCCTGATACTGCCCCTGAAAGTACTAGCACTTCGGAAGCTAGTTAATGCCCATCAACCAGCAATTTCCTGCCCAATATCTTAGTCAATGCAATGAGCAGGTCTTATTTTCTACAGTCATGCAACTACAATTAAATCACTGAACAAGGGGGATTCAAGTTAGCGTGCATAGATCACTTTGCTTCACAGCAAAGAGGCCTCATGATCTTTTCTGCTCTCCCTGTTAAAGGGAAGGTGAGGGAAGGTGAGAGAATACTACTCCAGGGTTATGCAAAGATGAAAAACATGAATCCTGAAAGCCAACAATATTTAAAGTTTGTAGTCAATACATAGCAATAAAGTAAGGTAAAACTGCTAGAAGTTATTTAAACTTTGTTTGCTTTCAAGGAAAGAACTCACTAGTACTCAAGGAAAAATATTACAACATAAAAATGCATTCAGGAACACAATGGTAGTTTTTGAAGCCTTAAGAAATGTGATTCTAATTATATCCATACAACGGATGTACTCTGCACTTCTGAAAAATAAGACCCAGGAGGCACCTTGATTGATTTTATTTCCTTGCTCTTCTGAGTTAGGCTATCTCAAGTGCTCATGTGGCTAATCCCACATTACTTCTTGCATTTACAAAACTCAGGGACCTTTTTAGGTGACATAGATCATGCTGCTGTCAGAAAGTTTTCTAAGCACTCTAGCTCTCTGGCACTGAAACAAATAATATAAAAAAAACTTTTTCATAGAAACTTCAAAATATAAAAGCACTTGAAATTCTCAGATATCAGACATGGCAGTGCAACATTTTTTCATACCTTATGGTACATTACTGCTGATTTTCCAGGCATCAAACACTAAGATTACTTGTTGCTTCATAGCAGTAATAACTTGGAAGCTGATTATTCCAACTACATTTTATTTTTTCCAACTTATTATGACACTGGATAAAACTTCATTTTTTAAAAAAGGCAATAAATCTCAGGTGTTACTTTATTTTTTATATTCTCACATTTCAGTATTATGATCGAACTTCATCTTTCAAAATGCAAGCATCTCATACAGAAATCACTGCACTCATTTTTTACCTGTGTCACATTTGCAGTAATTCAATCTACTCTTTTTCAATCAACCCACATAGTTAGTTCCTTGAGATAACTGAACATAAATGTTCTTCTATATCCTTGTTCCAGTTTTTTTGTTGTTGTTTTTTTCTTTTTTTTCCTCTGCAAAATGCATTGCAGCAATAGGAATTTTTGGAAAAACAAACTGGTTATCTTTATGATTTTCCTTCAGCTGCCTGAACTGAGCTATTCAGAAAGGCAAGAAATGGCTTTTTGGAACTTATCAACTTGACACAAAGATTTTACTATCATAACTAGCAAAACCAATGTTTTTTCAGAAGTATGCCAAGGCAAAGTTCTTTGTTATATACACGTACAAACAAAGCAGAAGATCAAATCATTATAAAGTATATTTTTCCTAAAAGGAAGCAAAATGTAACACCCTCTAAAGAATAATGACAGTAATGCAATCTCTACTTTTTGAGAATGCATGTAATTTCCTGAAGAATTCATGACCCAAGGCTTGCATGCTGAAAAATGAATTGCCAAACATTTTCGAATATTAATAGTTAGCAATTTTCAGTTGATGCTGAAAATTTTGCCAAAGAAATGTAACATTCTCCAAATACTGAGTTTTCTCTATGGTAAGACAATATTTTCAAATAAATTTTCAAAACAAATGGATCAGACCTGATGCTACTCACTGATGTCACATCCTACAAGCTGAAGGTTTAGCTACTCCTAGGATTCTATGGCCACTGAAAAGCACGAGGCTTATGTCAGATTTTAAGCCAACCATATGTTGGCATTCTGTTTATGCCTAGCTTAAAGCAAAGAATAAGAATCGTAAAAATCACATTAACAAAAACACAGAATTTATTACTTGGAAGTCTCTTCTTCCTATTTTCAAAAAGTAATGAACACATCCTTTAAAAATCATGCACAACTTAAGATTGTCTAATTGACTCAAACGGATACAGTCAATCAACAGGTGCTATTTTAAGTGGGTTTATTTTGAATACATTAATTTTGTTGTTTCTTTTGCATCAAAGTTGATCAACAAGACAAGGAGGAGTAATGCTCCCACCTCCCTATCCTACCCACCACCTCCCTTTAATAGCAGTGTTTCTCCTGCTATGTTATCAGAGGATAAAACTACATGAAACAAAGAAAAACACAACTTTAAATTGTATGAATTACTAAGGCATTTTGGGACAGCTGTAACAAAGAAGAATGGATATAAGAGATGTAAGAGCAAATACTGATACTGGTGGGATAGAACCACAAACTTCCTTTAATTCAGAGTAGACCACATTCAAAGATGCACTTCCATTTTCACATTCAGGATCAGATACTTAACTGGAAATTGAAATCCAGATACAACAGAAAGATGAAAAGTGAATAAAGAAGGGATGGATAGGTACATGAGAGAAATGTGAAGTGCTAAAGCATATACAATTCATTGTCATCAATGTTAGAGGAAAATGGTTGAAAAGAAGAAAATAAGGTACAATAGCTTTGCATTCTCTGCCTTTCTCTACATTTTTTAAACAAGCACCAACCTCCCCACTCCTACTATCCCCTGCCAAAAAACCCAACCAAATACCACACCAAACACATGAAAAACATCCACAAACAAAATGAAAATACCAGAAATCCACAAATAACCAAGCACCTAATAAAAAAACTTTCACTTTTCCAGAGAAAAAAAGGGATAAAGGACTGGGAGCTCAGTATAAGAACATTCCAAAGAAATTTTTCCCATAACTCTCTTCTAAAACTGTAAGCTGAATTTTTAAAGTGAAAATATACTTTTTAAAAGAAAAGGGAAGGTATCTGAAATAAAGCAGTACTGCATAGAAGAAAAAGGCCATGTGGTAACATAAATGCTTGTAGAACATAGAATGAAAGAGTGCAGGTTTTTATCTTGTGTGTCGTCACTTTGGACCAGTGAAAGTTAAGCTATATTTCACATATGAGATATTCCCAATATTGAAATTAAAATAACAGAATTACTTCTATTAATAATAAAATACCTAGTATATAAAGCTAAATTATTTCACATTACATTAGCATACTTAGTAGCAAAGTTTTTAAAATTAAATGTGCTCTTCAACTTAAACACTAACTGCAAGAATGCAAAACTCAGCTTTATGAGCTGTCATAAGAAATAGCTCAAAGTTAGCACTTCATTTAATTATACAAAATATAACATGAAATTAATTGTGCCATATTTGTGCCTAGCTTATGGCAAAATATTTTTGTAGTGTCTTTGTCAACATAAATTGGACTAGAACAATTGTTTTAAAAAATGTTTAGTTAAATTTAACATAATGCAAAAACAGTATTGTGTTTATGTTCTTTGCAAGTGAAACACTTAACTACGAAGTACATCAGCGTGTCTGAATGATATTAAACCATCATACTTCTCTATTTTTTAGTTAAGATGAACCTGAAATTATTTTTTAAAAGATACTCTTAATAACTTGCATCAAGAACAACTAAACCGTCAACCTGTAAAAAAAAAAAATTGCATCCTGTCTGTAAAACTTTGGAACTTGCAAGAACTCTTTATTCATTAAATATCAAATAGCAGAGAGAATGCTATCAGCAATTAATTTTCAGCATGGCTTGCACTATCATTTCAAGGTCAGGTTTCACTGGCCATGCCTCAGTGGGAGCTTGGTTTCAAGGAGATCGCTGAACACTGCTCACAAGGGAAACATCATTAAACACATACTTGGAAAACCGAAATTACTTGCAATCTCAATGACTGAAAAACTCAGCTAGCCTACCTCGACTCATTTACCCTCTAGACAGAAGCAAATACCATTCAGTAAGTGTTCACAAACTACCAGATACGCCTATGGAATATAGAAGTTTCCTCATAATATAAGTTTGACCTTCTGAACATACATCTGGGCATTGGTTCGATCCCAAAGATGCAGATAGGAACACAAAACTGACATCACATACATAAGACCAAAGCACTTAAAAGTGAAAATAGGCATTAAATGCTGATGAGGGCGGAGGAGAAATGGCAGTCACTCTTGGCCCCAGCAGAGATCAACAGAAATACTGACACAGAGGATTACTACAACACGTGTATAACACAAGGAAATCCGATCTCTTCAATATCAGCAACTGGGATAGCCTAACACTCGTATCACAAGCATATTTTCCCGTTTCTAGCAATTTCCTCAAGTTTTCTCTAAAATCCCCCTCATAAACTTTAATAAGACTTTTAAAAAGACAAAAATAGTAGGTTTCTTCCTTCCCAATCTTTAAATGGAAAACAAATCTCAAATTTTACTTCTCTGACTCTTAAAAACTACTTTCTAACTTCTAAACTACATTTTTAATCAACACAAAAACTATTTTTACGTTTAATATGACTTACTTGTCATGTAATTCTCTTGAAACACTTGTTAAAATTTATAGCTTTTTCTGCCACTACTATCTAGCCTTACATTGTGATGATTCTATAATGCTAGGGTAAGTTCAGGCTGCCTGAAGTATTTATTACTATACACTCACGATTGATTAAGACCAATACACAGAAATGATCATTTAGAAAAGCATGGAATATAAATTGCTGCATCCTTGTGAACTATACTTGGCAATAACAAAGACAAAACTCAGTTCTTCCAACTTCAACAATACTGCAGGTAAGGATATTCTTCCGTCATGTCTATTGTAATACACTGGGGAGAGAAAATGGTTCTAACCATCTCTCTGGTTACTACATATATTAATAACAGAAAACATTCCAGTAAGTTGAAACAAATTTTATTTTATTTTTATAATGCTATCAGAATATTTTTATTGAAATTGATACAAATTTCATTATAAACACACCCAAACCTAGGCATTTCTGTACATACATGCAGGTTTCAATGTCAAAACAGAAATTCTTCTCTTCACATTTTTTTGCAGAAAACTTTTCCAGTAACAACTCCAAATGGCATGAGTGGTAATGGACATCTACAAGCAAATGCTGAAAGCTATCAGGGACTGCAGAATTTCAATTCAGTGCTCAAGTCCAAAGTTAGATCTTCTTCTGTCTTTGAAAACATCAGAGGATAGTGGCCTGTCTGCTTTCTATTTATTGATTGGTTTTAAAAAGGAATTAGGCAAGAATAATTGGTTTTGAAACATGTATTTCACTAAGGCTCCTACAGGAAGTGTTCCTGTTGGTCCTTCCATTTATGCTTCAGACAACTTCCATACAGAAAGCAGATGAGAAGATAATTCTTCCACTCTGTAGTTTCCTGACCAAGACTTCAAAGCAAACTGCTTCCTGACTATGCCTGCTGCTCAGTTACAGCAGTGCCTGTCAGACCTCCAGCTGCACTACAGCAACAACTGGAAGGCTACGCGAGTTCAGAATCTATCAACCAGCTCATTCCTAAGAAAACCTTGAAGATATTGGTGAGTATTTTAAGACTGCTTGCACTTTCTCCGTATTTCTATTTTTAACAGAAAACAGTATCCTCTTGCATAAGGACTTCAGATGATGTGGGTATAACAGAGTATGTGGACGAAGGGTTTTAGCAAGCAATTGCTGGCCTTGCCACTTCTGAGACAAGTTCTGTCAGTATGTAACTGTCAAGGGATCAGGATGATCCATCAGACAAAGCAAAAGGCCTGAGGGCCAGCCGCCACAGAGGATGCACTGTTAACTCCTACTACATACACAGCACTGCTACCAGCACAAATCCAGATGCTGCTAATTGCTAGAAATAAACTGACTTTAAGATACTCCAAGAATATCACAAAAACAGCAATAACAAAAGTGGTAGGGATTGACAAGGTGGGAATTATCTATGCAAACTCAAAAGACAAGAATTCACAGGGAAACAACTCCAGTAATGTCTGCCTTTACATGCAAGACCTACGAAGAGTCAGGAAAGAAGTGTCATTGACAAGAAAATCTCCACAACCTCTTCAGAGTTGGAAAGGCTACTTGTCCTAAAGCAATTTAGCTTACTAAGCAAAGGTGAAAGCTGCTACACAGAAGCATAGAACACATGGTTTAGTTTATCTAATAAGCACCAATCACAGAGTAATGCTCCAAAATGTGCAAACTCAACCAATTTATGTTTTTGCATGTTTGATGCGTTTTAAGACAAATAATTCTCTTTTAAATGTCAAAATGCATTTTTGATTAATTTTCTTTTTCTCTATCTGACAGCAGAAACCTTCAAGACAAAGAATTTCAAGGATTTTCTCATCTGTTCTTGTTGCTTATAGCAAACTATATGCACAAATGCTACATTAAAAGAGCAAAACCTTTGAATGTTTATGCAAAAGTTGAAAAAAGTCACCTTTGAGATAAAAGAAACAAGCTTAATTCAATTTCCTTATGCATACGCTTTGCAGTACATTTAAATGCATGACTTTCCATAAGACAGCATGGAAAATCTATATAGGGTGTCTTACTGCATGAGTCCTCACACACATTTTGTACAGAGAATACCATGATACATAAGACATCTTCAGAAAACAGTCCCGAAAGGCTTGCCTGGACAGGAAGCTACTGACATTTGTCACAACAGCAGCTTCAGAACTTAGTTCAATTCAGTACTTGCTAGGGTAGCTTATCTACCCATTTTCTGTACTACTGCAGTCATAGTACAGAGGAAGTATCCCTAAGCTGCTGGAGGTTTAGAGGAAAAAAAAAAAGCATTAAAAAAAGAAAAAAAAAGCAGCCACCAAACAAAAAAACCGCTGCAGTTATCCTTAATAAACAGTTATCTTTAATAAAGTGATCACTTAATTGTACTAAGATATTTTTGATTTAAAATGAAGAGAACAAAAACACAGAAACATGCATACTCCAAAGAAATTAAGTTCTGACAAAAGTGTTTCAGGTTGTGGATAAGACTGCTGCTTTAAAATTTTGCTTACATTTGTCTCAACCAAGTATTTTGAATTTTCACTTCCTTCAAATATAGGAATAATAGTTTGTTCCTAGGCTGCAGGTTAAGAAAAAGCAACAAACTGCTGTAGGGCATTATCACTGGAGGGCTATTGTTAGTTTGTGGGTTTTTTTTCTCTTTTATATACTGCAAAGAAAAGTAATTTCTCATTTTTGACAGATTATCTTGATTACTAATTTAATCTCTCCTTACATATAGAGAAATCTAATGGTCACAAACATAATACTTAATACTTCATAATTAATACAAGTTTACTATAAAATGCACTTCATCCATAGGCGGAATATCATAACAACAGTGAATACTGCAGCTGAAGGACAGGAATTGACTGATACAGAAAATGTTGAGCCTCTCTATCAGGTATTGCAAAAATGTTCCTGCTGAGAAGTTTAAAAAAGAAAAATGAAATTCTGCCATAAAAACCAGAGTGCACAGACACCGCTGGGATGATAGAAACAGTAAGGACTGCCTCCCTCCAAATGATTCTGGGAATTAGCAAGTAGCGAATGGGCTCCTCAGTTCAGGTTGAAGGGCAGACTCTGAAAGAGCAGCCAATTTGAAGAAAGGCTCAACTTTTTCCTGTTCTACAATAAGACAACCAAAAACAAAGCTTCTCTCCCCTAGCATATTCTAGACACCTCTGCAGCCAGCTTCAAAGGAAAATGGATAAGTATTTCACCCTTTTCAGTCAGTATACAAAGCCTATTCAGTACATATTAGCTGAGCTCCAACAGAGAAACAACTTGACAAGTCAGAAGCTGAAGCAATACGTGTCAAAGAGATTGAATTCCACTTTTATATTAGTACAGAAGAAGACAGTGCATGATTATTGCTTGGAGCATGTGGTTGTTTAGGGGATAATGCTAGCACCTTAGCATTGAGAAGTAATGGAAATTGTCTGTCTTGTTTTCATTCTTTCTGAGACAGTCACTTGTGATATGTCTTGTTACACTGCCAGGTCATTTCTCTCTTCAGGCTCCTTAAATATCACCTGTCCAAGTTGACAATACATCTCTCAAATGATGACATTATGCTTTGTCCCTTGCTAAATAGCTAAACACTCACTTTACAAAGCACAAAAAGTTACACTTTTCTTGCAGAAATTAAAACACTACAGGGTAAGCATTATGCTAGTGCTGTGCTTCCTCACTGCCAGATGCACAGGAATGCTCAGCCTCCTCCATCCAAGAGTCTCTCACTTAGCAGCCCTTCTTTGTGGCCTACTTTATGCTCTTATTCCTCATAAAGACTACACCTGGAAAGGTTAAATTCAAAAGGGTGGGTTGATATATTAAAATTTTAAACAAACAAGCAAGAGAACATATAATAACCTTCACAGACTTTTAAATACCATCATTCTGACCAAGAGGAACTTACTATTACAGAAGGTGCACTGCTTTGAGTAACTGATTTTTTTCACACCAACAATTATTCTGTGCAGAAGACAACTCAGCAAATTGCAGACCTTCAACACCAGAGACAAAAGAGTTTCTTCCAGGAGCTGGCAGAGCTATACTTAACCTCACTACAAGCCCTACACAAGACTGAGTAAGGCAAAGGATGAAACAAGGAAAGAAGGATGGCAGGGGTAACAGGAGTGATTCAAAAACAGATTTTCTGTATCTAAGCTTGAAACACAATATTATAAAGGCAGTAAGTGCTTTCTGTTGTTTGCTTGTTTTCATAGCTGTTCCTTATTACAACGGCTGCAAATTTGTTTCTAACCCTGGGTAATTGTCTAGCATAGGCCAAAGGAAGCATGCCCAGTACCTGAGAGCTGTTCAACAGGGCTACAGGTACAGGATGGCTGCTTTTCAGAGGCTGAAAAAGCATACGCATATTTACACTGAGAGAACAGATGGAATCTACAGTAGATTAATGTAGGTGAATGAAGCATGTAACGGGAACTCCTGACATTTTCTGATTTATGCCTATCCATAAGGCAGATTTTCAGACTGAATCCAACAGAGTGAACAGCTTCCATCACAGCACCTGATTGGTGTGTGCTGCAGTATCTCAGCTGGAACTCCACACCTTGGAATCAAAAGCAAATGTATTTTCAAGAGATCTTTAAATCACCTAGAGTCAGACTCAGAACTCTCACCTTAAACTTGCAAATCCCTTCTTAAACACTGAGGCAGTAAGCTGATTTGTGAGGGCAATATTGAAGCATGGTAGCACTTCTGTGCCTGCTGTGGGAATCAGATCAAATTATCACAGGGAAAAAAAAGTAAGTTTGAGAAGTGACTTTATTTAAAGCACGCAATAACTAGTAAATTCAGGACTAAATAATTCACAGTAACACATAAAGATCATGGGTATGTATGCTTGTTGATTTCTATATAATGTTACTGTTGTGAACATTTTTTCCCCTCATTCTATAAACAACAGGTATCTGCTCTGAATATGCCCAGCGGTGAAGTGACAATGAAAAATGTCAACCATCTGAACTTGTCTTTCAAATACGCAGGCACTATCATTCCCTACCCATTATTTGTTATATCTGAAAATCTTTTTTTCTCTTTTTTTTTCTGCATAGATTCTTACACACTGGATGATCTATGAGCTTTCTTACGAGCACATAACACTATGGGAAAAACTTCTAGGACATATTATTCCTTCTCTCATCCATTCCTTAAGACAGAAGCATTGGTGATTTTACCTCTAACTTTAAAATGTGCTTCAAAGCTGAAGGGAAGGCCTGGGAGGGTTTCCAAAAAGCTGAGAGATACAGAAAGAAAACATGGCAATGGTAAGCTAAGAAGTCTTAGAGGTGAAGAGGCATACACACACATAAACATAAGGAATATTCTCAGCTAGCAGGATCCTTAATTACGGCCATTCAGGGAGTAACACAGACGTGATAGAACTGCCAAAAACATATATATATATATATACGGCATAAATTGATCTCTACTAATTTCTATACAATATTATTGTTCCACTTATCACTCACTCCCCACTGCATCCCATAATGTATTCAGTGAAAATCAAGAGTGGATTGGGCATGGACAGACATGGACAGACAGAGAAATGTCGGTTACACTAAGAACAAAATGTAGAGCTCTTTATTGTCATGGAGGTTCTCTTCCACCACAAGACCAGAAAGTTGCAACAGTAAGAAAAAAATTCACTGAATGAACAAGAATTTATTCTCCATATTATTAACCTCTGTTATACTAAAATCCAATCACATTACTTATCTGTGGAAAGCGTAGGTCTCACTGCAACAAACACAATAAAATTAAGAGAAGTGTTTGCTCTGAAAAAATCACAGGGTAAATGAACTTAACAGAAATTGCTGGCGAAACATTCATTTTGAGCCCATTTTCCAAACAGCACTGAGACACAATGTCAAAGGTGACAAAATAGCCACAAACAGAAAGCACATTTCTAGAATTACAGTCCAGAGCTATCTTCTAAAGCTGTTACTTTTAAGGAAATGTACTGCAACTGTAATAGTTTACTTTTTTATAATCATTTGAAGTGCTACAAGTTGCAAACTGGGAGTGCAGCGCATGGTGTTTCCAGAGGGTGCTCATACTCTTGACACTTCAGCCTAATTGGTAGAATTCATTTGATACACAAAAAAGTGCATGATGTCAAGTGTATTTCTACCAATCCCTCATGTTGAACATGATTCTATGAAATAAAGGTAACAAACTGAAAAAATTTGAGCTCGAGGTACTCTGAGTATTTGAGATGTTTAATTATCTGAGTGCATTTTACCATTTCCAACAGAAATTAAATAGTTTTCAGCAATTAATATTGACCAGAAAAGCAAAATGCACAAAATGAAATAGTTTGAAAAAGTAAAATGAGATGAAACACTCTAATATACAAATGAAATTGTATGCAGTTTATTCACTGGGATTGGAGATATCAAACAGAGGAAACTCGAGTACAGATTTCAACCACAAGACTGACCATATTAATTCTAATAATAATATTAATTAAAAATTAAAATAATAATAATAATATTAATTCTGGTCACATCACACCTCTTTAACAACAAGATTTTCTTTCAGGAATCCAGTTTTCTGCCAGAATTCTTTTCTTTTGGTTTCCCAATTCTCCTGAAAATAAGCTCTTGTGTAATTTGTGTAACACTGTAATTTGATTCTATAGAACAGGACACTGCACAGACTGGGGGAGATAGACATGGAAAATGGGGGCTAAAGGGAAACTAGTGAAGTAGTAAATTTGAAAGTAATTTCAAATGTGTAACTTCAAAAAACTTTAAAATATTTTCTAATATTATGGAAAGAGTGAGATTTTTTTCTCTGGTTTGCACAGCAAAGGACTGGATGAGCTCTTTCAGCAACCATGCCCAGCCAAGAGCCCAGTGCTCAGTGATCCCCAAATCACATCATCCCCTACACAGTGACTGAGCTCTACTTCTCCTACTCTGACATTATGGCCCACTACATTTTTGATATATTACCGCTCACCTTCTTGAATTATAGAATAACAGCACATTAAATCAGTAGCCTAATTTTTTGTTCTTCCTTTCTTTTTAACCACTTATACAAATTTTTTATTATTATTATTATTTTTTATTATTTTTTTTTCCATTTTCCAGCTTATCTTTGTAGGTTACATAGAACTGTTCCTGATAGGAATAGAAATGCTTATTCAATTAATCCATAAAAATGGTTTTAGATACAACAGCTAGTTCTTCTCCATTTGAGTTGATTTTATTTTGATTTCTTAATCAAAATGTTTTTTATCAAATTACAGAAGAACAATATTGCCTTTATTAACCAAATCTGTAATCTAATTTTAAAACAAATCAAGTTATGCTGACAAGATCAGTATTCCATAAACCTGTTGACTATCTCTAACTATATTACATTCTTAATTCTTCATTAATCAGCCCTTGTATTGGCAGTTCCATTATTCTGTTTAGAATTAAGGATGACAAGGTTTTAATTAATTGGGTGATTCTGATCCTTTATGTCAGTTTGTTGAATGTTACTTTTCAAGTCATGGGGAACTTTCCAGGACTGCTCCACATTTATTTACTCTTTTAAACACCAAGCAAAACCAGGTAGTGCTAAGAGTCCTGACGAGCCATTTTAGGATTCTGGACCTACTGGTCACCTCAAGTGCAACTTGACATCATCTACTGCATAATGTGCTCTCAATTGATTATTAAAATGGAAACCATTTCATTATCATTTTATACAAAAGCATCATCTGGTCCAGGCTCCCTTATAGTGCCAGCAGGAAGATTAACTGAGAAATAAAATAAAGAAAATGAAATTCACTCAGTTCTACCTCACATAACCTAGCCTCTAATTAGGAGGAAACAATTATACTGCCTATGCTTGCAGTGAAACTAAACTCAAAAAAAAAAAAAAAAAAAAAAAAAAGAAACCCAAAAAAACGGAACAGGAATTAAATGCAAAATAAAGATCCATCTAGCAGATAAAGCTCAAAGAATCAATGGCATTAAGAAGCAGGGCTTTTGGGAAGTCTGTCCTAGCCTTAAGGAGGATGCTAACCTGAACTTGATCCAGATCTCACATTAGCATGAATAGCATGATATCGCCCCATAATTTTTAAGAAGACAGACCTATGGGGAAAGAACAATGAATGCATCTGGGAAATCCCATCCCTTCCCTCAACACACACTCTGGTACTTCTTTTCAGCACTTCCAAGCTACAACCCATGTTACTCACAGCCTTTCTTACACACTTCAAATTATTCTGCTAATAGTATCAAAATAGCACTGAGAAATAGCATGCTTCCAAAACTGCACATTTAAGTACTGCACTGATCAGAGTAACTCCTGAGATTTCAGTAATTTTTTTCTGCTTAATTTTTAATAGATTGATAAATGAAAGCACAAGAAAAAAAAAAAAAAAGCTGGCCCTATAAAACTGAGCATTAAAAAAAAAAAATTATATTAAGGCACTTGAAAATTCTCGAGCACCATAAAATTAATACTACACTTTAAAAATGTAAAGACCCTAATTATGAAAGCAAACTAAAGTATCAAGCACATTAATTAATCATATTCCAAAAAGATGCTATTTCTTTTTTTTTTTTTTTCCAGTTGAAATTAAAAATCGAAGTTTCAGTTACAGTTCTACAGTTAATAGAAACTTACAGGGTAAGATTAAATTAACCTGCAGTCATGCTCTTTGGGAATGAGCACAGAGCAAAAATCTGTGAACATTAATCCCCAAACTTCAGAGAAGTTTTAATGGTTATCTAGTCTGGGTGCACCCAAAGCATTTTCAAGTGCTGCAATATGAATTATTACCCACATCCACTATTTTACAGCTGCAATTGATGCCATGGATTAACGCACTGCAATACATTTTCTTGCCACAGACAGTGCTCCTCTACAAAGCGTGATCTATTGACTTGTTACTTGCACTTCGGATAAATTGCTAGCCTCCATGCTGCAGCACTTGCTCCATAAAGAGCTGAACAGCCTGAGGTGAAACCAGGGATGGCAGAACCACAGGTAAGAGAAGGCAGCTCAGGCAGAGGCAATGACTGATCCCTTTCTGCTCAGCCAAGGAGAAGCAGTCTGCTCCATCATATGGTTGATGGGCTTCAGTCAGTGAATGAGATTGGTTACCAATACCAGAGTGCACAGGCTGTGACTTGCCAAAGACCAGCATCACTTCTTACAGCAGGCCCTTGACTGGTACTGCCTGCTGGTGGGAACCTCAGAAAGCAGGCAAGAGAGGGCACTGCACCAAACAGTGGCTTTGAGAAGTGGGTGGCCAAGTTACAAGAGCCCACCAACTGAGGTCTGCTACCTCTAATCACAGGTAAAGAGACATAAAACGATCTACTGCTGAATACATCCTATAAAGAACTAACCACGAACAGAAGTCACCTCCCAGAAGAAATCTGGAGAGAATTCAGTAAAACTGCATCTCATTGCACAACCCTGGAAGAAATCTTTCACTTAGTACAGAGAGCTTGCAGCTGCAAATACCAAAAAAGAGATACTAAGCAACACTGAATATAGCAAACACAAAAAGCTGAAAACTAATTTAGCAGAGGTCAGTGCCTGAACTTTCAATTTAATGCCAATTCAACTGAGTCATCAGCATTGCAATCCTTTGAAAAAGCGGATACCATGCTTAATTCGCACAATCTGACAGGAGCTTGGCTAGGCGCTCTGCCTAGTCTCCTGCTAGGTAACTCAGCTGTGCAATAGCCCTTTCTTATGGATATAAGCATCATTAGAATTCTATATGTGGCAATCAGCACAATAAGCAGAGTACAGGTTGAACATGCCAGCTGATGGTCCAAATCAGATAGCTGTTCTACAGGATGCTCTCTGAACAACAAATATGCAATTCTTCATTTCAATTCCAAAAGGAATAAGATTTTGAGTTTCTTTACTCCAAACTTTAAATACTTTTTAAATACTTTTTTTTTTTTTTTTTTAATATTCCATCCTACATCATAGCAAACTGGTAAACCTTTAAAGAGCAGAAGACTGGTGCATTTGGAATCTGCTAGTGAGATCTTCAGTGTTTCCAATTACTAGTTGGCCAAAAGCCCAGAAACAGTCATAAGTGCCAAATACATTTTTAAAAACAACAGCAACTTATAAATATTGGTGTAATGTGGTCACTTCTGCAGTGACAAATGGAAAATATATTTTTTTGAAGTATCACATTTTAGAAGAATGTTCAGCTTGTAAACAGCAGAAATATGAGTAATAAAAATATATAATTAAAGCACTTTGTATTTAGGCTCTACTCTCAGCTGTATTGTAAATCTCTAATAATATTAATTGTGAGGTTAAAAAGTAAGGTTTTGTTTGAAACCTTAAGATAACTGTTCTGCTGTAAAGGTAAATATTCTCTGTCCACTTAACTTCTTTGTTTTTAAATAAATGATTGGGAATTACACATATTTCTGTACTTTTATTAGCTTTGAAAGACTAAAATAAGAATTTAAGATGAACTGCTTCAAGACATAAATGAATAGTCCGTCTTATATGCTCAGAACCTGTCTCTGATGCTGACTGTATCTGGTTTCCCAAATCTACTTCCTCCCATACCACCACACTGAGCTCTCATGCACAGCACACAGCAAAGCTTATAAATCAAGCTTCCTGCCTTGAGCTCTCCACCTTCACCCTAAAAGTGCAGAAGGCCAACAGCCCAGACCTAAGCAGCACTGTATTCCTCCCATATCAGCACAAGTGAATTTTATTCTGCCATGTACCTTTCACTCCCCTCATTCCAAAAATCAAATTGAATTTGCATGGAACAAGAACAACATTTTAATTCTCCAGATGGCCATGAAAAGTCAGTTTGTCAACTGTTTGTTGTTAGTCAACATTGCAGGAGTCTTACTGTTGGGAAAAAAAAAAAAAGCAACAACAACAAAAAAACCCTAAGAAAATAAAAAACAACCCCTTAAGCTTACTTTTGTTTTTCAGTGTTTGCCCACATTTGCAGATGAGCAGTTTGCACTTGCAGCAGGGGGACAGAGAGCAGCCCAGCTCACCAACATTTACCTGCAGATGGATCTCAGAAACATATACTGTGCCCCTGTGTCTGTGAGCTGACTGCTACTGATAGCCAGGGCTATGTGACTGGAAGCTGTTGTGAACAACCATATAATAATAATAACAAGCATCAATATCTATTCCATTTGCAGCTCTGATTAAGCTGCAATCTTGAGTGTAAAGCTTCCTGTCTATCCGTTATTATTTAAAACTTATACATGTAACAGTTTATTATAAACAAAGCATTTGGGAGAGAAAAAAAAAAAAGCACAATAAAAACAGGACTTTCCCCCAACGGCTCTACAATTCTTCACATTTTACGAAAAATCACAGCCTTGCACTGAACTTCTATAGAGCAAGAGTGAGTTATTCTGCTGTGTACATATATTAAGCTCTGGACAGGCTGAACTATTGACCTCCTTTGCTACTAAAACCTCAGTTAATCATAAAGCTGAGCCGTTAGCCGTTACTCAGAAGCAGTAGCAAATGTAACAGAATAACTTACAACTTACAGTTGATAAAGCAGCCTAACTGGACAATTTTAGATTACAACATATTTTCTATAGCTCCCTAAAGGAAAGGCAGGGTATGCAATCACAACTCAGACATACTACTCAACAAACAAACAAACAAACAAATAAATAATGAAAAATCCAACCACTCTCAAAACAAAATAGCCACAGAAAACTACCTTAGAATTACTTGCAATGAAAATGCTACCCTTGCCTTTGGTTTTAGAATGCTTAAGAAGTGAATAATTACAGGAATACCAGCAGGCAAGAGGTGCAGGCATCGTTGCCAGCTTGGGTACACCACGAGATGCAACTGGAAGGATGCAGACTCTAGCATCAGCAGCTCCTGATTATTTCTAAACAGCACACATGGGTACACAATGCTGTGCTCAGCACAAATTTTGTCTGCGCTCAAAAAAATGGAAGAACAAAGACTATACGTGGCTTTTAAGGAGGAGAATGATGGTTTGTTTAACATGTTTTAAGCTCACTTCAATCCTTTAAGGATACTCTTTGTTTGTACATTGTTTTGTACATTTCATTGCTCAGCACTATCTTTAATTGTGGATATAGGACTGCAAACTGACAAAACAGCGTGCAAGTTATCTAGCAAAACACAGCCGTGTAACTTCAGCATAAAGAAATATTACTTCGGAAATTGCAGTTAGATAGACAGGCTTCTGGAAGACTTAACTATTGAAAGAATTATCCCTTCATTAGAAAATCATTTTGTTTGGTATTATTGGAAACAGTCACTAAGTCACTAGGCACTGCTCTTGCCATGAAGAAGATGGAGAGTGATGAGAATACTTAATAATAAACGTGTGTGTCTGATACAGGGATACATACAGTCATTGCTTAAATTGTTTAGAAGTAGGATACATCTCCAGCAAACCACAAGCTAACTGATCAATAATATGTTGTTACCAAATGTCCAGAAATTATAAATACTAAGTGAATTCTGTGGAAAATCATTTTCAATCTTCATTCAAAAATAACACTAATATTTACTTAGGTATTAAATACACAGCAGCAGAATACTAACCCATTCCTATTGATCAGTGTCAGTGAGTTAGCTGTTACTGGTACTAACAACTCATCAGATCAATGTTCACTAATGTGTGCCTTTTAATCTGTATAGAGAGCAGTCAAACTTCATGTTCAAAATTCATTTATTTCTCTCTACTTCACTTGACACTGATCAGACAATCAATTATAATTTGTTTCAGAATTTGAATGAATACCTACACAACTTGTAGAAATACAAAACTGACAAAGAACACAGCGAAAAAAAAGTATTTGTTTGAAAAATAAGTGATCTTGTCAGAAACAAGAATTAGCAATAGTTGAAGAACCTCCAGAAAGAAGACATTGCTGCACAAAATGTCATCTAATATAGCATAGTAAATCACCTGCCAGTCAGAAATACAATATCAGGAGCAGAAGAGATTGCAGTGTTATGCAATTCTGAGCTTTACCTTTTCTTAAAAATCTTCTCTTCAGAAAAGACTTCTTATTTTTGCCTTTTAAGAACAAACTCTCAAAAATAAAACACATATCAGTTTGGACTTGCAATTATCTACAAAAGTCTTGGGAGAGCACCGTGGAAAAGGAACACCTGCCTGCATATTCAAGCCAGGAGAGAAGGCAGCAGGGTGACCCAATGTCTAACCTGATGCCTTGTGTGAGTTGTCCCATGATGCTGGACTCAATGCTCCAGCCTCCACAAACCCCTACTGACTCACCTTCTAACTGAAACTGGTTAATAGTGATAGTTATTCATTTTTGCTTTCCTGGAATAAGAAGAATCCAAATCCATCTTACTTCAGGGTAAACAGTGCAAAATCTTACTGTGACTAAAACAATGTTACTGTGAAAGTTCACATTTTTTAATGGTGGCTTCCCCTTCCCCCTCCCCTTTTCTTTTTTTTTTTATGTGATGCATTTCAGAGAGGATTAAAGTTGAAAATTGAGTCAAAAATTTGTCTCAAGTCAGACTAGATGTTGGTGTCTTACATGCAGGTTTTCAATTTAGGGACTCACAATAAAGCTTCCCCTTAGTTGCTTTTAAAAATATGTCAAGTCTCATGCAAATCATGATCTGCTTTCTTTCCCTTTCTCATTTAAAAGCTCTTGTCTGTCACACACTGAGTAAACGAAATATTTTTCAAGTGCTGGGGAAAAGGAATCCAAACATTTGGGATTTGTTCATCTTGGCTCAAACTCTTTAAGATAGAACATGTTTTCAAATTTCTACTGTTTCAGAAGACTGTCTAAAACAATTCAGTACCATAAATCAATGCCTAACCTTACTTAGATCTGAACAACTGTCATCTTTACTGAGATAGGCAAAAATATCTTTTCACTTCACAGGAAAGAGAGATTAAATTATAAATAAGATCAAAAAAATTAAAAAATGCCTTCAGTTTCATCTTGCTCCAGCTGCAAGCTTATTGGTTAGGGTTAAATGAACAGTGTGCCTCAGCTTCTGACAAGATTCTGCCCAATTTCAAAATAGACTGTCTAATTTTCAAGGGATTCACACGTACTGACCTAGTTGACTTGAAGTATTAGCTTGTGATCTAGACATTGACTCTTCTTCAAGTAAGATAAATGGTCATAAGTGATTAAATGAGAATTTGAATAGCTGTCCATCTGAGGTCTGTGACCAACGTATGAAAAAAACATTTTATCTTACATATGCCTATGTATATATGACAGCTGGAAATCTGCCACTGAACCTCTTATTTCTTGCTACTTTAATTTAGTTTTGAATAGATGGTTATCAGCACCTTCACTAAATCTACTACAGTGTATATTTTCAAAATCTGTAAGGCAGGCCCTATAAATCTTAAGATTAGAAGAAAAACCCTACAATTTAAGTTTCCTTTTATTTACTTCCCAGTCTGATGTTCAAACCTCTAATTTTTCTCCTCTGCAACTATGAGAGGTAGGCATTATCTTTTTTTATGAAAGCTGAGATTAAAATAATTCTAAGTAGCTTTGCAAGGAAGAGCATATAACACAAGTTGGCAGCGCTTAATCTTCTTGGCGCTGGCCGTGCAGAGGCACTCAGAAAAAAAACACAGAAGCAGACTGCAAGACAGCAACATGTGTTTTTAGTGGCAATAGGTCAAAAATGGAGAAGAAAAGGCATTCCTAGTGATATTTGCATGTGTACTTTAGAAACTGTTAGAGATTCTGGCAGACCTTGCACATCTGCTTGGAAGAAAGGTAGTGCAGGACACTACCTTTTTTTGTAAAATCTTATTTGTTTAATAGATAATTTTTCTATGCATGTTCCTTTATATTAAAGTTGATTTACAACGCAAATGAAGGGTGAAAAAAGAGGACAACTGTCCTTTCCAGAAATGATGAGGTCTTTTTTAATTCCATGAAGAGAAGTTTTCTTAGCTTTCTATCATCCCACCTGCTAACCTGCCTCCCATGGTTAGCACTCATCACATCAAGAGAGACAGTGGCCAAGTAAAGCAGTGGATGCAGCATGCTCATATTCAGACAAAATTCGGATTCCTGGACAGTTTAGGATTCTCTCCGTGCTAAAGAATCCTTAGTTTCTGCTACAAGTTAATTAGAAGCTAACAGACCTGCAAAAAACAGAGTTTTTTTGGTTTATCTTTTCTGAGCAGCACTCACCTGCACACTTGGTTCTGGTGATGAGTGGTGGTCCTGGCTGTCCAGTGCCACCTTCACCTGGTCTGGTAAGCAAGACACGAATCTCATATTCAGTATCCGGATCCAAATGCCAGAGTTTGTAGGTTGGGGCATTGACAGCATGGGTTTCAGTCCAGGTCCCAGATGTCATTCGGTACTCTACTTCTTTCAGAATAATGGGTCCATCACCAATAATTGAATTTGCATTGAGCTGAATTAGCAAATAAGTTGGTCCAACGCCCAGCAACTGTGGAGGTGCTATTGGTCGAGGAGGCTCTGTATGGGAGACAATTAAAAAAAAAAAAAAAAAGAAAAAAAATCAGTGATGAAACATTAAGAGGAGGTCTCCTTCCACTGAAAAGCTTCTGAGTCTTGATCTGCAAAGATTTAAAAGCTGAAAGCAAAATCAAGCCAACATCAAGCAAACAAGAGCTGAAGAGGATTTCAGTGGCACACCACAGGTATCTGACCAACATTATGTTTTCCATTTAGAAGTCTCAGATTATTCATATCATTTCCTACAGCAATAATTTGAGTTTTTAAAAAAGAACTGCTATTCTTTTATTGGCAGAAGCCACGTACATACTTTCCTTAAAGAAACGGTTATAATACATACACTAACTCTACACAGAATATTCTTAAAGATCACTATCACTGCAATCACTAGCACTAAAGTCTGCCAGATGCAGTTATGATGAAAGATACAACTACCTACTGCAGGCTTTCAGAATGTTCAGAACCGAGCAAAAGTGCAACCACGTATTTCATTATTTTACTCCAAGATAACTTATTGCTGATTTAGAAAGTCAAACAATAGAACATACGCTGGCTTTTGTTTTCCTCTATTTGAAACACCTTCCACCCCAAAATTTAGACAGTTGCTACGTGAAAAGATAGCAACAGACCTAATGGAGAGTGAAATCTCCCTTACCCTGAGAAATGTATATGTAAAGTAGGACATTGCCTAAGAATGATTTATTTAAAAAAAAAAAAAAAAACAGTCACCAGCAACATGTATTTCCCTGTTAAAATGAATCCACTGATAAACATGGAAGGTTCATCTTCATCCAGATGGCTCATATTTTAACTAATTTGTTTCAGTTAATTAGGCAACAATACTGAATTCAATGCACACAGGGGTTCCACACAGCAGAGACGCAGAACTAACAACATGGCAACTCTGAGCAGGTAAAGGGATCTCATGGTCAGTATATTAGAAAAAAGACAGAGTCCCAGATCCAAAGTTTTCCCTAGGTCTTGGCCCTTCTCACTACCGTTGTCCCTCACCTCTCCAAACAAGAGAGGTTAACATGTGGAAGTATTGCATATATTCTGCCTCCCAGGAATGACCCTACCAATGTCACTTAGAGAGCATGTGAAGAGTGATGATTGAGAAGAACTTGCAGAATGTCTCCCAGCCTTCATTTTCCATCCCACCCTCACTGTATGGTGAAGGTCAAGCTGGGACTCCCAAGTTCCCTAGGTCCAGTAGTGAAGATTCCCTTCAAGACATGACAGTGTATTTACTAACTCTGCAACTGACTGACCTTCCCACATTTCTCAGACATTCTGCCACAGTGATTCCTCTCTTTCAGGCTTTTCTAGACCAGCTGCATACCAACCACTCAGTTTGGAGACAGGGAACTTCAATACACTATAATGGTCACAAGCAGAGATCCTTTTATCCTCTCAGAGTGAAAAGGTGCATCTTCCAAGCTATCTAAATTCCAGCTTCAGGATATAGAAAACCCTAGTAAGTATCACAATTAATTATTTACACGTTTTACTCTGTTTTGGCAAGAAGAGTGCAAATGAACTAATTCAAATCCCTAACTGCATCAAGGCTCAGAAATGCAACTGGGCTTAATGAGGGCAGTTTATTTGCTGTGAAACTAACACATTAAATGTCAAACTAATGAATTCTAAGGTCAGAGTATATTACAGTAGAAAACGTAAATGTTGATGAGCATGAAACACTACCAGCTCCAAGTTATAAACTTCTAAAACATAAAGCTATGTTTGGAAGTATATATTTTGATTAAGAGCACGATTATTACAAATAAAACCTCATATTAATGAAACTAATATACCATTGCATATTAAATTTTTATGTTAAGAGGTAAAGTGTATTCTTATATTTGCATATGCATTTTGTTTTTAAGCTCTTGAGGACAAGGAGACTTATTTATAGTCTCTCCCTGTTCCAATAAATTATGCATGAACTTTAATCAGTTAGCAAATGAACAAGTAATTGTTCTGCAGCATTATTAATATTCTCCATAATACAATATATATCAGAACCAGAGGTGTGGTGCAACCAGAAATCCCAAAAGTACACTAAGTATCAACTGAAGCATGCAATCCCAATATAGTAGATAAACTTTTCTGATGTTACCCAATTAACTTTCTATTAATTGTTCTCATTTGTTATTCCATAACCAGATCCATCAAATGTTTCCCAATTATAATTTCAAATTATATAATTTCCTTTCTAATACACAGCAACCTGAAACTTTTATGGCTTAGAAAATTATCATTAACAACTAAAAGAACGAACAAAGCTATTATTAACATTTTGGTTACCATTTCCATAGCAACTATCACATATATACAATACTACTCTATTCATGAGATTTAAATACAATACACATCCTCACATCCAAACAATGTTGCAGGCTTTTCACTCTAACAATTTAGGTCCATCTAGGAATATACAACACAGTTTCAGAGTGTCTTAAGAAGACAGTCTGTCAAAAATGAAAAGTCTTTTATATGAGGAATGAAAGAAAAAGAAAAAAAAAAAGAGAGATGCATGAGAGAGAACCCCAAGAAAAATCATATTCTCAGAACTTTGGTCTGGTTTCCAAACAACCTACAATCTTAGCTTCAGCCATAACAAGTGAAAAGTTTGGATCAGTGGTAATGCTATAGGAATCTGAGAACTAACAGCTCACCACTGCGTCAGAGTCTGCCCTGCCTTGCTCTAAGCTGGCTGGCTACAGACAGCCACGTGAAAAATGCATTTGGTGGCTTTCAGCCACCCATCCTGGCAGCAAGTTCAGCCATCCTGATGGGCTCCCTCTGCCCTGGCCATGGCAATCAAACCAGAGAATAAGACTCTTTATTTCTGTCAAAAAAACCACACAACTCCTACAGTCATTTCGAGAAGATTTTGAAGTATCTTGACATGTAAGGCACAGAGAATTTCTAGTAAGCAAATTCCACTGAATACAGTTCTGCTTTTTCTGGCCATAAACTTTCTCTGAGAAGTTTTCAAGTTTCTAAACAACCTTATCCAAAACTATATTTTAATCCACAGATGACTTAACTTATAGAATCACCAAGGCTGGAAAAGACCTCCAAGATGACCCAGTACAACCATCCACCTACCATCAATACTGCCCACTAATCACAACTCTGAAGTCCTGACCAGGCTCACTGCCTCTCAGCCCCTCAAACATGGGGTATTACAGGGGTAAGAAAACTCCTGCAGCTTTCCCAGCTGTGTGCAGGTGTCAGAACTCATATAGCGATGGGAAGTGATGGGACAGGAAGCAGTATCCTAACTGCCATAACAAAGTGCCAGGTCCTCTGGTCACAACAACCCCAGGCAACACTATGGGCTTGGGGGCAAAGTGGCTGGAAGACTGTGTGGAAGAAATGGACCTGAGAGTGTTGATCAACACTTGGCTAACCATGAGCCAGCAGTGTGCCCAGGTGGCCAAGAAGGCCAATGGCATCCTAGCTTTTATCAGAAATAGTGTAGCCAGCAGAGCCAGGAAGGTGATCATCCCTCTCAGCTCTGGTGAGGCCACACTTTAAGTACTGCGTTCAGTTTGGGGCCCCTCACTACAAGAAAGACACTGAGAGTCTGGAGCATGTTCAGAGAAGGATAACAAAGATGGTGAGTTGTCAGTAGAATCACTGTTTCAATATGTATTTAAAAAGCAAATGCTGAATAGTTTAACAATGACCCCAACCAGCGTGTTTCATTTTCTCCCTTTGCTAAACCCCAACTTCAGAATCCCTTTTCCAGGGTGACCAGTGTTACTACAATCTTAATTTATAACAATATTTTTAGCCACTGCTTAAAGGGAGTAAAAATGGTGAAATCCCTTCCACTATATCTGCCCCCTAACATCTCTGAAAGACTATACTGAAAGAACACTTGTGCATTTACAACATATGAAAGAAATGAAAGGATTTTTATGCACAGCATTTTGCAGTATTTGGACAGTTCTAGTTTTGACATGAAATGCCCACAGCGAAGTTAATCAAGAATTAAGACTGACATTTCATCAGTACGAAGTTCCCATTCTGCTGAGCTACTAGCAGTACATTATGCTCACATCAGTATGTATGACATTATATATTAAGTGTACTGTGATATTTAGGCACCAATGACTAGAATGAGCATGCAGCATCAACTCCAACTTTAAGCCCTCGTACAGTTAAACAGTTGTGTCATATTCTTAATAAAAAAATGTATGCAAGTAATTACATAATTATTGAGAGAAAAAATAACACAATAAATCACTACTGTTGTTAGTGTATTAACCAATACACAAGTAACATATGCATAGTGCTTTGTTTAATATTATTTACCCAGTCTAGGGGACAACAGCCTTACTAAGTAGCCTTTCAAGTCCAAATATCTCTTAAATTTAAATCAAAGGGAGTTTCATTAGTATTTGAGTTAGAATATATACTGTTAATAATCAGTTCACAGCAGGAAAAAAAAAAAAAAAAGGAGTCCAAGCAAAATCCTACTGATTGTTTCACTTTAGGAAAAACAAAAAAAAGAAAAACTGGCACTGGATGCACGTTTGATGAAATGTTTTTTATTTATATGAGGTTATGCTTCAGTCACAGAAGCCTCTTTCCTTACTCATAGCAGCAGGCTTTGGAGATAGGGAGGAGAAGGCTGAGAATCATGCAGCCAATTCATGTTGCTGATTTTGTTACTGCAACTCCACATCACAGAATCACAGAATCACAGAATCACAGAATCACAGAATCACAGAATCACAGAATCACAGAATCACAGAATTGTAGGGGTTGGAAGGGACCTCCAAAGATCATCGAGTCCAACCCCCTGCCGAAGCAGGTTCCCTACACCAGGTCACACAGGTAGGCATCCAGGCAGGTCTTGAACATCTCCAGAGAAGGAGACTCCACCACCTCCCTGGGCAGCCTGTTCCAGTGCTCCGTCACCCTCACTGTAAAGAAGTTCTTGCGCACATTTGTGCAGAACTTCCTATGCTGCAGTTTCCAGCCGTTTCCCCTTGTCCTGTCTCCACTCACCACTGAAAACAGTCTGGCCTCGCCATTCTGCCCCCCACACCTTAGATATTTATAGACCTGGATCAGGTCCCCTCTCAGTCTTGTCTTCTCAAGGCTGAACAGACCCAGTTCACTCAGCCTTTCCTCATAGGAGAGATGCTCCCATCCCCTTCACCTCCACACATGAATATCTTGTAAGCTTTCCCTGCTCATGCTGGATCTCACATTAGATACTAGGAAGAATTTTTTCTCAGAATGGCTGGGCATTGAGAAAGGCTGCCCAGGGAGGTAGTAGAGTCACCGTCCCTAGAGGTGATGAAGGAAAGTGTAGACGTGGTACTAATGGACATGATTTAGTGGGCAGTATTGGTGGTAGGTGGATGGTTGGTCTAGATGATCTCTGAAGTCTTTTCCAACCTTACTGATTCTATCATTCTATGTGCTGAGTGTGCCTGTGTTCTCATGATGGCATGTTCAGTCTTCTTTGTCAAATACCTTACACAAAGCTATGCAGTTTTAGGACTATGGATATCAACACTTAACCCAATACATAACAGGGATTATAAACATAAAAAGCTGTTTTACTGTTAGAACAAACTATTCTTTTACCATTCATCATCCTTCCTGAAATTAAAATCAGTACACATTAATATATTATAAACTGCCAAGATGTGGGTAAGCCATAAGAACCAAAATTTCTTTCAGAATTTGTCACAATTCAGAGAAATTAACAAATAATCAAATCCAGAAAACCTACAGAAATACAGTTAAAATGAACTCACCAGGGAGTACAGTGCAGATACATCCACAAATGACTCCAGAGTGACTCAGCTCTCACCTAGATCAAACTCCCGACCGTCTTCTAGGGGAATTTCTCACAAAGCTAGTTGAATATGGATGCATACTTTTGGAAGTACACCAGTTATTATTATTATTTCTGTACTGGTTCAGTTTTTTACTTATGCTGACTACATATATTCAGAGCATGATGCTGTACACAAACTCCAAGAGGCCAGGGACCCCAAGGAGCACAGTCCAAGTCAGTCCAAGGTTCCCTGAAGGAGTCAGGGCATGGGCCCAGTGGAGATCCCTGCCTGGCAGGAGCCATCCCCTGCAACAGCTCTGGGTGCTGCAACAAAGCTGGACCAGGAGACCCAGAACCAGCCAAAGAGAGTGAGGAAACAGGCTGCCGTCTCCCTGCAATGGCAACACTGTTCTGATACTCTTCCTGTACTGAACGGTTTTAGGATTTGAACATTTTAAATAACACTGGAAAAATGAAGTGCCTGATGAAGGCAATGAAGGAACATCTGTTTAAATGTTGGAGAAAATGTATGATTTAGCAGAAAGCATTAAGGCAGTCAAATGTTTGCAGGGAAATAAAATTATCCATCTTAAAAGCTGGTTAATCCAACAGGAAGAAAAAAAAAACAAAACAGCAAAGAAAAACCAACAATACAGCCTTTTAACAGTAAGCAGTAACTGTTCAAAAATGGTATTAAACCCTAAATTTAACAGTGAGAATAGCAACCCATGAATAATAACTGGTAATACTGTAGGAAATACTACAGTCTATAAGTGTTTTCAGTGGAGGCTGGATGCCTTCTAGTAAAGCACATGCTAAAATTAAAAACAGAAGACAATGATGATACATAAGGCTCCAAAGACATGCAATTGAATGAAATTATGTGCTTGTTAAGGAGTCACAAAACAAGCTATGAGAAAAAAAGAAACAACCATGGAAAATCTCTGCAGAAACACTGGGTTTCTTTTTATAAAAATAATTCTGCTTGGCATATATTTATTTAATATGACATAGAAATATTTTCATTCAACTTTCCAAAATGGTTAGGAAGTACAGCTCTGCTAAAAATGTCAGAATGTAAGAAAAAAATATTTTGGACTTACACTTAGCTGTAAGTAGTTAGGTCCTTACTGGTATTGTTATCTCACACAGAAGATAAAAAGGCTCAACAACCTACATAACAGTGAGACTGCCCAGCACAATGAGGACACCTCATTAATGAAAACTGAGTACTCTGGTGAGCTGAGATATGACATGTCTGAAAAATGTCAGAATAACTGAGCAGGTGCACAATTAAGACTTCAGCTGCTCTAGTGCTCTTCCTGGATATTGGAGGGGTTGAAGTGAAAGGCAGCTGTCACACTCTCTTTCCCTCAGGAGTTATGCTTCTGGCTTAAACTGTATATCAGGTGCGCTGCCTCAGTTACACTCTGCCACTGCACAGCCTGTGCTTTGGTCCTGCTTCATCCCAAAGGACGCCCAGCTACGGTGGCACCAGCTTCCACCACAGCCATAGTCTGTTCCTGCCTCACCTTTCCGGGCACCCAGGCAGCTCTAGAAGCAAGAGGTCAGCTGCAAGTGGGGGGTAGGCAGGATGCTGCACAGGCTGCAGGTGCAACCAGCTCAAACTATCAGAATAACACACTCAGGTGTTATTTTGCCTGTGCAACTCTTTGTTTTTCCAATTGTCATAAACTTCTTTCTATATCAAGTTTAGCTAATTTTATCATCTGTTTGTTGTTTTTTTTTGCTTTGTATTTTTTTCCTCCCTTATCAAATAGCTTCTACTGCAGAATCTTGGTGTCCTGCAAACAACTTGGAGAAAGCAGTTACCAGTGGGTTTCTGCTGTTTATGCAGGTTAGCAACATCTCTCCCAAAGCACACTGAAGAGGAGACAGAAAAAAAAAAACCTTGATGGCAGATAAGGGGCTTTAACATACTTCAACAATAGCAATACAATAAGATTATGAAGAAATGTTTAGATTTTTAGAGAGAAGTATCCCAAACATCCACGTCCCCCTTTACATTTTTCTGAAGAATAATCAAAAGCTCATTCAAACTTCGCTGCTGTCTTGAACATAGAACCATAGAATGGCTTGGGTTGGAAGGGACCTCAAGGATCATCAAGCTTCAACCCCCTGCCATAGGCAGGGTTACCAGCTGCTAGATCAAGTACTAGGTAAGATTGCCCGGGGCCCCATCTAACCTAGCACTGAACACTATCCTGTGACTGTAAGTGCTGCTAACTACGTGAAGACATTCAAAACAGTTTATGATTCTGCAAGAAAGGCCTTTTTTCAGGTTTTTTTTTTCCTAAATGATACTCACATAGATGCAATCTCTATGACTCTAGAAATATTCCCTATGTAACTTTAAAACTCAATTTATCACAACTGTCCAGTAACACCTGTTGCTCGCCCCAAGGCTGATACACAATTTCTAAAGAAAGTTGGTATTTAATTAAAAGTTATTTGCCAGGAACAAAAGAACTCATTCTAAGCAATAGCTTAGTGACAAGGCATACCAAGTGATTTATCTAACTCACCTATGAGAGTCTTGTACAACCATTTTAATTGTATTTTATTACTTGGAGTAGAAAAACTGAGAAGAATCCATTCTAAACAAGCATTCAAAATAAATATCTATAACACTGTAAGGTTTTGGCTGTTACACAGAGAATCAGTGAGAAAGAAACAACATCAGTGAGAAAGAAACAGTTTTCAGAAACAGAAAACTGAGCAGCAAGCTCTGGGTTAGTGGGGATATTGACATATTTCACTGCAACATCATTTCTGATTTTGAGTCTGTAAATGGGGATACTACGTCATGTGTTTGCCTCAAACTGCTGATTTATCTTTGAGCACCTGCCTAATATATCATGTTTATGTATTAAGTACCACAAAGTCTGCAACTTCATACGGCTGAAATGTATTTAATGCAGCAGTTACTGACCACCTAAAGTGCTGAAACAAGAATTATTTCAACAGTGAAAACTGCTAACTTCTGCATAGTGATTTCATATCCCATGCATCACTGTGCCATTTTATTCACCTTGATTTGAAACACCACTGCATTCATTTTATTATCCTCCTTTAAATAAAGGGAACAGTTGCAGCTTTAGCACTGTCAGCAGAAACTGTAAACAAGGTTAAGTCATGCTCAGCTTACACATAAAAAAGTCCTTCTAAAAACTGGAGCATGTCATCTCGCTACACAACTTTTGAACAGAACACATGCCTATTTATCAAAGGACAGTAGGCTGTGATACCCTAGGAATCAATTAGAACGGTATCACATATTTTGTTAAAAAGACTGCATTGCACTGAAGATATTCATAAAGTACACTGCAAGAAAAATGAATACATGTAAGAAAAGAAAAAGTAATGCCTGCAAAGAGAAGACATTCAAATCTAAAATAAGTAAATAAATAATTCACTCTGTATATGAGTCAGCTATAGCAAAACTCTGATCGGATATCCACAAGTATCACTAATTCCCTTGAGATCTCAGCATTGTGATTATTGTTGGAAAGAAATATTTTATCTACTTTATTGTCAAGAACCAGGAGGTTAAGAACAAAATTGAAGAACTTCTTCAAAATTTGGTACCTCCCAAGCAAGAATTATTTTCAGCTCTAGAAAGCTTTACAACAGGATATTTGTCAATACTGCATTCTGCATGCACAATCATGTCCTGTGAATGAAGAGGAGCATTTCAGTCAATTCAGTGGCAAACAAACAAACAAACAAAAAACCCACAACAACACAAAACCCAACTATCAGGGAGTTGCAATTTAACAGCTCTAGGCCTTTAGCAAATCTAAAATAAAAAAAAGAAACACCCTCACCTAGAATTCCTGGAACTCAATGAAAGCTATCCACTCAACAGCATGAGATTAATGCTAAGTAATAGAAATTACCCACATGCAGCCTAACTGTACTTCTGATATGAGGCAGCACTTCCCTTTCTAATGGTGAGCACTCTGGGCACAGCTGGTGACAGAAATCAACCCCCAAGGACCTGCCCTGCCCTGATCACCCACTCATCCTTCATGGTACATGTTTGCTGAGAAGAATAGCTGACATGGATGAGGCCACCATTTTATCTAATAGTGATTACGGAACCTTTAATTGCATAAAAGATGAGCCACGCATTTCTGACCTTCCAAATCTTCCCCATCTTCTATAATAGAACAGCTCACCTGGCACCTAAAATACCAGGAATATCCTTAGAATTGTTCAGTGCCACTTTTTTCAGGATTTGTATATGGCACTGAGCTGCCTGCAGGCACTTGACCCCACACACCTAGCAACACTTTTGACACACAATCCCACTTCCTATATCGCTGTCTTTAAATCTTCCTATCGCTATTTCACTCATCAAATGCACTTCGTGGAACAATTTTACCATAAGCATTAACTCCAACTTGGACCTTGACATGTGGAGATAGGAGGAGGAAGTAAGAGAAGCAGCACATAAACCATAATACGAAGGCAAAGTAGACCAAGACCTTTAAAAGCGTCCAGGTGACAAAGATGAACTTGAGAACTGTCACTTCAGACTAGTAGGGCACCTGTATCTATGTAACAAGATAAACAGCATCTCCTTTCTCCAAAGTTCTTCCTAAGGGATCCCATTTCTTAGACCTTAAAAGCTTTCTGACAGCACTTCTATACAATCATCAAAGTGAAAATTAATACAATTTAGTATATGGGATACACATTAATGACCTAGAGACTTTCTGTGCTCAGACTGCTCAAGTCAAAAGAAAAAAAAGAGCCCATCACTTTTGAAAAAACATTTATTTACCTTCAGTAAGTTTGCAGATTACACCAAGCTGGGAGGTGGTGTCGATCTGCCTGAGGGTAGGGCGGCCCTCCAGAGGGATTTAGACAGGCTGGACTGCTGGGCTGAGGTGAATGGGATAAGGTTCAACAAGGCCAAGTGTCGGGTCCTGCACTTTGGCCACAACAACCCCATGCAGCGCTATAGGCTTGGGGATGAGTTGCTGGATGAAGAAGAGACATGGGGGTGTTGGTTGATGCTTGGCTGAACATGAGCTGACAGTGTGCCCAGGTGGCCAAGAGGGCCAACGGCATCCTGGCCTGCATTAGAAATAGTGTGGCCAGCAGGAGCAGGGAGGTGATCATCCCCCTCTACTCAGCTCTGGTGAGGCCGCACCTCAAGTACTGTGTTCAGTTTTGGGCTCCTCACTACAGGAAAGACATTGAGGCCCTGGAGCGTGTCCAGAGAAGGGCAACGAAACTGGTGAGGGGTCTGGAGCACAAGTCTTATGAGGAGCAGCTGAGGGAGCTGGGATTGTTCAGTCTGGAGAAGAAGAGGCTCAGGGGAGACCTCATTGCACTCCGCAACCTCCTGAAGAGAGGTTGTGGTGCAGAGGGATTTGGCCTCTTCTCCCAGGCAACAAGCAGGACACGGGGTAATGGCCGCAAGTTGTATCAGAGGAGGTTTAGATTAGACATAAGGAAGAACTTTTTCTCTCAGAGAGTGGTCAGGCACTGGAATGGCTGCCCAGAGAGGTGGTGGAGTCGCCGTCCCTGGCAGTGTTCAAGAGGCATCTGGATGACGTGCTGCGTGATATGGTTTAGTGCTTGTGGTGGCAATGGTGATGAGGAGACAGCTGGACTAGATGATCTTGTAGGTCGCTTCCAACCTTGTGATTCTATGATTTTATGATTTTTTAAGGACTGTATCCTTGCTCAAATCCCTCTACTTCTACTCATAACCTTTTCCAAGACACATTTAGCTGTTCCCACCATAACGTATTCACATTTCTTATCCCAGCATGTCCAAATATTTATCACCAAAAATGCCATAAGGCATTGGAATGACAGAGAAGGGGGATAGTTATAGGAGGCACTGAGACCCCTACCTCGATCTTTGAAACAAGCCAGTAGAAACCAAAGGTGAGCCCCATGGTGATGCCAGTTGTATATTACCTGAAGTCTACGGGAAAGGGCAACAATGCTCCTCTGCTTCCCACCACCAGCATCACTTGCAGTGCCATTCACCTATTTTAAACAGCAGTTTAGATTTAAAGCTGATATTTTGTGAGCAGGGAGGGTACAAAGAGATATCCTGCTTTTTTAAGCCCCTGCAGTAGCTTCCAGTGGATCCACACAAGAGCCAGATAGCAAAGAAGCAGCAGCAGCACAAGTCCAGGTGCTTGGGAGGGAGGAAAAGGACAGTGCAGATACAGGCCACATTTTTGGCAGGTGCTAGCCATTAGATCTGCTCTGCTTAATCATGAAAGCCTCCCTCAGAAAGGGGGGAAGGGACAGGCAACAGGAACCAACATCCTTGCTGCAGCACGTAAACAGATGGGAAGAAATACCTCTGAAATAAAGGGCATAGATAAGAACACAGCTGCACACATCCCCCTTTGCCAAACAAATTTTGACTGTGATTAAAAGCTTGGAAGAGCTTCCTAGAAAAACAGAACAGAATAAAAATCCTTGCTGCTTCTGCATGCTAACAGGAAACACATTGTGATATATGTTTCATTAAAGGAATGAAAGTAGTATACTGATTTATTAAGAGTTTTGATAATGCAGTGTTGTAAAGAAAAATAAAGTTTGTGATAAAACTCTTATTTAGAATTAACAAAAAGAGGTGAGCATCTTACTTATTTCATGAGAACAACTTCAGTCCTGAGAGGTTAAGCAGGGTTGTGGGATCTTTTTTTGCTGGTGCAACAAGAAGAGTGAATATTTGCCTTTGTAAAAGAAAGTAACATACTAGATTAACTGAAATAGCAGTCTTTTGACCTGGAAAGTATTTAGATTGGTTGTACTGGGGCATTTTCATAATCTACCTTTCAGGCTGTGCTGTTGCAGCATTGAAGTTTGAAAAACTATATACTGCCACGTGTGCTGGTGTTGCTGTGAAGAGGACATCCTTCTAATTAAACTGATACTCAGTCAGCAAAACACCAAATTCACTACAAGAAATAAAAGCACAAAATTTAAAGTGAGCATGTGTATTAGATGATTTGGATTATAAAGACACATTTACAGGATTGCTTTTTCAAAGCTTTCCTTGGTTGAAAATATCTTGTTTATCTTCATGTTGCTGCAACAACAATATAGATAAGGAATATAGCAAAACATTAACAATCATTTACTCTGGAAGAACAACTCTTTGAGAATAGACTAGCCACATCCATATTTTGCACCTTATTTGAACTGACTTACAGTGGGGAAAAAAATGACTAGAAATACTATGCACCTTCCTGGTTTTTCATGAAATAACTCACTCAATCTCAGCATAATTGGACACCGAATACGAATCAGATCAAGTGCCTGTAATCTACAACACAACTAATCCATAATACTAGATGTACATTCATAAGCAACTAAGAGATACCCGTACCTTAAGATACAGTTTGCAAACAACTTATGTGCGTATACACACACATTGCTTATATTTTATATCTAACTGTCACAAAAGATTATAGAGAAACTGAACAAAAGTAGCTGTGAAGTTGCACTTAACAAATTGCAGGATTGTGTAAGTTTTAATGGAAAAGGGAGAGCATGTCATTTCTGTTACAAAATTGTAATGTAGATAGATAATAATATGAGATCCCAAATGCCCAAGTAATAGCTATTTACATGAAAGTCTTATGAAAACTATGCCTGTTTTTGTCACCTCTTTGTAGTATTTCACATAAAGTTGGAGATGCTCTAGGAATAAAGATGTTGCGGAACATCACATCATGGCTCCACTGCAGCACTGCCAGTGCCTCTGCACTCATACCTCAGCATGACTGCCTTCCAACAGCACTGCAGGGGAAGTGGTTTTAAATGCCATCTCAACACCTCTTAACTGAGAGATGTAACCTTTAGCATAGGAGTTTGCAGAACTACTCCCTCAGAACAAATGAGTAACGTGACAGCAGAGCATGGAGTGAACTTGGCTCTGGAGTTCAGACAAACTCAGAAATAAAGAACCACAGAGTCACAGAACTGTAGGGGTTGGAAGGGACCTCCAAAGATCATCGAGTCCAACCCCCCTGCCAAGGCAGGTTCCCTACACCAGGTCACACAGGTAGGTGTCCAGGCAGGTCTTGAACATCTCCAGAGAAGGAGACTCCACCACCTCCCTGGGCAGCCTGTTCCAGTGCTCCGTCACACTCACCTCGCACATTTGTGCAGAACTTCCTATGCTGCAGTTTCCGCCTGTTTCCCCTTGTCCTGTCTCCACACACCGCTGAAAAGAGTCTGGCCTCACTACTCTGCCCCCCACACCTTAGATATTTATAGACCTGGATCAGGTCTCCTCTCAGCTTTCTTTTCTCAAGGCTGAACAGACCCAGTTCACTCAGCCTTTCCTCATAGGAGAGATGCTCCAGGCCCTTCACCATCTTTGTGGCCCTCCACTGGACTCTTTCCAAGAGATCCCTGTCTTTTTTGTACTGGGGAGCCCAGAACTGGATGCAGTACTCCAGATGAGGCCTCACCAGGGCAGAGTAGAGGGGGAGGATCACCTCCCTCGACCTGCTGGCCACGCTCTTTTTAATGCACCCCAGAATGCCATTGGACTTTTTGGCCACAAGGGCACACTGCTGGCTCATGGCCAACATGTCATCCACCAGGACACCCAGGTCCCCCTTTGCAGAGCTCCTCTCCAGCAGGTCATCCCCCAACCTGTACCGGTGCATGCAATTATTCCTCCTCAGATGCAAGACTCCACAGTTGCTTTTGTTAAACCTCATCTGGTTTCTTACTGCTCAGCTTTCCAGCCTGTCCAGGTCTCGCTGAATGGCAGCACAGCCTTCAGGTGCGTCAGCCAATCCTCCCAACTTCGTATCACCAGCAAACTTGCTGAGGGTGGCCACTATCCCCTCATCAAGGTCATTGATGAAGGTGTTGAACAAGACTGGACCCTTGAGGAACTCCACATAGTAACAGGTATCCAACCACCAGTGATGAGCCTCTGTGCTCTGCCAGTCAGCCAGTTCTCAACCCACCTCACTGTTCACTCATCTATCCCACACTTCCTCAGCTTTATAAGGATGTTGTTGGAGATAGTATCAAATGCCTTGCTGAAATCAAGGTAGCCTACAACAACTGCTCTCTCCCTATCCACCTCGCCAGTGACAACATTGTAGAAGACTACCAGGTTGGTCAAGCATGACCTCCACCTGGTGAACCCATGCTGACTAATCCTGATGACCTCCTTTTCTTCCAGTTGTCCGGAGATGGCATCCAGCACAAGCTGTTCCATTGCCTTTCCAGGGACAGAGGTGAGGCTGACTGGCCTGTTATTATCTGGATCGTTAGTCTTAGCCTAGAGGCCCCATTTCCAAACAGTTCTGCAAACAACCTACAGTTATCCCTTCCTAACTAGACAAAGCAGAACATACTGAGGAACTCATCACTGCTGAAAGGAATCAGATGCTGAGAGCATCTCAAGGGTACTACAATGTACCATTATGCAGTTTGTTCTCTCTAGAAGTCCTCTTCTGGCCATTTCTTGAGAAGGAAACCCAATTTACTTGGATCCTCAGATGACCCATTAAGACTATGTCTTGTTGTGCCCCCATGTTCTGTTGTTTAAATTCATTTAAATCCAATGTTGGTCAGGACAGAATTTTGATATTGAATGACTAAATTGAAGAGAAGGTTATAAAATACAGGGAGAGAAAACAATCTTTTCTATATGCTGCTCTAATTCACACAACAGAGTATGAACCACAGCTTTAACACCTGAAACAAAATATACCTAATGGTCAAATCAAAAGAAATTTTGCTATCATATTTTTATCTTTCTACATTATCTTATTTTAAAGGTAAACCTGTGAAACCTAATAGCTTCTTCTTCTGTCACATCAATATGACACTAATCAATACGTCTTCATTCAGCCTGAGCCAGCACATTGAAAGTTCAGTATCTGGGCTGCTGTATTCACAGAAGAAATCACAAGCAAAATCAACCATGCTACAAAAATAATGGGGAGGAAAAAATTTACTACAGCAGAAATTGGATGGTATAGCTTTCCACTCCAAACAAAACATCTGCTGTTAATAACGTAGTTCGTAATAGTATACACTATTATGGAGATTGCTACCTTCAAAGACTGCATAAGTAACCTATATTATTTCTTAAATTCAGATTATCTGTGCATACAGACATTTCGTATAAGATTGCATACAGCTGGTTTTGCATGTTGAATCAACCTGCTAAGAACATGTTACAGTAGTATTTGGAGACAAAAACAAATCGGATACACAGTATTACCAGCTAGACAAATGGAAACAGTACCTTTGAAAAGCCCTTAACTTTGCAACAGTTTTAGAAATGAATGCATGTAACCATAGGAAAAGATGTTGCAAAATTTTTATCAGTGAGCTCTGTTTGGTTACATTACACAAAGCTAGTAACACTTTAAAAGTACTTCTTTTCATGAAGACAAGGCAGTCATAACTTCTCCTGACAGAGACGAAAATCCTGTTTCAAGCTTCTGATAGAATCATAGAATCACTCAGGTTAGAAAAGACCTTAAAAATCACTGAGTCCAACCACGACCTAACCATACTACCTTAACTCTACCAACCCTCTGCTAAGTCATGTCCCTGAGCACAACATACTGATGGTTTTTAAACGCATCCAAGGATGGTGACTCAACCACCCCCTGGGGAGCCTTTTCCTGTGCTTAACAACCCTTTCCATAACTAAGCTTTTTTTGATATCCAACCCTACACTTCCCTTGGTGCAAGAGTGCTTGAGTGTTCTTTCCAGGTTTGTTTGTTTGTTTAGTAACTGGAAGCACTAGAAAAGCTCTCTCGTATGGTTTTCTACCCTCCTTATAAGTATTGTTTCAGAAAAACAGTAGTTCTGTCCTCACCATGTCATAGAAAATCCAAATGAGATTTACAAAAACATTTTGAACACATGCACACAACTTTTTTCCAATTGTAACAAGCCACAACACAGCATTCTGACATTTAAAAAGATCCCCTAAACTTTTCCCTTCTTATTTAAAATAGCATTAACTTCCAAAGTTCACTTCCTCTTGACTCAAGAAGTTAAATGGTTTGGCTGCTGAACTGAAAAGCCAGCCCTCAGATAGATGTACATCTCTGAGCCTTTTGTGCTGGCACACTGCCATAGCCTCTTTTCCTGACTTGTGAGGCACATCCTCACAGTGCAGATACTTCTGTTTGATACTCACATCCAGCCTGTCAAAATCCAGTGGCTAAATGACCCCAAGCACAAAGCCAGTTCTGGCTTTTTCTCTATTCCTCAAATAATCCCCAAGTACTTTTCTCAAGGCAGCACAAGTGAGGAAACCTATTTGATAGTTAACTTTAGTTACAGTCAAGATAATAGAAGCTCCACAAACCAATCTCACACATATTTTCTATCTTCTTAAGTACAGAGGCTTAGAAATTGACAACAGAATAATTCCACATACAAAAATCTTCCTTCTCTTTGGGAATCAAACGGACTAGATAGGCTGAGTTTTGTGCTGGATTATTTCTTAGGGAGAGGATGGGATGGAGTAGGGATGCAGCAAAATACTCAAAAAATTAACAAGAAAAGAAATTGAAAAATGCATCAGAATTCAGCAAATAGCAGAAATAAAGATATTTACATCTGCATTTTCAAACAACCATTCTTGTTTTCAATTTTTAGTTCAGTTTCATGTGAGGCATTAAATAACGTGAGCACTCAGAAGGTAATTCACAACTCTGATTTCTGTCTATAGAGAAGCACCTTCTTTAAAAAAAATAATTAACAAACAAAACAGAATAAGGAAGTTCCACATGCATTCCTCTTAACTGAATTGGAGAAAGAACTTGAGCAAGTGCTTCCTACTTCCCAGGACTATGTCTTAACCTATGTGCTCAATGATTTTTGGAAGAGTCTCTACATCTCTCCTTTCTTAAGTTGAACCATTTCCTGCAACACTCATGAAGCCACGCGTCATCCTGGAAGGTCAGTTTTTTAAATCATGGCTCCAATTACTTCACTATAGTTGCAATAATTTGTGACTAGATGCATATTCTGTACCTTGTTCTTTTTAAAATACTAAAGCATTAGGAAATAAAATGGCAAATGAAGCTAAAGTTGATAAATACAAAGGAGAATGTGATGAGAAGAATCCCCCATACACTCTATATCAGTATAATCAAACAGGAATAAAACAGACAAGAATAACATCCCCACTGGGAATTTTCATAACCGTATCATCTCAATTCTCTCTGTTGGACAACAAGCCAGACAAAATATCAGTGATTATTAGGAACAGCACACAATAGAAAGCCTAACAGCTTATACCACAGCAAAAACTCATGCTGTTTCCACGTCTTTAACAAAAGATACAGATCTGGTCTTCCTATCTCCTCTGACGGATGAGCTAGGAGATACAAGAGGTCAAAGAGAAGTCATAAGAATCCTAGGACAACTACAGAAAGAGTAGAAATGAAGAAAGAGTAAATAAATCTGGATTATTCGAGATGGAAGAATGGTGATTGAAGGAATACATGCTAAGGGTTTATAAAATAAATGTCATTTAAAAAAAAAGAATAGGGAATGACTTGCTATTTTGCAGTGAAAAATGATGGTGCACAACAATTTAATAAAAGAGCGGCCTGTAGCTTTCTCACTAAAGGAAAACACTTTCTTCCATCTCAAAAAAAAAAAAACAAAACCTCAAGTTAACTGTGGGAATTAATATTTCTGCAAGACAACAGGCAATACAACAATTAAAAAGAAGTCATTTGACAAATTCCTGGAAGGAATCATCATCCAAGATATTACTGCACAAATACTCTACCTTAAGAAGCGTTAAGCTGTAGATTGCTAAATGCCTTGACAACATACAAGCAGAGGAGCGTATCATAGAATTATAGAACCACCAAGGCTGGAAAAGATCTCCATGATCATCTAGCCCAACCACCCACCAACCACCAGTATTTCCCTAGTTAACCACGTTCCTTAATACAACATCTAAACATTTCTTGAATACCACCAGCTAATTCAATCACTTCCTGGGCATCCTGTTACAGCATCTGATCACTCACTGTGCATCACTGTGTGCCTCTCCCATTCTTGCATCTTCCCCTGTGCTACTAAAATATATTTTGAGGCCCAGTACTAGTATTTTCTTGTTACGCTATTTTTATGAGGGGAAAAAAAAAAAAAGAGTAATGGTTAAGTAACAAATTAAACTCTGGACAATGATACGTGAGCGTGGACTTTGCCAATTTTTCATAACTTGTTCCCTCTATAAAACTACAAATGTTCCAATTTCTCCTCTTCTTTTAGGGTGTGAACAGCGCATTGGTACATGGATACTTCCCAGTTTATTACAAATGATGAAGTTTCCTTTTCTCTAGTGCTTGAATTGAAAGCTTTGGTTTAAAAGAAAAGCTTTTTTTGCAGAACTAAAGAACTATAAGACAGACATCTGAGAAAAGAGAAATTGATTTTCCGTCAATTTATATCCCTGAATGGTTAATACAGAGATTGCACCTACGCTAAGACATCCTACATTCATAATAAATACAAAAAAACTTCCCTTATCCTATAATCTCTTCAGAATTGGAGTAAAAATAATCAGCAAAGGTAAACAAAGTCAGTACACAAAATAGCTTGCATGAACCTAAGTTTTCCTCTCACTGCAGACCAATCCGTAACTACTGTTGGAGCTCAGAATTGTTAAATACTTGAAAAGAAGATAAAATTACCACTTGTCTACACAGTCTCTCCTGCCAAGGCAAAATGTTTTGTCCTGCTGTCATCCTTTGTTTCACAGTCAGTATAAACAGTTCCCCCACTGGTAAGTATTCTAACCCTGTGGTGTTTAGTTTTTTATTGGCTTGAATTACTTATCATTCCTTTCTCTGCAACACATAAAAGTAAAAATGTGTAATGGAAAGGGGCCAGTAAAATCATTGAAGCTCAAAGTACCCCTTGCAAACATTAAACCAATCTGGAGATTTCCTCTTTGACATGTTATCTAGTTTTCCTTGAGTTATTTAATAGAGCATTCCTGTTCATGCCCTATGTAATTTATACCATACATTAACTCACTGAAAAACAAAATCAAACCAATTCTACTTAACTGCCATTAGTCTTGCCATCACCTCATCCAGGCTCATAATCCTTTGCTCTTCAATATAATACTTTTGCCTTCGTATTGCCTTCTCTCTTCTTTTCTATATTATGAACACTTTAAAAAATGCTCTCTGGTCGTATTCCCCCTTTTGAATTTCAGCCTTCTCAAGCAACTTGTACCACTTCTAATATCACAGTCACTTTTTCTTCTATAGAAGGATATTTTATTTCAGATTCAACAAATCAATCAAGAAAAATGCAATTTCTCCCCATCTTATCTTCTTTTTTCAGGTTTACTGCAGATGAAAATTTCAAGTACACTTCACAGAAGTGCAGTGATGTGCCCACAGCTATCTTGTTACACAGATAATTATAAGTGTGGCTTAACAACGACTCAGTATGCTTGCTTTTGCACACTTCAATTTTACTGATTGTCATTCCAAACTTGAATTGAACATTCAGTTTAAAGAATACATTACTACTTTCTTTCCTTGAACTTTCATTTCACTGTTTTGGTGCTTTTCTGAAAAGATTCCTTCCTACTTCACATGAAGCTCACCAGTTCTGCTTCCTTAACAATCCTAACATGAAGCTTACTGTACGATTTTCTATTCAGAATTTTTACTTTAAGGCTGATCCATTCTGGTACTTGGTTATCTCCTCTTCCAGAAGATAATATCAGCTTGATGGAACATATTAGTTTACCCTGTCAGCCCCAATCTGTTGGAGAAAAAAAATATAAGAAAACAAAAATACCAAGACAACAGCAATTATCTCAAGAACCATTCTCGATAGGCACAAAGATACTTGTGGTTTAGTGTAATCCACTTGCAAAACAGACTATAGTCATTCTTTCGGATTATAGATAAGCAAAATTAAACCTGATCACATCATCAAGGGAATGAATCACATCTTCCCTGATCCATCAATCTTTTCCAGGAATAGCACGTTGCTGGGAGTGGGAGAGGGAAAAGAGAAGTACGACCATGTCTCTTGGTGTTCTTGCTGCAGCATCAGTGACAGACGTGCATCAGATCTCCTCTGCACTGCAAAGTTCGAGTCCAACTTCTTGCCATTAGAGGACCACTTCAAATGCTTGGAATTCAATAATTCTTTGAATTTTTAATGCTCCAGAGTAATTCCATGAGTTCTTTTAGGCATGTGATGAATCCTACCAAGTTTCAGGAAATAAACACCAGGTGCCAAAGCCCTGAAAGTCTGGAGAGCTGGAAGCGCAGGATGTACAAGGACACCAAATTGACATGTGCAGGAAACAGATTTGTAGGTACCTGACCCATTGATTTCTGTTAATTTCCTGAGAACTCAGCTGAGCTTCATCACTTGCTTCCATTGGGCATCTGCTTAGTCAGCTGACCAGAAAGCTGTATTTTCTCTAAAAATAGTTCATCTTGATTATTAGAAGTCCTAATGGTGCAAATGTCTTAGGGAGCAGAGTATCTTCAATAAGATGACAGTTTGCACCTACCACATACTGTTTTGCACATACACTATTTCCTCTTTTTTTTCTTCTACAGCAATAGTAGCTGTACAGAGTGTTCACTTTAAGGAACAAACACTCTCCTCCTGTCATGAAGCATGTTTTAACATATTGTGATTGAAGGAATACATGCTCCATACATGTTCCAGTCTGGAAATATCAATATGCCATTACATTTCTACTTAATCATTTATCTTTAATATAATTGCTCCATAATATGACCAAACCTAAACATGAGGTAAGCCTCTCTCGTCTGTCTGTTACACCAAAAAAAAAATTTGGTGAACTTCTCAAAATAGCCAGTTGGCTTGGCCTAAATGAAACCAACCTGTGCTTCCTCAATCAACTCTTTCAATGTCAGTAGATCACTCTGTTTTTTTAATTGTAAAAGTGTCACTGATAATAACAAGAGTAATAAAGAAATAAAAAGTGTCACCAGGGTATAATTCTTTCTGTTGCAAAGTTCACATACTTAGAGGTCAAGTATTTGAGGTATTCCTAGGAAAAACAAAACTTGTGATGTATTACTTTAGGCAACCACATTGGATGAAAACATGAGAGAAAGGTCAAAGACTTTCCTGGAATGGCATTAAGAAATATTTGAAGCGCATGAAAGCAAACAGTAAAAAGAAAGTGGAAAAGGTGTGGGCAGGTTCTCACATAGAAAAATGAAAAACCTCAAGAAAGAAAAGTCTGTAAATCTAAAATCCAAATATATCTTAACCATGTCTACAGTCAGCTAAAAAGTTGACACTGTCCAATCTTTTACTTGAAGAGTCCAATTATATTTCCTTTACCAAATCATTTGAAAAAAAGAACCATTGTTTCTAAGAAAATAGACTTTACCACCTTTATTGACATGTGCAACCTAACAGCCTTTTCTCTGCTTCACAGACAAAAGTAACAACCAGCAGGTAGTAAACAAAAGCTAGGTAAGTTAAATCACACTGCAGAAATTCTAATAGGTACCTTTGGTGCAAAACTAAGCAAAAAACATAAACAAATAAAAAAAATCAACTGAGGACTGCAGCAGTCAGAGAAATGAGTTAACTGCAAGATGTGTGAGTTACACTGCTTTTAGATAGCCAATGCAGAGTTGAGAGGTGTGGAAAAGTTGGTGAGACTCTCCCCTGCACAGCCTGAGAGATGCAAATTATCAGTACTGCCTTACTGCAAAGCAATGCTGACTCAGTCATATTTTCAGGTGTGGGAACACAAGTCACAGAATCACAGAACGGCCAGGGTTGGAAGGGACCTCAAAGGATCATGAATCTCCAACCCCCCTGCCACATGCAGGGCCACCAACCTCCACGTTTAATGCTAAACCAGGCTGCTCAGGGCCCAATCCAACCTGGCCTTGAACGCCTCCAGGGATGGGGCATCTAAACCTCTCTGGGCAGCCTGTTCCAGTACCTCACCACTCTCTGGGTAAAGAATTTCCCCCTGATGTCCGACCTAAATCTTCCTCCCTCCACTTAAAACCATTTCCCCTAGTCGTACACATATCAACCCTTTCAAAGAGTTGATTCCCCTCCTGTCTGTAGGCTCCCTTTAGGTATTGAAAGGCTACAGTGAGGTCACCCTGCAGCCTTCTTTTCTCCAGGCTGAACAAGTCCAGCTCCCTCAGCCTGTCCTCATAGGGGAGGTGCTCCAGTCCCCTGATCATCCTAGTGGGTCTCCTCTGGACCCTCTCCAACAGCTCCCTGTCTTTTTTGTACTGCGGGCTTGCATTCAGAGCGTGAATGATGGGACTTCACAGGCAGCAGTCAAGGAGCTCAAGAGCTAAAGTTTGATCACCTTGCTTCTAATAATAGGTTAATGTCGCTATTGGAACAACTAGAAGAAAAATATCTTTGCAGAAACACTGAAAGAAGTTAGCACACAAGTTTTTTTTTGTTGCTTTTTATTTTTTTGAATTTCATTTTCTTTTCCAGAATTGTCTACTTTATCAGCTTCTTAGAATACATGCAAGGTACGTGCAATACATGTACCTAAGAAAAAGCAAAATGGAGATAAACATCACAGACAAGGACTCTGGCTTATGTACTATGAAAACGCAGCATTCCATTAATGTCATCCAAGTTGCCTGAATTTATTCAGGAGCTGAGCATGAGTTGTTGCTTCATTTACTAAGGTTGGGAAAACTGTGCTTATTTTCTTGAATCTTTATATTCATACACAGCAGAAATCACAAGAGTTGGTTTGAGAACACTGGAAGATGACCTGCTTTTTTCTCCCTTTATACATTCTCTCTTGCTTTCCCTGCTCTGAGGGAAGGGAAGTTCTCTAGAAAGTGTCAAAAAGACATAGAAATACAGAGGAGGTTCCTGGCTGGTTTTCAAGAGGAATACCATACACTGTGGGAAGATGCAAACCTTCAAATGAAATAACATGCAAGATTTCTTCTCCTCTGTAACATAGTGCAGACAGAAGTTGCATGTATTCAAAGGAAGGACTATGCCACCACTCCATCTACAGAAAAAAAACCTAACAAAGCAAAACCCACTGCTACTGTACCTACTTCTCTGGAAGTACCTGGTGGCCATCATGAATTACTGCTCTACACACTGCCAAACAGCTGCTCCTTCCTATCCACAATATGGAAGGGGAAAATATCACCATGTCCTGGTGGTGCAACTAATTTATTGCCAGCTTGATCAGTTAGCATGTCTTCTTTTATATAAGACAAGCAAGGCAACTAGTCCAAGATAAGTGGAAAGCCAAAGAATAAATTGCTAGTCAAGACATCTCTATACCTGCTGTCACACAAAGTCAGAGTGAAGTTCAAAGAAAGCATTAGAAATAACGAGACTGCAGCCTTAATTTTTAAGTCAAAGGAAAGTTCTTGGTTTATTCATATCTCCCTTCAAAAGCAGCTGCCTTTTAAACTACGTTTTAAAAAAGAACACCACAAACAAACAATTTATATTACCACGATGTAAAATGTAAAAATAAATGTATGTAAAAGTAATGTAAAAATGTAAAAAAAAACCTGAGATTTTCCCATGCATCGTGGGGAAAAAAAAAAAACCCAACACATTTTAGAGCTAATTCGCGTTAGCTAATAAAATAGAGCAGATAATCAATATAGTACACCAGCCCTGACTTACTCAGGAAATAAGTAATCTAGTCTATAGACAGCTTTACAAAAAACATGCATAGCATTGACACTTTGCAGCAGTCTTCTTTGTGTACACAATCAAACACAGCTCCATGTGGTTCGTGGGAACTACCACAACAAAAGGAACAGAAAGACAATACAACACTCAAACATATAGCAGGATGTATCATCTATGTTACAAAGAATTCTAATATGCTTGGTAATTTCATGTAAGATTTAAATTTGATTATGTTGTAATCCATTTATTTGTGGAAAAAATAAAAAAAAAACTGTGAGAATTGAAAATGTTTTTTTTTCTTTCTGTTATTTATTATTTTAAGTAATTCAAACAAAGTTAGCATGATCACTCAACACTATGCGCCCCCCGCCCCCGCCCCCCCCCCCCCCCCCATTGGACATGGTTCCTATTTTATGAGCCTTGAATCAAAGTCTAAGCCTATGAGAGGATATTGGTTAGGAGCTAATTTTGTACTTAAGTCCTGCTGCTTTCTCAGATGATAAAGGGAATGTGTAAAGTTGATTTTTGAGAGATTTCTACTATCACTCTTCATCATTTTTACTACACTCTTAGGCACTTCTAAGCAATTTTGACTTGAAAAAATGTACTTTAACTTGATTCATGGAAATTTGTCTCAGTTTAGTTCACAAGCCCGTTATAGGGAATTTTCTCTTTACCTTGCTAGTAAAGAATCCAGAAAAAAAAGAAAAACTTCAATTACTACTATGTAATGGCATCAACTGGAATGACAAACTCAAAGCATTTGGCAGTACAAGTACACAAGTAAACGAGTAAGAAAAAGGACAGGAACAAATACTGTAAATGTTACAGATGTGGTCCAGGATACAAAACAGTTTTCCAAAGATTATTGCAGAATGGTAACGGAAAAGCTGAAAATTCAAACCTCAGTCTTCACATAGTGACATCCCTCCTCTTAGGAGAAGTAGGGAGAGCACACACTCTGCCAAGAACAATGACACAAACACATATACAGGAACACACACACATCTGGGGAGGACAGTAGAGAAACGCACGTATTTTCCTTAGAGCACTCCTTAAAATTTCTTTAAGAACTGTGTACAGAGGACAATAAGAACTCTCAATGACAACCTCTCTAGCAAGCCAGCACTTCCAAATTCAACTCGGCATCTCAGTAGGAAGAAATCTGCCTTTCTGCATGTATCAACACATCCCTCTTAATCAGGAAAGGCGAATAGATTTCTCTATTTTCTATAATTCTGCAAACATGCCTTCTAGCACTTAACACTGCAGGATAATCCTGTTCCAATTCCAGCTATGAATTATTAAAGAGACAAATATTTGAAACTATTTAGGAAAGAAATAAACTCCTAACTATTCTGAGTAAACTTTTTGTAATCTCTTTAAAATTACCCCTAAATAGCTCCTCCACCAAGATGATCAAAGGTCACTAGTACATTGCAAAGCACATTTTTATGAGATAACTTCCATTATAATTGCAAAAATGATTCCAGCCACAATTTAGGCATAGGATCCAATTATCCATTTCATTTTACATCTCATGGGCTAGATCATTTATCATGTTTCATGATAATGATCTGAAGGCACATGGAAAGTGATTTCTGGAGGTAACAAATTATCTACCATATTAGCATAGCTTACAAGGTCCTGTCAACAAGTACTATGCATAAATATCAGGTAATTAAATTTACAGTGTGCAGGAGCATCTGATATGTTACTTGTTTTTCTAGTAACTGCCAAAAAATACAGGTTACTAAATTCAACATACCAGTTTAGTTGCTTAAGTACAGTAATTTAGCTCCTCATAATGCATCAGGAATCGTTACGCCCTTAGAACATCAACAAGAAGAGAGCAAGCTCAGGATCTGGAGATGAATCTCTCATCATATGGCATTACTGCTTCTTGCCATCAAGGCATTCATCATGTCTGTGAGACAGCTTGGAATGATAGCACTGGACCCTCACATTACCTCTCCTTGGACTCAGTCTCATCCATCTTTTGCATCATTCTCCATTTGTGTCTGAGTATCATCTTCCTGCTGCAAAACTGAGTGTGAACCTGTAATGCCTTTAACCTGCAGTGCCACTCTAATAGTAATTGATTTCCTTTTATTGTAGAGACAGTGCTGAGTGAGACCACAGACGGTAGCAGAAGCCAGGAGATGGTCAGAACAGCAGTGCACCACAGATATTCTCTGTCTTTCAGCACTATGACCTATTTTCAAGGAAGTATTGCTATAATTTCATAGACAGCTATTTTATACAGCATATAAATTTACCAATATATAAAATTGGTATAGGGATATGTATGCAATTTGTGTTCCCAGTTCAGTTGCAATTTAATAGCAAGATTGCCTCAAATGCAGGTGAAAATTAATGTCAGCGGCGGCTTCACTTTTCATTTTTGTTAACTGATTCCATGTTAGAACACTATTAGATTTTTAAATATGTACTAGAGCACACAGGTGTGGCTGCCTTCAAAAAGGAACTTAGATTAACTCTACATTGATCATGGCAAGACATCACTAGCATGATGACTTGTGTACCATAAACCACCCAAGACTAAGCGTTTTAATTCAGCTTCATCTGAATGCTGCTATAAAAGTTTAATAAATCAAAATGATCAAAATGCCCCCGGTGGCAGGTTGGGATTCAGTTTCCAATTCAAATTCCCTTTAATATATGGCTTCTCTGACATCCTGCATTTTCTGCCATCTATGTTGAATTCCAAATGTACTCCTTTTCATCATTACCATGCATCTACTCATCGGCACACTGTTTAACAGCCCTGCAAAAAACACAGAGATGTCAAACCTAGAGGGGCTTTCCCTTTCCCCAGATTGCAAAAAGATGGCAGGTAAGGGAACTTTGTCTTCCATTAAGTAAATATTTTCTTAACCTCCCCGCTAACATCAGTGGCATTTAAACTGAGACAGACCAACCCATGCTGCAGTATTCAGATGAAAGTTTTGATTTAAATAAATGGACAGACATGGCAGCTGCTGGAAGTGGAATTAACCAAGTGAAATACAGCACTGATGTGTGGGGCAGTCTGGAGTCATTTTAATTAAGTTGAGAAAAAATCATGTTACCTGCAGATGATCTTCATCATTGCACTTGAATACAATTGCAGACATGAAAAAAATAAATAAATCAAACCTCTCATTTCCTCCCCGAAGCCACACTGGCTGATAAGTTTTTCCTCATCTCCTTCTCTCTTTCACACTGGCTCCTCCACAGTCCAAAGATAACTAGGGTTCTCACCCTTGCAAATTTTTAATTTTTCAAATATTTTCTTAGCTGCTTGGATTCACCTGCTTCTCCAGTAAGGAGGCATATGACAAAATCACAGATGGATAGGATAACATCCACAAAGCAAGACAATTCTTAGGAACCATTAAAATCACCTCTCTGTTATCACTGGCACACAATTTTCACATGGGCTGAGCAAGACCACATCCTATCTTGCTTTTGATGGATTATGCAGAGCATGCAATGCACAGCTGATGCTGCCTGTAAGAGAACTGATAGTACCTGATCTGTCGCACAGGCAGAAAGCCCCAGCTGAACACTACCTGCAGCCAGCATTAAGCCTGCTGGCACAGAGCTCACTTTTCTGCAACTGTGGTCTGCTGGCCAAGCTCTCACCTCAGTACTTCACATTATTGGCCTTCAGCATTTTTGACTGCGTAGTACAGACCCGTAAAGCTGTGTTTATTTGACTGCCGAATTATAGCAAGGTTTCCACAAGATCCAACAGGAGTAACAGCTCAGTGCCTGTCATTCACAACCACCATTGCTCTGACTCCTCTGTGAGCCAGTACAACTCACTCATAGCACAGAGCGGTAGCACAGCCAGCAGTTTCTTGCCTGTTTTGCACATTGAACCAGCCTATGCAGAACTACAAACCTAACTTTAAAAGTGCTTCCTCTGAGTCAGCCTGGCTGCCCAATTCACTTCACTGCAGCAGGAATGGCTCTCTGCACTGGCGCACAAAACAAGGGCAGAGGGGAGGAACAGATGGAAGTGTTTCTTTCAGCAGCAGCAGCACTCTTTAATGTAAATCTGTGTCTGGTATCTGAGAATTTTTTCATGAAATGCCTGGTAAACTGTTATTACATATTTAAGATATATTCTTGAAATAGTTTCCCTGCCTAGCAGGCTGGAATCTAAACTAAAACAGCTGAGAATTCGCCAATTGCATCATAGCTTTATGAAATCAGCATGAAATATTTTTTTTAAAACCAGACATGTAATTCAATTCAGTTCAGATCTTGTAAAATAAAATTGGAATCGGAAATACCACAGTCAAGTTTCAGTTGCCCCATTTCACGTTGGCAATTCCCCTTAGCAATCCCCTATTTCTTACAAGTTATTTATAATATGTTGACACAAATCAAAATAATAATAATAATAAAAAATTCTGTCTGAACACAATACTTATTTTTTAATTTTTTTTTATCTATTCCTCACCACAAGGGTTGTTGAACACAGAAACAGGCTGCCTAGGGAAGCTGTGGAGTCTGGCCTCCAAAACATTCAGAACACAGCTAGTCACATTCAAGGGCAACTTGGTCAAGCTACGCTGCCTAAGTGCTGGACTGCATGACTTCCAGAGACACCTTCCCACTCCAGTTATTCTGTGATACATAAGACAAACATAAATGCAATCAACAGTACTGGAATAAGCTGCTGCCTGATTCTGTGAACTGAAGAAGGAAGCTGATGGGCAATTCAGAGATTCACTTTGTAAACACATTGTTGTTTAAGAGTTTATGTACATAGCCAAAGACAACCTTTGGAAACCAATCAGGCACACTACGTGATTCATTATGAAAGCGGGATGTGACTTAATAGCACACAGAAGTTTTGTACCTAATAAACGCACAGAAAAAAAGAAACCCAAACAACTATTTGTAGTTATAAAAGAGACTAAATAGCTAGAAATGCATTTGCTTCAAATTTGCATAAGATAAATCAAGAATAATAACCAAAATCAAGAAAAATAACCATGACTGGTAAACATCAATCTGGCTCACAACCAGCATCCCTAGTCTTCTTCCCTTTCTCACTTTGCCCTGCTGGTTTCCGTTCAGAGATATGAGGGAGAAGATTTCTCATCACAGTTACCACTGAGGAGTGTGTGGAAGAGAGAGAACATGAAAGGACTTGCACAGGGTTGGTGTCACAGTTTTATGATTTTTGGTTTTCAATATTCCACATCATAACATCATGTGGGGCACTGGGAGTTTAACTGTTAATGCTCAAGTTCTGGGTACCTGCCAAGAAGAGAAGAAGAACCCAGGGGACTTTGAGGTCATGGAGAAGAGATACAACTCCTGGCAAGGTCATCTGATGCTCTTTTTCTTCTGCTCTTCTTCACTGTCTCTCCTCCCGTCTCCCTCCTGCTCAACTGGACTGCGCATCTCCCCTCAGTTTTATGGTGAGGCCTATCCACCTTTTGGACATTCTATCTCTCATTATGTTTGATTTATTAGCTTCAATGCTAATTGTATTGTGGTGTGTTATCTTGCATTCAGATACCATATTTAGTAAATTAGTTTGTTTCTCCTCAGATTGTTGCTGCTGTTTTTAATTATTTTGGGGTCCCCTGTCCCCTTTTTCCAGAGACACAGATTTTGCAAAATCCCTCTGCCCCACTGGTCACGGAACTGGGCCGAACCAGCCTCTAAACTGTTGACAGTTGTTTACCCATGTGCTCTTCGTAGAGGCCAGGTGAAGAATGTATGAAATGGGAGAACAACTGCATGGACTAGCAAAACTAAGTGCCACACAGCATTAGTGCCCACCACAAAGACTGAGAAAAAGCAGACAATGAAAATCATATAGACAATATCCCTTGTACAAAGCTAATTAAGTAGATTTAATCTCCCAGGAATGTTTTCTCCTTGTGAGAGCTTGTCCAGGAAGAAAACGAGATTTGTGGGGGCTTGGGATATATATATATATTTTTTTTTTTTACACTTTTGCAACTCTTTCTATTCTGTTGCAGTAGAAAAATAGGAGACTAAGTGCAGTTGGAAACAATAAATCAAATGGTTTACAGAATGCACAAGGTGAGCACAGGAAAAATGCAACAGATTTGTTTCAGGCATTTTGAGCTTGGTTAGGAGATGAACTAATAAAAACAATGATTAAAAATAGTTAGCTTAATCAATTTGTATCAACTGCTATTTGGTATTTTGTGCGTTCTCTGCCTGCCTCTGTCCTTCGTTGCCAACAATTTTCTCCATAAGTGAGAAACTAAGGCATGACACTCACAACCAAGCTGAGAGGGCACCATCCCTTGCTGAAACACAAGGCATCTGAAACAGAAAATCCTGGAAGGCAAAATCCTAAGGCAGCGAGTCATGTCTCTACATCTGCTTTTGTCTGACACTGCTCCCAGCAGTGGGCAGGACATGGGGCTACAGGGCTTTGGCTCTGAGCCAGATCTGCCACCTTAAAGTTCACAGAATGCAATAAGGCATGTAACAGCCCAAAAGAGACCTAATGAGAATGTTATTCTGGCCTATGTCAAGTAGTACAAAATTTGTCTCTTGAGATAAAAGCAAAACATGTATTGTACCTTACATGTTTCAGATCTACAAAGACCAAATCAGAGAACTACAACAAAGCAATAATGCACATAAAAAGAATTTCAAGAGGATTATAAAGAGACAGAAGCACTCTCCACCCAAACTAAGTCAAACATTGCAATGGAGCAATTAGATGGGCAGTGTCCAGGACAGCAAACATTACAAATGAATCTTAGTCAAAAATGCAAGGTTTTGCTTTTTCTGTTAGTGCAACATAAAAAAAAATAAAATCATACACACATGGAAAGACTTCAGAACAAGAACACATCATGCCCCCCCCCCAAAAAAAAGAAAATGAGAAAAAAAAAAAAAAAAGAAAGACTTGCTGCTATCAAAATGACTGTTGCAAAGCCCTTTTATATGTCAAATATAGCTCTGCACAGCCAGGATTGCTCAACACGGAACTTGAACCTGTTCCAAATACTGTGCATTTCTGCCAGCTCCTGAGAATCTACACCTTTTTGGCTTGTTTTTTAAATCCAGTTAAAACTATTTTGTTTCTTCACAAAAAGTGATTTCCCTGCAACTTTCTGAAGTGGGCAATGCACTTAATAATTACATAACTGAAGAGAAATGTTGCCTTAGAGGAGGAGATGAGCAGAGCCTGCTGCACATAAGACTTGCCTCATGAGAAAGAGATGCTGCAACCCATTCTGGTATGGCTGATCTATGTAGGAAAAGCTTATGACTCCTTTCTGGCTCAGTCTATTAATTATGAACACTTAGAGGAATTACTGAGGTATTTTCCTACGTATTTGCTGCATTCTTCATATCTAAAGAAGGTATTTGCCTTCACAGTGACAGCACACCTGCTACAAGAAATAGGACTGACAGTAAGAAATTTCTCTATTTAAAGAGGGCAAAAAATCTTTACACAGCAGAGAACTTAAAAGCAGAAGCTGTCACAAAATGAGCAATTGCATCTTTCCCTCTTTGAAGGATGCTTACAACCTAAATATACACCCCAAAATACACTTTGTGTTTTACTAGTGAAGTTTGGAAGAACTTGACAAAATCATTGCATTATTTTTTTCTACTGCTGTGAAGTCATCTAGACATTATCCTCCGCTTCTCCTGTAAGGATACAGCTGAAAGAGAAGTAATATGGTATACTAAGTAAAGCTTGGGATATAAAGTAGCTTTGAAGAAGGGTTAAGGGTCCAAAACAGCAACAATATTAATATTTGTATTCCAGGAATGCACCTTGTAGCAGCTACACACAGCTTTTTCCAACTCACGACCACTAAAAAGCCTGCATACTCCTACAGAAGCTCGGCAATGCTCCAAAGGGGCACTAAGCCAATATAACAATGCCCAGCAATGCAATGTAGAATCTCACTCTCTATTTTCTCCTCTGCTCTGAAATGCAGCGAATGCAGAGAAGCATACACCCAAAGCCCTGTTACATATCACCACTGTCTCATGGAGATTGTATTTCTCAACATATTGCAATATATCACTAAAAATCTGATTTTTCTTGCATTTATGGAAGTGATGGTGGGAGATACAACCAGAGGGGAAGTAAAATCTATCATTTAGCCAGACATCTTAATACTGGAGGACAGAGATAAGTATCATTTTGCAAAATTGGTACAAGAAGAGTTAACCTGTTTGCAAGCAGGCAGTCTATGAACATTCAGACAACATTATTTTCCTTAATCTGCCACCTAGCGCTCTCCTGTCATCAAACAGGAGTTTTATGTCCACCTAACATACTGAGTAAGTAAACCAGGTAGCAAAATTCAGGACACACATCAGCAACATGTTCTTTCATGCTGAAATTTCAGCAACGCTGAAATTTGGAAAGTGAATTTCAATTTTCTCAACTGGAAAGACTACAGTTTTCCTGTCAGAGAAAAAAGATAAATAATAATAATAAATAATACTCTCATGAGAAATATTTGCCAGGGGCAAACTCCATCTTTGAAGCATTCTGGCATCATGAGAAGATCAGCCAAATTGCTGGTTTTCCTATGTAAAATCCCTAAAGGGATTTCAGATGAGAAAGGCAGATGTATCAGTGCCAGAATTATTTCCACAAGAACTGCTCCTGATGGCAAACAATTCCAGCAAAGGGAACAAAGACAATTATCACAAATCCATACCCATACTCAAACCAAAGGATTTAGAAGAGAAACCACTTGCAAACCACATTTGCGAAGTCAGGTGAGCACAAGAAACAAATGCACAAATTTTCATATTAAAAAAAAAATCATACATGTAGATCAGTGTATCACAGCTCGTGGCTTCTGGAACAACAGTCAGAAGGCAGTAGAGGAAACCATCTCTTTTTTTTTCCTGTTGCTATTTTGGATTCTCTAGAGACATAAAGACAATTCCCTATTGAAACACTATAAATCAACACACAGGGCCCTCCTTACTTTGACTCCACCACAGAACTGCTGTTTGATTTGGAAGAAGAAATGATTAATAGAAAAAAAAACAAAACCCCACACTACATTTACCCAGTGAAAACATCAATATTTGTTATAACTTCAATAAAAGTTACAAACATAGCAAGTAGAACCAGACATACGGTGAAGATATTCACAGATAATACTTTTTTCTTTTTTTTCTTTTTTTTCTTTTTTTTTTTGATTTAATATTAGTCTACAGTTTCTTCAAATAGATGTTACAGAAGAAACTAATAGAAACTAATAAAGATACACTACACAAAATAATACGCAGTATATTTCCTGCTGATTTTGCAGTATTTAATAGTATATAAGTACAACTAGTCTGCTAACAGTATGAAGCTATTTCAAAGGCAAATACGCTCAGGAAGAAGTACAAGCACTACAAAAAATTCAATTCATTATTCTACCATTGGGGGGGCAGTTTTTAGGGGTTTTGTTGTTGCCCTTCTTGACAGCCATAGAAACACACAGCTGTATTGTGAAAGCAAAACAGGCAGAAGCAAAGATCATACCCATCTGGATCTTTCAGGCATACTGCAGCCAAAGAAACCAGTGGTTTCATTCATATGGTCCCTCCAGGAATGTCTGACAAATTAAATTGGGATTATTCTAGCAAGTTTGCAAACAAACCATGTATGAACAGAGCATTAGTTTCACCTCCTCCTGACTGATAGCCACTTTTAACACATATCAACCACTAAGAACTATATCACAACTGCCACAATGAAAACTGGCTTTCTTCTTGATGTAGAAGACCATTTTTCTGATAAATACCACCAACTTTAAACAAACACTCCAGTAGTTTGCTTTGTTGTTTTTAAACAGTTCTGAACAATGATACCACTTCTTCAGTTCTATGCTGAGTATTGAAAGGAGCAGAAAGACTGAGAGCACAATGCAATTGCTCTCAAAAGTAAATAAAAAGAAAAACCTAGTTTCTTCTTCTTCACTCCTACTTATACATCACACCTATTGCTACTCTCAATCCTGAAGACCTCAAGAAATTGTCTTTCCAGAAATTGCCAATTTACCAGTCATCCAAGGAAAATATAAATAGACTATTAATCTCATGAGCCTGTTCAAGAATACAAGTCAGCTAACTGTATTGACAGTGCCAGGCTTCCTGTAAAAGAAAGGGGAGAGTTTATTCTACACATATCTGAGAACAAGAGCAATGCCATAGATGCTATCTAAAAAAATAATAATATTAAAAAATATATCAATACAAGGCAGTCACTGAGCTGGAAGCTGAAGACCAGCCTCTAAACAAAGGTGAGACATCTGGAACTTGGCTTGGTAAAAATGATGCAATTGAATTACAGATCCTACTCTAGACTGATTTTTCTTCCAAAAAAATGATTCCAAGTAATTGAGTTGTCCTTTTCAGGATCTTTAAGCATATGCCATCCCTCTCAGGTAACTCCATTTTTAAGAAATTTTTAGAACTCAACTGAAAGCTATTCTACTGATAAAACTCACCATGAAATAAAGACGTTTCACTATGATGGATGCTATATAAGTGGAAACTTTTATTATCAAGACTGGCTTATGAAAGGCTCAACAGAAAAGTATCAGATGCTTCTATATTACTATCTATCCATTCTATCTGCACAGACATGGAACACGAAAAGATTTCAGTCGTGTAACTCCCAGATTCTGAGCTGCTGAGCAGCAAGGGCTGTTCTTCATTTCTCACTTTTGAGTAACCAATGCTGGCAATGAAGTTTGGCTTCAGCAGACCAAAGACCTTACCGTTACCCAAAATGATCTGGAAGCAATACTAAAGCCATGACAAAGTAAATTGTGTTTCATTGTATTTATTTTTTTTTTCCTCCTCTGGCTGTGAGAACACACAGATCAATACACTTCAGCATGAGAATTCTGCAGTGAAATTTTCATTTGTTACAAACAGCAACAAAAAGGCCCCAAGCATGCCCTGTCACTTTTAGTTTAGAAGGAAATGCACTAATAAACTCTTACCCCTGGGTCATCTTTGACAATGGGCAATACTATGCCAGCTCTTATTAAAGGCAATTCGTATCAGTGGCCCAAAAATTTCCTTTAAAATTATCATCTTTTGTATCCATGTAGCAGGATGTCAGCTTTAAAGTGCCACTGAGATATAGGACCTGTCATTTTGGTTAATTTTCAGTACAGTTTTAACACCAGGGTAGCCAATCCCTAAGGGTATGCTTTTTGGCTAACTAGATTTATTTAGTGGTTATCTAGACAAACAAGAAAATATATTACTGTATATTGCTTTTCAAATACAACAGCAAGCAATAAATCCTACTATAAAATATAAATCCCTGTTCTTTACCACGATGTCAAATAAATAAAAATGTTTTAGATAATTTTTTCATTTTTTAAAAATACAGATATAATATATATATCATATGTATATTGTTAATCTTGTTAACAATTATTGTTGTTAATCATAATATAGATATGTAATGTTAATCTTAAAATATCAAGACTTTATAGGTATTGTGTTCATAGCTATCAAGCTACGTTTCAAGGCATAAAGATGACATTCTCAATCAAATGACCCAAGCTATTCAGCAGGACAACATACTGCATTTAAAACAAAAGTACTACGAAGTTTGATATTATTACCTCTTTTTTTTTTTTTTTTTTTTTTTTTTTTTTTTTAGAGAGAGAGAAATAGAGTTTTAAACACTATTTTACTGCTCTATTATAACAGGAGAAAAAAAAAAGGAAAACTTCATTTACTGCATAAATACAGCTATTTGTCTCATTTTCCTGATAACACTGTATTAGGATGAAGATTGTTTCGCACTTCGGTAGACAAAAGGATACATCAGTAGGAAAAAAAAAAAAAAAAAAAAAAAAGTTAAAATATTGTCTAAAACCTCGTATGTTCCATGGAGTCTGTTTTTATTGATGTTATATAGAAGATATAAAACCTAGCTGACCTCAATCTGTTGGTCTTCCAAGAAAAAGACCTCTGCCAGAAAATGCCAGATATCAAATATGTTAGAGCATTTACTAGGCTATCTTTATTTCTATAAGCTGAGGATGAACTGGCTTTCCTTGCTCTGGTTCCAGACCCAATGGCTGATCTCAGATGAGAACTGAACAAACCTCCCGTGGCTGAAGCAATGAGTCAAGCAGGAGTCCTTCTTGTGCCCAACTCTGGCATACCTGGCCCAAACCAACCCCACTCTAAGCATCACAGACAGGCTTATGTATGCCCATATAACTTAGACCACACTTCAAAATGCTAAGTCTCAGAGCAAATGTAAGTGTCAGAAACAGACAATTACACAGGTGACACATTCAGGCAAGGAGAATTTTGATAACTTACTCCAGGCCAAACAACAAGTGAATTTGAGAATCAGAACCTGAAATTCTATATTCAATCATGTCTTTCACCAGTAGGATGACATAATACCAGAACACAAACAGAAGTAATAAAGCACCAACTCAGCATTCCTACACTTAATTCATGGTTTTGTTCCAATAGGCTCCTGAATGAACTGCAACAGAAAAGCATTTCTTCCTACTCCACAAGTTGGAAATCATTGCATAACATATCCATAGTACTTTCAGTCCCTGGATAGGTCAAGTTTAAAACTGTTTTTCTACACCTGTCTCCCAGAAGAGAAATGTATTATTTTACTGAACTGTCAGCCTGCTCAAGGCAGCAAATTAGAAAGGCAATGTGAGCTAACTAGAGTGGATTTTCTCAATTCTTGAAAAACATTTATGAAACATTAGGCAATTTTCACCTTAAATCCAACAATCTACAGAAAAAGCATATAGGATACTGCACACCTTGTAAGATCAGGGACTTTACACAGATGCATTCAATAGGAAGTACAAGAAATTTTGCTTTATGACAATTCCAGAAGCCTCACAGGAGGGCTACGTGTGTATAAGCACTTCAGATCAAGGCATCTGTAGACTAAATAAAAGGTTTAAGCAGAAAACACTAGTACTCAAAGCATTTAAGCAGATAAAATGACCCAAACCTTACCTCGAACAATAAGTTGAGCGAAATTTGACACTCCAGAACCTCTCTCTGATTGAGTTACACAACGGTATAAATCCTGGTCAGTTTTTGTCACCTCTTGCAACTTAAAGGTAGCAGCAAATCTTCTGTGATTTATATTTTTAGTCTGAGCAACTGGTATGTCTTCCCCATTTCTTCTCTGAAATAAAAAAAGAGAAACCAAAGCAGAGATATCTTGTATGAATATAATAAGCATTTATCATTGTCATCATACAGTAAGTACATTAAAAAAAAAACCCACAATAAGAAATGTGATCACCCTATGGCGTGATTTTTGTGATACAAGAACTCTGAATCAAATTTGGGGATAAAAAACACAGTCAGGCTTTTACAAGACTGACTGTGCCATACACAGTTGCCATTGCTGGGACTCCCATAGGACAGTCCAGGAGCAGCAGTTGTATTCCCAATAAAAATCATTCAACTTAAAAATAAATTATAATAGATACAATGGATTTATTGTAAATAATACTAATTTAAACAAATCCAGCATTAAGGATTTCACTTGTTTTCAATACTCCTTTTCATCAAGCAGCCAACATTTCCTTTCTAATGCTAACTTTTATCTGTCCAAATTCAATACATTCTAAAATTGTACCTCTGTTACACTAAGCACCACCTACCTACGTAGAATTAGTTGAAATAAAAAGAGAAGGAAAGAAAAGTCTTAAATGGGAAGATGTATACCTATTTTAAAAGCAGTTATTAAGAAAAAAAAAGCATAGCTATCACAAGTCACCAAAAAAAACTAATCTGTCTGGAGCTGCAGGAAGGAGGACAAGTCAGAAAGTAGAATTAGTTTCAGCTCATAAATAGTTATTCTTATCTCCACTCACACAATATACTTCATTCCTATTTTAATCAAAAAACAGATACTCTATGAAAAACTAGCGTTTGGAAAAAAAAAAAAAAAAAAAAAAAGGAAAAAAACAACAACAACACTAACAGAAACTCACACCAACCGAATAAACTTCTCCCTGCCATGAATCAACTGCGTGGATTTCCAGCTCAGGACACATTTTCTGAAGGCACAGCTTTGCTCAGTCACCAGAAAGACATTGTAATTCCCTTTGTAGCTACACTGCCTGCTTTGTCCAATACACAACACAAAGAAGACCTCTGCTCATGTTTTTTAGCTCTAATTGACTCCTGGAATGAGAATCTTACTAAGGTCTTAAACTCTGAGCTTGCTGTCTAATGCAAGAAGCAAGACTGCTGAGCAATAGAGTTTAATAACCCAACAGCCCATGCAAAGGGGAGAAATAGGAAACAGGTTAATGCTGCTCATATATACACACCAGGCTTTGTCACAGACAAGAGTTCTCTGTAACATTCAGACACTTCATTTCACATCTACCACTTGCAATCTTAGCATGAGTTAGTCACTCCCTACAAAGCTTTGCTGCAGATTAGCCAGGGGTTCAGCACTGTTTCAAACCAGCTAACAAGTACTTACTTTCAGCAGCAGTATGTTTCAAAAAGATCTACGTTAGGCTCTGTCACCTTTCTTGTAGCAGACACAAAGGACCCATCCCCTGCTTCAATGAAGTTAAAACATTCGTTTACATGAATATTTCAGCCACTGGTATTCTGCCAGAAACACTGTGCTGTCACCTGCATCAACAGCAGGTGATGGGGTTTATTGGGGTGACTTTCCCTCAGATCATCAGGAGAGGAACCCCTGCCAGCTCACCCCACCACTCTCCCTTCTGCTAGGCCAGAAGGGGCCAGCAGCCACCACAGTGCTTGGCCCAGTCCAGGTCATGCTAAGCCAGTGGGGCAGGAGCAGGCTCAGCAAGACAGAAAATGTGCACCCTGATCTCCACAGGGAGATGGATCATGAGCTGCTCCCAAAAGGCTCTCACACAGTTCCTGCCTTAGTCAAAGTCCCTGTCCTGTAATCTTCCAGACTCTGATTAATACATGGATGCTGCCAGAAGAGCTGTTCACAAGGCATCTGCTTCCTGTGAGAAGGATTAAGGAAGCCTGCTGAGGCTCACAAGGAGTACTGTCTTCCTGTCAGAAAGGCCTTGCTGAACCTCAAGAATCAATGAAATTATTAAATCCCAATATCAAGCAAACAAAGGGTAATGTTAAAGGCTTTATTTGAGCATGCTTAAGCTACAGCAAAACAATTTTGCAGGAGATGCACCTCCCACTCCATGGAGTAGGAAAGCCATACTTAAAGCAAGATTCTCTTCTAACTTTTCTCCCTCAGTTTCGACCAGGGGCTTAAACAAGCCACCACTCAAGCTCTCTGCAAATGTTGATCTGTAATGAAATGCTACAGATGAAACAAGTATAATAAGCAAACTCATAGCAATGTTTCCTCTCCAGCTCAGCTGTGCCCCCCACAGTGCATGCTTTCCCCAGTGCAGCATGTGGGCAGCAAGCCAGAGGATACCAGGCTGTCCTGGAAAACACAGACCAGCCATGCAATTGTTAAAATGACCAAGCGGGATATAATGAACAAAAGGCTTATCTTATTGTTAAATATGATGTGATACTAAAGTTGACAGCAACCCGTGTAATGCAATAATTCTTGCTCTTGTAAAGGGATAAATAAACATCAGAGACAGTTTTCTAAAATTAAGGACTCCCTGCGATAAGTCCAGTGCTTTCAATTTCAATGCCACATGCAGCCTGCAGCAGAGAAGCCCATCACAAAGGTTAATATGTAAAATTATTTACCCTCCAAAGCTCCAAACTTGCTTACTTCAGCTAGTCTGCATGCTTCATGTTAGAGAAGTAAAAGTGAACAGGGCTACTATTTAAAGTTAATTTTAGAGCAATTAATCAAAATGATATTTAATGAGCTTTACAGTTCTGCTCCAACAACAGAACCTAGGATTTATTTTTTTCATTTACATCAATGATTTCTGACTACTTAATCTTACAAGTCTCAGAGTAGTTGCTCAAATTGCTCTGCATTAGGATTTGTTTCTTGGGAATTCAATGGTACAATTACATCTTCAAAGTCAATTTTCATGTACAGCTTACCCATTAAAATGTTTTTCAGTCATTAAAACCATGAGAAATTCAAACAGTAGAGAGTTCTCACTTAAAAACAGATGTTAAAGAAAATACTTGCATTTATTTCCCCGTGCGTGTCCCTTACACCAGCAAACCATTAACCAGTCAGAGTTCAGATACACTGCCACGATCTCTTAATTAAATTCTTCTTTTTAATGTCAGAGCAATATTACTCATTTTAAAGGAGAGGAAAGAAAGGCAGCAGCACTCTCCGCTTATTAGAAGGCTTCTGGTACATACTGTTTCAATTTATGTCCTGCTCATACTGCACAGAGCTTGAAAACACTGCTCAATTAGGTTTTAAAAATTCAATTTAAAATTAATGTGGAGTTATACTAATAGGTAATGGCTGTACCCTGTGTGATTCTTGGTTCCTCCAGCTCCTTGCTGTCTGATTTGATAACCCTGAATTGTTCATTTAGGAGAGGTCAGCAGCAGTCAGCTCTTCTCGTTTGCTGGAAATAACTCTGGGCCTCACCAAGAACTACAGTCTATGAACACTCGAATAAAATGAAACATAAGCAAGTGGAAAAGCCTTCTTCCTTTCAACATTCCAGACATTTAAATCTATGATGTTAAATTAGACTCTATAACTTCACGCTTATTTTCAATTTGATAGTAACATTTTTTTTTAAGTTATTTTCAAGTAATGAAATGAGAGTATATATTTATTTAAAATAAGTCAACAATGAAGGCTATGCAGCTTAAAAACAGTCACAAGCAAACAATTAGGAGAGGCCTTAAAATTTCTCACTTCTACCTCATGAAAGAATTTAAATGTTTAATTAATATGAAATGATATTTTACTGAGTCTTCCAGAATGGGACCAGAAATATCCTAAACTTAACATCATACTCAATTGGCACAATTAAGGTACATCGCTAAATTTTCTAATACAAACTTAAAACTTAGTTCACTTTTTTAACTTGAGAGATAAGATTAAGTCTTCTTGTTTGTTTAATTTTTTTTTTTTTTTTTTTGGGTTGTGTCTGTGTGTTTTGTTTTTAAACATTGATAAGATATCAATACATTTCTGTGCTGAAATTTCCTCTGAATTCTCTTGAACTCTTTTTTTTCATAACAGTGATTTTTATCAGCCTGGACAGCTCAACCTTACACATCTCGGTCCCCTTCTCAGTGTAAACATCTTAACCTAAGTCCACTACACTGCTAACAACTACAGTCAATCCTGTTTGCTTTCTCGGCTCTCAGCTGGACCCTGGTATGCCTCCAGAGATCAGAAGATGTCAACACCAAGGCTGCAGTGACACACACATCGCTTCAGCAGCAGTGCCCACCACAGCACACTCACTCATGCTTGAAAATACATTGTCTCCCATCTTATCATCATCAAGGAATCCATGATCTAATTCACTGTGTGGCCACGGAGAGCAGGCAGGATCTGTGCAGGGTGCAAGAGGAGAGCTCAAGCAACTCCATCCCCAAGTAAGAAATCAGAACTTCACCAGAGAAGAATTCCCCCAGCACCAGGGGAGTTACACTGAGATGCCTAGAGGAAAAGGGAATTTGTAAAGGATATAGTGACATTACACTTTTCCTGTGTGCTTTTACTCATTGTGTACAGGCAAAAATATATTGCAGTGGGTTGTTTGCTTGTTTGTTTTGCAGAAGAAAAAAAAAAAGGTCGAATGAGGATAGCTTCAGTGTAGCAAGAACAGATGATGTCAAAAAACATTTCGGTAAAAATGAAATAATATAAGGGGGAGAAAAACTAACCCAAGTTACCATACTTTTAAAATTTTACTTACATGCAGCTTGTCAGGCAGTTTTTGACACACAGAGTGTATACTTTAACAACATTTAGAATAAAATTTAAAAATACAGAAAAAAAATTAAAAATATATTTGTTTTGATTTTGAGTTTGTGTCTTGAGATTTTCAAATTAAATAAACATACTGCAAATAACAAAGTATGCAACTACTTTATCACAGGGTAGAGCACCTACAATAGAGCAAGTGATCAAGAAAGCAGTATTCATTTATCACAGTTGTATTCTATCCCCAAATACACGATTTTAGATAAACAAATAAATAAATTTGTATTTTTAGGTAGAACAAGAACTGGAACTATTGCTTAAATTATATGCCCAGATAGTCCTACCTTTCTCTTCGTATGCAATTAGATGAAGTAGCTTTTTCTTTTCTGTCAGTTTGCTTTTCAAAGAAAGCATGCGGTTATGGGTCGTTTCTTTTTTTTCTCCTTTAAGTAGGAAACTAATGTAATCAGCTTTAAGCTGGCTGTTCTCCCCAAATACATGACAAAACAGACTAAAAGAGCTTCCCATGCACTACACACACATGGGAAAAGCTTTTCCCATGCACACATACTAAAAATTTTGGGGAAAGTGAGAGTTGAATTCTACATTGCAGTGCCACTTAGAAGAATACAAAATTACTTCACATATTTTAGTTGCATGTACTTCTGTTAACCAAACTTGTCCACTTAGAGGTAGCTCAATTTCCCTCCCACTGCACTGAAATTCCTATGGAAGAAACAAACTGTTAGCAAGAAATCGTCTAAATGAGAATCATCTGGTATCTTCAGAAGTGGGAATCCTAGCCTGTATTAAAATCTACCAGAGAAGGAACAGCAAAATACATTCTACAGTGTCTCTGACCATCCAAATACAGAAATGAAAACCATGCCTGCTTTTAACACCCCTTATTTTGAATTTATCTAACACAAGCCACAAAAAAATACATTTTAAAAACAATGCTTTTCAGAAAGCTACAGTACTCTAGTTACAGAACTGCAGCACTTTCATTTTTATCATTACTTTTTTTTTTTTTAAATCACAAAAACACCAAATCTGGGCACAATGACTAAAGACCAATAGCACCTTGAGCAGAGCATACCTAACTGCACCATTCAACCTGCAGATCTAAAAAAATAATCTGATTTTGCAAAAGAAAAAAGAAAAAAGAAAAACCCACACACTACCAGGACCAAAATAAGACAGGATACCTCATCACATGCTTCTTAGCAGATGACTTTACTCTTTTCCAAAAGGAAATAAGTATAGCAGTATTTATGTATATGCACACATACATAAAGATGTTGTATATACAAGTGTGTGTGTGTGTGTGTGTGTGTGTGTGTGTATACCACTCCCCATAATTATTTTATTGAAAGACAAATTTTTATCATTCTATAAATCTCATAGCTATTTGAGCAAACTGTTGCTTGGAGTACAAAGGTACCTATTGCACTTCGCACCTCAGAGGAGAGGATCTAAATGCATGGACTAAGGAGCAAAGCTCACAGGACCAGGTAATATTTACTGTCACAAATTTACCTGTGTTTCAAGCAGATGCTGATGCTCTATAGTCAGTTGCTTCCCAGCAGGCCAGAGGCTGGGGCAGCCTCACAGCAGCATCCCAGCAGTCCTCTGCCCCTCCTGGGGCCCCAGCAAAACCCTGGCTTCAGCTGCTCTGCAGGGCCAGCAGGCCTGACCCACAGACTTCAGTTCAACAGCAGAATTGTCAAACATGACAGTTGACTAAGAACAAAAATGAGACCAAAAGTCTCCATCACAGTTCCATAGTTGAAACCGTACGGGTGCTAAAAAGGCATCCAGAAAACACTTTTTCTCAGTTTCCCTTAGGCCACACCAAAGAAAAAGCAAAACAAAGTTTCTTGATTATTTAGAGCTTACTCAGCTTCCCTTAACTTTCAGGGATTGTAAAATCTGTGAGAACCAACAAGAAACATTCTTCCAGTGTCATAAAAACAGGGAGCAAAGCCTCCAAACACTCAACTACAGCTGAATGTTTTATGCCCAAGGACCAAGGCCCACTCTCAAAACACTACTGCTGGCTAATGATCCATGCCTTCAACTTCTGGACACTGCGAGATTAAAGGAACTGCATAGCACAGATCCCTTCCCAACAGGAATTACTGTCCTTTCATAAAACACAATAGTCATCAATGCTGCATCCCCCTCAGCCCTCTGCTAGGGACACAGGTTTGCAAAAACACTCTCCAGTTTAAAATCCTGCCATGCTGAATTGGTTCTACAGAATGAATGGCCTTAAGGCATCATCAGAGGATACCATCTGTACGTGCTCAGTCCAAATTTGCTTTTAAGTGCCCACACATACACTATACAGCAGTGAAAACCCCTGAAAGACAAAGTTGAACACCAAATCACACTCTGTGGCAACGAACACTGCAACCCAAGAACCTAGCAAAAATGGCATTATAGGCTATGGCAACTTCCTTAAAAACAGGACTGTGATGCGGTTGAGCCGAACTGCCATGCAGATGGTCTTTCATCATCCAGTAACAGTTGGTATTGCTGGGAGGTCAGCCCCATGCCATTGTTGTTCCAGCAATTTGCATTTTATTTTCCATAATGCTTCCTAATTTCACATTTTCAGTTATTACTTTCAGGCAATTGCTTTAATTATCTGTTATTCCGCAAGGAACGACATACTTCTCTGGTGGTGAGAGGGTCTGGATCAGATCTGTTCATGCTGACGAGTCTCTTCAGGGGCAAAAGCAGGATTGCCTTGCCAGCCCTGGCAGCCCAAGTGGGGTGGCCTCTTGCCAGCACCCACAGCCCCTGATGACAGATTGGCCCACTCGCCACGGCTCCAATGACAATCTGCACAGGATTATCAGGCACACATTAAACTTTTAAACACGTGCACTACCCCTCTGAATTTCAGATTCACCAGAGCAAATGGTATCACTGAAGACCGTGGCAAAACACATCCGTCTGCAAAGCCAGAAGAATCCGCTTTCCCTAATCCAATGCTATGTTAATGCAGAGCTCAGCGATGATGGATGGACTCATTAGTGCCGCTGTTATCACCATCTGAACCAGGTGCCAAGACATATGGTTTAACAGATGTTTGAGCAAAAAGCTCAATTCTCTGTACTGTGCAAGTGTCCAGTTAAACTGGACATTGATAAGACACTGAAAATCATACTGGGCTTATGAGAATCACAATTGTTCCCAGCTCAGGAAGCAGTTAAATACAGCTTGATTATGCAAAAAACCCTATTGCTCTCATATCCCAATCAGATCCACCAAACAAATGCTGAACAATATGTACACTGCTTTCTAGTCTTTGTGTCCCAAAGTGTTATTTACACTGTTCAGACAATTCTATTTCTGTACTTTCTCAGTAAAGGAACAAAGCTTAAAATCATGGAAGCTTTCCTCATACTAAAAAATCATATGGGTAAAAAGACCCTCTTCAATGTCTCCATTTTAATGTTTGTATTGTTCTCCGAGTGCTGTTCTCACATATATTTAATGCTTAACATGTACCCATCATAAAACAGTATCCATGTGTAAAAGTGGTAAAAGTGACTCTTGTTTTCTCACCTAGCTCCACTGGAATGCGTGGCATTTGACATACACCAAAAAAAAAGAGCAGCCATATTTATACTAATATTGATACAAATTCAACAAATCAATATGGATAAAGCAGCAAGGTGCATCCAATGTTAACAAAAGAAACATTCATTCTTCAAGTGTCTTTCTCATGAAAGACAATTCATACACTTAAAAAAATAGAAGATCAGCAGAAGCACGCAACAACTGATCAGTCTATTACTTGTTCTGTTGCATCTTTTCAGCTGACACACACACACACATATTTATGTTCTCAGAGGAAATTTTCAACAAGTACTACTGTTAACTTATAAGATGAAGCACATAATAACATAACAGGCAGGAATGCCAGATTACTGTGCTGGGTTTAGGGATTCATCTGATAATCCAAATGCTTCAGTGTTTTCATGTGGTACCAATTTGAAGTTGTTTGTGCATGACATACCACACTGGAAATTGTAAGAGAAGGTAAAATAAATAAACAAAAAGAGGAAAAAAACCCTACAGTACTACATTCAGAAGTTGATGGTAGACAAAAACATAATGCACTAAGACCAAATGCATTCCAAAAAGAAAATCAACACTTAAAAAAAAAAAAAAAGAAAAAAGAAAAAAGAAAAAAAAAAAAAAAAGGACTTTGAAATTCTTTCAGAATTTGTCAATAATTATAGGTTATAAAGAAAACACCTTCAGCTTGTAGCCATAACAGACTGGATACTAGATTACTGAAAAGGTGAGCACTGCACTTCTGTCCTGCTCTCATACCCAGTATTTACCTTGCCAGGAAAGGTATGTTTTAGATCATCTTGTTCAACCAGTTAAATCTCTTTACCTGCTCAAATATTTGCTTCACATTAACAAAGTTGAAATTTTTAACGACTTATGTTACCTTCACTGCTTATCTTTCAATGCCAGAGCCCTGCCTGTCCCCAGCTTTGGTCCAGTGGGGTTGCAAAACGCAGGGGTTGGTAGATAGGGTTGTGAAAGAGGACAGGAGACAAGATATAATCTAAAAATAAACAAACTAGCAAAACCTACATTAGTGAAAGTCAGAAGAAGTTCAATGTTAATTCATAGTAACCTGAAATTCTTACAGTTACGCTCTTATAGAAGATGAAGATGATGAAAAGACCATTATAAACACTCAAAAAACAATCCAATGAAATATGTTGCGTCTATTTTCATCTATTTCTATTTTCAGTTACATAAAGGTATGTGCACTTCATTTATAGTTACAAAGAAAAACATGGAAATATGGGAGCACACAGATCATTTGTGTAACATCAGTGGTTTTTCCCCACTGGAAAATTAAAGTTTATACAGGTCATTAACAATGAGACAATCTACAATGAGATCTACTCTCAGGTTGTTAGAATCCTTCTCTCTTCCTTGCTCCCAACCAAATATCCCATCTGCTGGCACAGTTTATATAGTTAGGTAATTCAGACATGAATCAAGCTAAAAATGAAACAAAACGTGCACGCAGCACCATCACCCTTACAAACCAAACTCCAAAATCCATCTTGCTCTCAATAACAGCAGCAATAATTTATATCTGGGGACAAATTTTTTTTCTGCCAGATCAGTTTCCTCATCTAACTCAATGGAAAGGTGAGTAAAAGCTCCATACTTCAGAAGAGTTGAGGAGGGAGAAGCTGAGATTGCTGCATCTCAGTGCAGCTGAATTGCACTCAGAGACAGCGCTACAGAAAAGAAAGCAGGGACGCTGCTTCCCCCCGCTCTGTCTCTCTCCTGAATTTACTTCAGCCCGTGGCTGCAGAGGGCTGGGAAAGCCAGTGTGCAGTAGTAGATTCCGTAATGGAATTTGTGCCTGCACAACTCTATTATTTCAATGCAAGCAAATGTTATCTTAGATCATTTCAGATACAAAAAGTCCCAGATCGTACCTTAGATCTTTACTTATCAAAGACTGTTTTAATAGCAATCCGTATGCTACTTTTTCTTCTTTTTTTGTTTTTAATTTTTTCCTTTTACTAAGGAAATATCTTTTCTCTTTCAATAAGGACATGACCAAAAGCTATTTTTTCCAATAGAACATACATGAAAAATGTCTCTTTTTTTTTTTTTCCTTCTCATGTCAGTTTTTGTTCTTACGAGAAAAATACATTCTTGGAATGTTTCAGCTCAGGGCTCTCAAAAACAATTACTTAGGCATTTTATTTGATCTGCTTGCTCTTCCTTGCTGGCTATTCACCCTTTACGAATCTCTGGTTTGGTCAAAGGCTAACGTGAATCTCTTTCAAGTCATACACTTTAGTCTCATGAGGTCCCTATATTATATTCACCCTGTGTTTTAAGTATGAGGTGAGCAAAACAATTCACTATTAGCTGAGCAAAACAGCTGTAACATCTATTTAAGGATGAATTCAGAGGTAGGAAAGTTCATGACTTGCACTTATGTCAGGAAGGTAAGATGAAGTGTTGGAATAATGAGAGAGGAGGGAAAAAATATGGGTCACCTTTAAGTTGGTGAAAAATTGGGATTACTTAAGGGAAAACAAGAAGGGGAATGTAAGTCTCAGCATATGAATTTAGTAGCGAAGTGTCTTGAAGAATATCAAAGCACTTCATAAACACAAGCAGAGTTATCTGAATGTCAAAGACACCTTATCTTTTACACTGTGAGAAGAATACCACATCTGTGATCCCCACACAAAAAACCACCCATGAAGTACTCAAAGGGACAAAATACATGTTTTCTGAGTTGTCTGGCGGATAACTGGCCTTCTCAAGGGAGTACAAGTTAGCACGTATAATCTGTCAGTTATCTGACCCAGAGGACCAAGTGATGAAGAAGATTTCCAGCTGGCAGTCCCTGTCAGCCCTTTCTGGCCAATTACCCACTGAAGGCAGTGCTTCATATTTGTTCTTGCATGTACCTTTTGTTATGCTCCTGCCTTTGGTATAGTAACCAAGCTCAATTTCAGTTTGTGTGCTTTATGTGATCTATTTGGCAAGCCTCTGAAACTGTACTCCACTTCCCAATGAAGAAATTTTATATGTGCTCAGTTTAAACAAGTTACTACCCAAAGACATGGAATACCACATCATTCCGATTGATAAGATACCTGTTCAATAAATGCAATACACTTACTGCTAGATTTTTGTCACATTTTAAAATGTTGCAGCATATTTGTCTGGCAATACATTCAGTGTATCATATTTTTATAATCTCATACTCCTATTAAAAATATTCTCTTTTACATTTGAAGTTTAACACATGCCTATATGCAACTGCTACTGAAGTTTTGTCATCCCACATTCTATTAAAAGAAAATCAAACAGATTGAAGTAACTGATTATAGTTCATTTCAAGAGCACAACACTTTACAAAAAAATAGATACTTTAAAATTCTGATTATAGTTAATTTCAAAGTACAATCATTGCCAAAAACTTTGAAATTCTGAAAGTATATAGAAATTCCCTATTTTTAAGAGAACGAGTTGTAAAATGCATATTAAGAAATGACTCTAAAGCAGTGCCAGTGCTTAAGGTTTAAACATACACATACGGGTATCATGTGGTAAAATTCAGTTTTTAAAGAAACAAGTGTGAACCTTTGCAATCTTTCTACTTGGTGGTCTTAATTTTAAGTCTTTCAAGACCATTCACACAAACCGCAAAGAAAAGTTTTCATTTTAAAATTGAGAATATGTACTTATATGTACTTGATGGCAATAAATGGAGCTGATTTACAGGTAGAGAAAAATCAAAACGCCTTAAAGAACAACCTTCCTCTATTGGCCATAAAAAAAAAGTCCCAATCCAAGCTTTTTAACACTACAAAATTGATTACCAGTTTCACCATTTAAACAATATAGCATCTTATTTAAACTAAATGTTTCACATGCAAAAGAAAAAAAGACTTAAGAATTCAAATATTTCCCTTCCAGAAAGCATTTTGTCCTTTGGGCAAATAGACTTAGATGAGTTGGCCTTACCTGGAGCCATAACTTGTTATTCACTGCATCTCTCCCTGTAGCAATGCACTGAAATGTAGCATTCTGCCCTGCATTGACCTCTACATCCCCCAGCCTCAAGAAATGTGGAGATTTATCTGCAGAGTTGGAAGAAAAAAAAAGTACAAATAATGCTTATTACTAGAAAAGGTGCCATTACATTGTCTCTGCAAAGATGCGTATTATAAAAACCTATAGCTAGAAAACACAAAGAAAATGATTTGTTTCATCTCAGCTCCAGAAGAATGTTTTCAGTCATTTCCCTTCTCTCCTTTTCATTCTATACATGAGCTCTAATAAAGTATTTTAAGAATCAAAGCCCAGAAAAGAAGATCAAATGCTAGAGTGTCAGTAGCACATTACAAAAATTATCCTTACGAATTTCATTTGTACGAAGTCTGTCATACTGGGAAAAAGCCAATTAGAAGGATACTGTTCAAGTAAAAAAAAATAGGCATTATCTAGATAATTTGCAATGTAACTTTGAGCTCCATACTTCTACTAAATGAAATCATTTTTGCTGTTGAGCATAATATTTCAATATTCAGGCAAATTATTTCCTTCTGTGACAAAACCCCCAGGAAAGCTCCGTGGCACAACCACCTGAAGGATTTATTAGACATAAGAAATCTGACAGACATATTTGAGGAATGGCTATATTACACAGCTCTCGCCCATTCCTTTCTCAAAAGCTACCAATGACAGCAGTAGCAGAGCTGTTATTTCTTTGTGCTTAGTTAAAAAAGAAAACTAAGAAACACCAGAAAAACCTCTCAGGAAAAAAGTCCAGCAAATCAGAATGAAAAAATGTTTAAAGATCAGTACAGAAAACAGCTTATCTGAAAAGTGTAAGATTTTGATTATCTTCTGTCATGCCTGCACCAAAGTGCATTTTAGCAATTAGAAAATAAATGAAAAGAAAAAAGAAAAACAAAGAAGCAAGGGACAGTACAAAGCCAGATACTGAAGCTGCAAAGAGTTTTGCTGAGTACTGAGATCAGATGGCTGGGCTGACAGAAATATAAAGAGGTAAACTACACAAACACCCCTTTACGCTTGGTAACCTATAAGAGTCGTAACAGTTGTGGGTGGAAGAAAACAAGATGCGAGGTTGCCACTGCAACCATCTTTTAAAAATTTTGTAGGAAGGTTGCTGTGATGTGATCTTTTCAGAAAGTAATTAAATTAACAGCCATGAGGTGCACTACAGTGAAATTAAATTTGAGAAAGGGAGCATCTAGAAGATCAGAAAAGTAGAATAGAACCAAAGTAACAAAAAAAACAACATCTAAGAGTGGTGTCACAAATGCACAGTAATCACTTCTTCCTCACAGTGTTTACTTGAACGATGCCTGAATTAACACAATTTGTGTTTGAAGTGTATAGTTTTACCCAGGTAGGCAGAAAAAGGCAAATGTAAATGCCTGAATTCTGTTCACATAATAAACCATAGCAAGAGACCTGTCTTCAATAGTTCAATAGCTAGAAGCCATTTATAAAACAAAAACAAAAAAAAGAGGGCATGAAATCTGGAAAGCTATATGTTGTATTTCTGTAATCAGTAGATATACATATTAACAAAAGACAGCTTAAGACACTGAGCATTTCTGCTTTTATATTCATGCAATACTTCTGCTAGACAAAGATTTCACCCAGGTAAATCACTTGCAACACTACATTTTACCCTGGAAGCTACAACACAAATGCTATTGAAAGAACAAAGAATATCAGTGATGAAAACTCAGCAGGCCACAGCAATATCAAATAAGTCCTGAAAAGACAGAGAAAAATGCAGCTCTTAATCATTACTTACCACAAGGGTAACTCAGAACCTGGATGTCATCAATGGCAATGTAGCCATTTCTCCCATCTGAGACTTCGGCTTCAAATATTACCTGTCAAAATGAAAGAAAAAATGTTTACAACATTCATTTCTGCAGAATTCCCACAGCAGCAGGCGTGTTGATATAAGACACATTGCCTTTTTCATTTAGCTGAGGTTCCTACAAGGCTTGATGACTGAATGGAATATTTATCACCTAATGGATTGCAGTTCCATTCTTTTCATATACATCACTTGCTTTGGATTCGCTGCTTATGGCACAACAGAAAAGCAAGTTTATTATCTCAATTAGTGGCATACTGTTTTCAATTCACTAAATGCATAAACATGATTCAATTCTGAAAAAAAAACCAACAACCACTATTACTTTCAGACAGGTTCAACATCACAGCATAAAACTGAACAAGAATTTTAACATTTGTATTCCCATTGAGAGTCTTGCTGTTGCCTATATTCTTTGTAACGTGCAGTGTAATTGTACAGGAAAATATGCAGCAGCACAGAAATAAAGTGGCACTGCCCAGTGGCAATGAAAAGAGATATAGGAGATTTATGCAGTAGCCACTACATTCTTTATTTCTTGCAAAGCAATAGAAAAATTGCAGGGCATGAAACAAAAATGCAATAATGTCTTCACATCTAACATCTTGTCCCACTTCAAACATGAAGTAACAAGGAAAAAGTGTTCTCAGAACATTCGAGGAGAGAGCTGTTCCCTACAGATGTACCAACATAACATCACACAGTCTAGAATAAACTGACAAACTGGCAGAAAAGTAGAGGATAATGAAAGGAAAGCATATAGAAATAAAAAAGAAAGTATGAAGCAGGAATGCTTAAACTAAGTATGTTGTTCCAAAAGTAATGCCTTCTATTTATTTCCATGGAAACTACAAGAGCTACAAGGAGCAAACACACTATCTGATCAAGCAAATTCTCAGCTACCAAACACTATTTTTCAACATAGTTATGACCCACTAAGTTTGCATTTTCACTAGCAATGAACAAGAGCCTGCATGCTGCACTCTTAGAAATCTGCATGAGTAGAGGTGAGCAACTGTTCCACAGCTGCTATTATGGTGTCATTGCTAGGAAAATATTGCTCATGAAGTCCATCTTTCATTGGCCAGAACAGATGGAAGTCAGAAGGCACCAAATCCAGACTATACGGTGGGTATGGTAGGATAGTCTAGTCAAGATTGGCAACACGCTTCAAGGTCTTCAAGTCAGTATGGGGCCTGCCATTACTGTGCTGCAAGAGAAAGGCTGTCTTCATCTATGCACTGAAAGTTTGAGTCTTCAGCTTAGTCACTGTTGGCAATGCAGTGTCCAGAGTTGATGGTTTGTCCCTGTTCCAGAAAATCCAGAAGGATCACTGCTGTCCTATCCCAAAGGACACTACACATTCCTTTACCCACAAAGAGATGCATCTTGACCTTTTTCTCTGATGTGTAATTCATGTCACCGCTTCACAGACTACCATTTTGACTCTGGCTCCTAGTGATGACGCATGGTCTCATCACTGCTAATGATGCAATCCAAGATAATGTCATTTCAGTCTTGTATTGGTTCAGTAGGTCCTTACAAACTTTGTATACAGTGTTCTTTCTTTCCTGTGTGAGTATTTACGGGACACACCTGGTGCAAACTCTGCAATATTCCAGTGTTGCCACCATTGATTCCAATGCATTGAAGTCAGTATTCAGCTCCATACACAGTATCCTGGTTGTTATCTGAAGATGAGCTGACCTAGATGCCTTCCAGTTCATGATGTGACAGCTATGCATGGCCATCCAGAATGTCCTTTGTCTTTTGCATTGCTTTCCTTGCTGCTCAAATGTGCCACCTACTGCCTCACTGTGTTCACATTCTCATAAACATTCAAGAAGTGTCAGTGGATTCCATCCCTTGTTCTCTGAGACAATACAAGGGAGGAAGACTGATAACCCAACGTTCCAGGTAGGTGAGGGGGAATGCAAGACCTATCAAGGACCTTTCTTAAAGATTTCAATTAGAGAACTATTTGACAGCACCTTGCAGCTCCTCTGGCTTTCTTCAGGGAGCTGGCACTTGTCACTTGTAAGGACATCAACGCCAATTTTTTTAATTCCCTAACAACTACATTTACAGCAGTTTGTCTTTTTGTTGTTTTAAAAGGTTATGTGGTGTGAAGACAAGCAGACATCTCAGTAAGAAATAATGCTAAATTTAAAGCCCTTCCAAATGACCAATTTTTTTACAATACAATTCTATCACATGCATAAACAAACTTGTTTCCCAAAAAATGTAAGTTGAGAACTTTGACAATTGGTGTTAAATCCAGTGGCCTAAATTTACATCTAACTTCAAACCGGGTTGTTATTCATTTGAAAACAGTTTTGACTCACTACCAGAGAACCTTGCCCTCATATGCATCCCTCCTCTGTGCATTGATAGCTTCCTGGGAGTCCAGGGGGAAACAATTGCCCTTACTTGGGATACAGGTGGGAATTTATGGGTTTTTTCATTTGTTTGTTTCTTTTGCTTTTTTTTTCCTATAGACTGAATATAGTAAAAGGTGCAGTACAGTTATAAAAGTCTCACTGAGCTTTAATTTGATAACATCTGCTCATGTTCAAAAAGGGAAATGAAGAAAAAGAATTGCTTATATAGATGAAGACAGCAAGTCTTTAAAACACTGAGAAACTGGACCAGAAACAGAGTTTTTCCTCACGCATACACACAACACATGAGAAAAAAACCAGACTGTTCAGTTATTCCTTTCACCAGATAAAGTTTATCCTAATAAAACACCGTTGCATTCAGAGTGAATTCTGCATTTTACTTCAATGGCTTTTTAGTTTATAATCCAAGAAGGAATGTCTTAAACACCTGTATTTAGCTGAAAAGTAATTCAGACTATCACAGAATCACAGACTGCACAACTGCAAATGTCCTTTCACTTATCACAATTTAATTGCATGTTCATCTAGTGCATTTCTGAGACACGCTTGCTTCCTTTAACGGGGAGAACAGAGTTTCCTGGGGGATGAATCAGGCTTGCACACAATAGTTCTGGAGACAGTTATCCTGTCTCGTTTGTTACAAGAGTGAATGCAATGAAAAACAACAGGAAATGCTGAATAGCTCAGGTAATTCAAATGCTCAGGGGAATTACATTTCATCCTGGATTCTTTTATACAGTTACTATGTAGTGCTCAAATGGTTACTTACTTCTCCAAATAAAACTTCTCTTGTTTACACAGTACTTGAATTTAGATAAAAATGAATTAAACAACAAATGAAATGTCAAAATTCCCTGAACGGGGGATGTTCCTATGTCTTTAACCATCCCCAATGCACTTCTTGTCCATATATTTGTCCATTCTGCCCCTAAAACCACATAAACTTTCAACATACACAGTATAATCTGGGAAAACCTATAAGCTTACTACTCACAGCATTAAAAAAAATCTACTAGTCTGTCACATACTTGACTTCCTTTAATGACCAAATCAGTGACAAATTGAACCCAAACATCCTGCTATATTATGCACAACTTTAAAGACCTCTATTATATGCTCCAAGGTAATTTTGTTTCAACTTTGATGAGTCCCAGATTATTCAGTCAATCCTGTATAGAAAGCATTCCCCTTTCTTTGATTGTCCTTGTCATCCTTCTTTGAACCTCTTTCTAACAGTATTATACTCTTTGAAGATAATGAGAGCAGAGATTGCACACAGTAATCAAGACGTACAAATCCATGACTCATCCATAACAGAATTACCTAATTTATAATGAACTTCATTCTTAACCATTCCTAAAACTTCATCTGCTACCTTTGACCATCACTGGGATTAAAGTTGATGTTATTGTGAACCTCAGGATCTTGCTGCAGATTGCTAATGGTAAACATAGAATTTATCATTCCATTCATGAGATTCAGATTTTATGCAGTGTGCATTATTTTCTCTCTCTTTATCTACACTAAAACGTGCCTGCCATTTTATTTCCCAGTTACTCACAGCTGGTGATTTTGTGATGGTCATCCTGTAGGTCCTCACAATTAGACATTGTCCTTGCTATTCTAAAGAAGCTTTCATATGCAAACTTCTGTCTCTGTTGTCTCTCTATCCTGGTCATTTATAAATGGATTGAAAGAAACAAATCTCTGTAGGATTCCTCTGCAATGGCTTTTTCTGGGGATACGGACAATTTATGTATTTTTTTTCTCTTTTACACAATTATCTATTTATGAAATTATCTTTATTCTCATAGAATAGTTTTACTACAAAATTCTGTAGAGGAACCTAGTTAAAAGCCTTTTGGAAGCCAGTATCAATAATACCACCATTACCTATATGCTTGCTGACTTAAAGGGACCCAAAGCTGAAACTTAAGCTGATGTCGTCTTAAGTGTATGATGCGCAACGCAGAGCAAAAAAAGCCAGCAGATTCTAGTTGTCTCATGTCAGGTACTACAAAATATCACATAGTTCACTTTCACATCCCAGTTCTAAAACAGTGATATGACAATCACCCTTCACCTAGTTTTAATACACAAACACATATTTCAGAAAGACTTAAAATGCTCAGCAGTATTTGAATACAATGCAGGAAGCAGTAACTTCTGTAGCTGTGATGCCCAAAGGCGAGGGTGGAATCTAGTTGCTGAAGTTGAATGTTTAAGGACTACACAAATGTTCCACTCCTACACGGCCCTAACACTGCATCCTATAAGCTTGCATTTGCTGGAATACACTAAATATTATAAGGAATGGACTTGTCAGATTTTAACTCTTAGCATGATTAATTTAGGTATCCTTACTATTAGCTCATTTAACTCACTGATCCAAATATACATTCTCAAAGTATATCTAGTGAATTATGTACAAAAAATAACCAGGGAATAGAGAGAACTCCGTAGACCAAAGTTTAAAAAGAATATAGGAAAGTTTCTCTCCAGTGCATGTTTTACATCAAACATCTTTGTGAGGAAAACAGGATATAATGAAAGATTTCCATTAAAAAAAAATCTGACACTGGCACACAACTCAATTGGAATGTACTCCTATTTGTACGTGTAACTCAGCCTGTTGCCATCTACCAGGAAAACAGAAAATACTTCTTCCACTCCCTAGAAAGCCCATTACCTCTTGGGCTATTTTGTAATACTAAATAAATAAATAAATAAACAAATAAATAAATATGTTTAAAAAAAAAAAAAAAAAGTAACCATTCTTTCTCTACTTCTTGGCTCACATACTTATATATCAGAAAACATTCAGAAGTAATTTTCACATCCTTGGGTTCGGCATTTTAATATTCCATTTTTTGTTTTATCTGATGACTATCTTTAGAATACAACCAGATTTTGTAAAAGCTGATTTCTTGATGTAAACCAGAAACATCTGCAGAGTATTTCTGCAGTTTGCAGACTTGCCTTGTCCATTCTCCATTTGATTATTTCTGATCACTTACACTATATGATATACTATACTTATACTGTGCTTCTGATACTGATGAATGCTTGAATGTCTCAAAGGATTTAAGGCAATCTTGTCATACAAAAGGAACAAACATCACACATCAATTAGATAAAGTCAGCCTTGAAAACATCTTACTTAAAATAGAAAGTCAGCCATTCATTGGCTATTTTTTCCTCCTTAGCCCCTTAAAATGATCTTAAGAATAATTTAAGATTGAAATAGACAAAAAACATTTAGATCTTGCAATTTCCAAAGTGCATTCAGCTTGCAATACATTTTTAATTCAGCCATAGGAAGCCTTTCTATTAACTAAATTATCTGAAATTAGACTTGTAAATAGACTAATTCCAATGCTTGGTAACAAATTGCATTAGAGAGCTATATGTAAACAGAAGGTATCGTTTGTGATAGCAGTACAAAACAAATCAACCAACAACAAAAATAATGAGCCAGTGATCTTCAAATACAGTACACAGTGACTTGAATATTTGTGCCTTTTCTACAATACTCCAGCATGCACAATCTTGATAGTATTTGTGTTGACATATTTTTGGAACCTCTCACATCTTTTCTATTCAAGTATGAGTAAAACAAATGAAGAAATGAGTTAGAATGAAATTGAACAGCAGAATTATAACGTCAGTCTTTCATAAACATATCAAATGCAAACATTTCAACAATTTTTTTTGTATATACTTTTCTTCCTTGTTTAATCATAATTTTTGAAAAAGCACAAAAGTGACTTCAACTATGTAACTTAATATTTATAACTGGTTAAGATTAAACAATACTGTTTTGTTTTATACTAAAATAGTTTTCCACAGATGAAAACCATGAAAGGAAAGAAAATATATACACAAAATGACAAAAAAAAAAAAAAAAAAACCAACAATCAACAAACCCTATTTGTTTAAAAGCTTCTATCTAATGATTTGCAATTCAAAAGAAATTAAAAAACTAAAGTGGGGACTTCACTTAAAAAAAATACTATCACATTACAAAAGAAATACTTAATGAAGGGCAGCTGAAAATAAGAAGAGACAGCAAAATAATTTTTTACTTGACATAACCAAAATTATGTTGACATAATAAAAAGCATTTCCCCTGTGAAAGTTATAGATAATTTTGCTGAACTAATTTAGAAATCATGAAAACATAATTACTTCCATTTGAATGCTTAAATAATGCTGTGAGGCAGCCTTGGCTGCTGACAGGGCCCAGGAGAATTTCCAGCACTGTAACTCAAACACAAGTGAAAATCTTGGGATCTAAATCGTGATAAGTCGGCTAGCATCCTATTGTTGGTTGGATTTTTAATTTTTTTGTTTTTGTTTTTGTTTGTTTTTGTTTTTTTTGTTCTCAATATCAAACCTTCTGAGATCGAAGGAAAAAGTTAAGGCTATCTTCTCCCTAGCAACCTTACCAGCAGAGCTGGTCTGCAATTGCTTATGAATTCTTCAGCCATCTCAGTGTCATCCACAGGGACAGCCAACTCCTCTAATCCCCAAACACATATTTAAGGTCCAGGAAATGCTGAGAAGCCTATACTTTCACAGTTCCATCTGGTGACAAACTCCCTGTCAGGAGGATCATTGGGTATTCTTTCGGAATTCATTACTCATAAATGAGCTAGCTACTATATTCAATCCTAGGAACAGCCCTAAAATTGTCTCTTTATACATAAGTGAGAACCATAGGGAAGCTGTGGTTAAGTTCTTAATGATTTAGGTTTAAACATACTGATAATGCTGCAGGACATTTTGACTGTTTAGCCATGGGAAACAAAACCTGTGGTAGCACTGCAAAACATAACATTTACATACCAAAATTGTTACAGTCACAGTAACAGACACTAGCTAAGAACTGATATGAATTATTGAGTATTTATTACTACCATAGATCTAAACTTTAAGTAAACACTTTCCATCAGGACAGCAGCAATCCTTACTACAACAGAAATGCAGTAGTACAAGTCCAGCATGATGCCACTGTTCTTTGCTGAGACTGGATAAATCAGTCCTTTTGCACAATGACCAGTGGTAATTTCCTATCATGTGGGGCAAAAATAAAATAGGTTTACATATTTAAATATAAATATATTTGTAAATTCATATACATGTGTATGCATGCACATACATATACACATACTTATCACTAATATGCTCTCAGATCATATATACCCCTAGCCAAAATAAAGACACATTTGAATACACTCAACTCAGTAATGAGAAGCATTACACCTTGAAGCAATATGTGTATCATATAGATCATTAAAATTCCCAGTTTCTAAACCATGAGATGTTTTCCCTATTCAATTAAAATAAAATGACAGCATCTTGGAGTTAGTCTTTGATGAACAACACAAAAGAAGACAGCATGACAGAATTAAATCAGCAGATAAAATTCATTGGTTTCTGTTGTATCCCATATATTGCTTTCTAAAAGAACTTTTTTCCACTACATATCAAACATCAACAACAAAAAAGCTAAAATTGCTTATTTTCAGAACAGCTATGAAAACAATTTGAAGCACCTATGCAGAGTGTGAAATCCATATCCATGCATTTGCTTGCTCCAGACAAAGACACTGTTCAAAACTACTTTCCAATTCCAGCAACTACCAATCAATGTGCTGATTGGTACGTACCTTCCTTTCCTTTCCCACTCCTCTATAATACAACTCAAATGAACTACAACTGAAGCTATCACTCTCTCTCACTTTCTCCAAAAGTGTTCATACTCAGCCTATTTGAAGAAGAGCCTTCCCAAAAAGAAATTGAAGTGTAGAAATGCACACTGAAAAGGTATGTTTTAGAATGAGGTCACTCTTGCAAGAGGACAATTCACAGCAGAGTGCATGTGAATAGAAATGTTTTTCAGAAAGAATGGAATAAAAATAGTACCTAGCTTATTTCACAGACAAATGTTCAGGAGAAAAAAAAAAAAGAGGCTTGATCATAAGTTTTTGCTGATATCAGTAGAGAGAACAACTGCAAGCAAAACTGTCCTAAATTACAACGGTTGCTTAGGTTTCCTCTAAGATGAGGAAAGACTATGCTACTCCCTTAGTTTGGGTCATCGTGAACAGAGGGTAGTATAATGACAAAAAGCCTTAAGGCAGGAAAGCTAGCACCAAAACGTATTCTAATACAAGTGGAGGACTATCTATCAGGCACAGCTTAACATATATATAATAAATGTAGATCAAATAGCACTAAGAAAAGAAACTCAATTAAAAAAAGTAACTCACCCAAAATAATGGATGCTTTATATTGAACTGTCCTGTGGAAATACTCACTGCATTAGCAGCAGCCTATAATACAAATATATAATATATATAATATAATAATGTAATACAAAGAGTGCTAGTTTCAGGAGAAGAAATTACACTGATGTTCTCTACAAAAAAAAAAAAAAAATACTTACAGATACAACCACAATGTTTAAACCCCTAATTCTGTATATAATCTTACTTAATCTTCTATATGTTTGCGCTAATTGATGCTGGACAAACACAGAAGACAGCCATCTGTACAAACAGCTTATGCCTGAAGACACAGGAGGGATGACACTGGCACTTTGTTACTCTCAGTTTTGCAAAATATCCACTAAGCTGAACTGAATGTGACAATGGATATCAAGGGCAAGAAGATAGACTTCTGTAGGTATATAAGGAGCACAAGTTAGACTAGGGAAAATGTAGGCCTGCTGCTGAATGTGACAATGGCTCTGATGTCCCAGGACCAAGGCTAGTAAGACTGGCCTTCAGAAATCCAAAGACCCTGAGATCAAGAGGGAAAGTCCAGAGCAAGGAAGAACATACCCCAGGCGAAAGAGAATCAGGTCATAGAATACCCCCCCCCCCCCCAAAAAAAAAAAGGAAATATATAAGCCCATGAACACTCACAGATGCACCTATGAGCGCTGAGGATAGCATCACTGAAAGGCAACTCTGAATTACATTTGAATGGCAGAAGTGCCTGAGCACCATTTGCTGGAAACCAACTGCAGAAAGCAACTTTCTAGAAAAGAACATGGCAGATGTGCAGGTGATCAAATGCTAGAACAAGCTGCACAGAGGGACCGTGAAGTCTCCTCCCTGGAGACCTCCAAAACCATGCTTGCACAAGGTCCTGGGTAACCTGCTCTGTCTCTAGAACATAACATATTGAAAAACCTAGAGAAGAAAGAGCATAAACCAATTTATATTTCTGTCTACATCAAATAATATCCGTTTAATAACTAACATGCCATAGACACACTATGGTATTTTAAATTTACATACTTGGGACCAAGTTTTGATGGCTTTGCCTTTAGCAAGGCTACCAGTGTGATCAAAGAGAAAGACCTTGAAAAGGCTCCTAGGTAAACCAGGCCTGCCAGACCTCCAGATGCTCACATTTCATTGGAATAAATCTTTTTAGAAATTATATTTTATTTATCAAAATATTTGACCAGTAACACTGAAACCACTTAAACTGCCACTTTTAACACTAACACACACTATAACATGCCTTGATTAATGAAAGGTCTGTGAAATCAGGAAGAGGAACATTAGTCAGAAATAATACAGATGCTGTTTACCCCACTAGTGACTAAGGCCAACTTCCTATATTAACTTGGAATGGATTTTTCAGATGCACTCTAGGACTATTTCAGGTATTTTAGGCATCACATCATTAATAATAAAATAATTAAATATTTATAGTTTCTTCTACTCATTTAGAACAGAAAGCTACTGCAATTTGTTTTATACCTATTTGCAAGAAGTATGAAAAGCTAGATGTTATTAAGAAGCTGAACAAATGGAAGTGGATATGAGCAGGGAACACAAGTTACTGACAAGTCAATCCAGGCACATCACAGGAAGATAAGTATCAACAAGACAGACACTTAGGGCGAAAGAACCTTTTCTGTACCCCATAAAATGCTTACCTTGAACACACAACTAAAATCTTATCAGACCTTCTCCCTTCTATTTTTCCTCTATCAATCAATCTGCAAAGACATTTGCTAAGTCAACTTGCCTCTGAGCAAATAAACTAAAATGAAAAATCAAACAAAGGAATGATGAATCCTGAATTTAAGAGAAAAGGTCTCTCTTTCATTCTGAAAGAAAACTATTTTCATTTTTCAAAGCGTTGAAGATTAATACTAAGTAGACATTCTTAATTTTCTTTATAGGTGTACCTCATAAGCTACTATTTCAGTGGTTTTAGTCTGCCAAAATGAGTAATGCTCATGAGCTCTGGCACTGTCCATGAATTTATCTCTTTCTCCATAGGAAAAAAAAAAAAAAAAAAAAAAAAAAAAAAAAAAAAAAAAAAAAGAGGGCAAAATCCTCACAAACAGAATGAATTGCCTCTTGAAAGACAGAAATAACTAAACACCATTCATACACATAATCGTTGGACTTTTTTTAGGACAAGGCATCAATTTTTCTTTTCTTTTTATAAAACACCTATTTATTTGAAAATACTGTTCAGAAAAAATAGCTATGAAGCATCAAGTAATAACTATTCTTCATGAAGTGTAAGTTTTAAGGCAACAGAACAATTCTACTGTGGTTTCTTGTTTGTGATTTCTTCTTTGTCTGTAGTTTGTGATATATTTTCATTGTTCCTGTGAAATCTTCTCCTAACAGATTATTAAACGGCAGAAGAAGATTGCATAGATGAATATGAACCTTTCCCCTCATAAAATGACAATTTTTATCTACAAGGAGCAGATAAGGGAGAAGGATGTCCTTACTAGTAACCTTCTGGAGATAAACTTCTATCCCAAAATAAACATGCTACAATCTCCGCTCTCAAGGTTCATCTTGCATATTGTAAGGCACTGTAAGTTATTATGTGTCATCAGTAATTAAAAGAGAAGTCAATTCCTGTATTTAAGCTGCCCTTCTTCTCAAGTGGTAGGCAGCGGGGACCCTGTCATCGAATTTCAGGATGGTTTAAGTTGGAAAGAATCTTAAAAATCTTCCAGTTCCAAATCCCTGCCATGGGCAGATTTGCCACCCATTAGATCAGGCTGTCCAAGATCCCATTCAATCTGGTGCTGAATGCCGCCAGAGATGGGGCAACCACAGCCTGTCTGGGGAGCCTGTTCCCATACTTCACTGTCCTCTGCGTAAAGATTTCTTCATAGTGTTTAACCCTACATCCGCTAGATTTCTTTCAGTTTAAAGCCATTACCCCTTGTCCTATCACTAACCTCCCTGATAAAGAGTTCCTCTCTGCAGCTTTCCTACAGGCTCCTCTTTCGGTACTGGAATGCTGCTATAAAGATCTCACAAATAAATCCTATTATATTTATTTCATAGTCTCCTGTGTTACATTCAACATAGTTGCTTTTCACTTAAATGATATAAGACAAAGATAATTCCTAACCAGAAATAAATTAGGAATTTATACTAAAATGGTGATTCCTTAGTCACTAGACTCAAGTTTCTGCAGTCGCAGGCAATTATTATCACATTCAGTTCACTAAGGCTCCCGTCAGGCCTAGACAGAAATTCCCAACATCAAAACACAGCCTAACAACTACAGATGAGATGCAAGGAAAAGCTTGGGGACACTGCTCCACCAGAACAGATAGTGAAGGCTGTGCTAGTGTCTATACAGTGAAATCTCTACTGCTTTTTATTAAAACACACATGTAAAAACAAAATAGTAAAAATCACTATGGAATGCACATTTTGTTATTCATATTTAATTATCTTAATTTTCACAATTCTGTGAAAATTTACTCAAAATTCGTCTCCATGTGAGAATCTACAGGCCTTCATCTGCTTCGAGAATTTCATCTGGATACAAAACTTTGGAATAAAGTTGAAATGCTAGCTGTAATGCTAAGTACAATGAGACATAAAATACATAATTATACATTTATGTATAAATAAAAACACACACACAAGATCTATACACAATAGAACAAGGCATTTTATTCTAGCATGGTAAAACATCTCCACCGTTATTAACTCATCCACGCAAGCTTATCACACATAAGCAACAGAGTATTGCATCCTAGAGAACATTAGCTATGCTTATCTAATGAACACAGAAAATTTGTGGGATTGTTGGTTACTATTTTCAGTTAGTAAGAAACTTCAGTTATTCTCTTACATACTCAGGAATTGAATAGTTGGAGCAAGTAATCTGAACTGCATACAAGTCTTTTGTGAAGGAGTTTCAAAATCTTTCTTTAATTGCTCAACTGATCTACATGGAACTATCACTCGCCTTTCTCTTCTCCCTCAGTTACAACAAATCCAGTTTCTCTCTGCATCTTTTCTACCTAACTTTATGCTCTGCCACCCATACTTCCTTGTCACTTCACATTAATTACTACTGATGTTTTTATATTTGAATTTGTCTTAGAGCACTGAGTGATCTCTTACACTCCACAAAAGAAACACTCACTTAGCTCAAGATAAATCTACACAGTATCCTACCAAAATGAGCATGGAAATCCCTAATGTAACTTTCAACGCATGCTTCATGCATTGAATTCATGTAAATGGAATGAGTTTCAACAAGGCCAAATGCCGGGCCCTGCACTTCGGCTACAACAACCCCAGGCGACGCTACAGGCTTGGGGTGGTGTGGCTGGAGGACTGCATAGAGGAAATGGACCTGGGGGTATTGATTGATGCTCGGCTGAACGTGAGCCAGCAGTGCCCAGGTGGCCAAGAAGGCCAATGGCATCCTGGCTTGCATCAGAAACAGTGCTGCAAGCAGGAGCAGAGAGGTAATTGTTCCCCTATATTCAGCACTAGTGAGGCCGCACCTCGAGTACTGTGTCCAGTTTTGGGCCCCTCACTGCAAGAAAGATATTGAGGCCCTGAAACGTGTTCAAAGGAGGGCAACAAAGCTGGTGAGGGGTCTGGAACACAGGCCATATGAGGAGAGGCTGAAGGAGCTGGGAATGTTCAGCCTGGAGAAGAGGAGGCTCAGGGGAGACCTTATTGCTCTCTATAACTTCCTGAAGGGAGGTTGTAGTGAGCTGGGGGTCAGCCTCTTCTCTCGTGTCATTAGTGATAGGACCAGAGGGAATGGTTTCAAGCTATGGCAGGGGAGATTCAGGCTGGACATGAGGAAGTATTACTTTTCAGAAAGGGTGGTCAGGCACTGAAATGGACTGCCCAGGGAGGTGGTGGAGTCACCGAGCCTGGGGGTGTTCAAGGAAAGGCTGGATGTTGTGTTGAGGGACATGGTTTAGTGGGAGCTATTGGGAATAGGTAAATGGTTGGACTGGGTGATCTTTTATGGTCTTTTCCAACCTTGGTGATTCTATGATTCACATTTATGCATTCTTTAAGAGTTCCCTTGTATCTTTTTTCAATGTCAGACTTCCCAATAGCCTTCCATTGGAAGAAAAATATGAGCGCTTCAGGAAAAAGAAATTAAAGTTATTAATGTGTAACCTTCTCCTAATACAAACTTCATTTCTTCTCACTATTCTTTCCCTTTTCAAAACATTCTCCTTGAAGAGGCATTTCTCGAGAGTTTCTTTGTTTTTCTGACTATTCCCTCATTTCTCTTTACTTGCTACATCACCATACCATTTTTCCCACTCTTTCCCAAGAGAGAAGTGCCCATGTGAAAATCAGGCTCCATCCAACTACAGCTCCGTCTATCTTAACCATTTCTTTTAAATACAGTGCAATGAAGTTCTTTTTGAAGTCAGAATTCCCTTTCTCCATTTCTCTGGTTCATTTTCCACTCCTTGAATCCTAGCAAAATCACCTAAACCTATTCCCAGACAAAACTAAGATCCATTTCAATCCCCACCCATCAAGTCATCTAAAAATTTCCCGCACTTGGCTTCCATAATACTTTTTCTTTTTTTTTTTTTTTTTTTTGGGCGGGGGGGAGGGGATGGGAGGGGGGGTTGATTTGTTCATTTTTTGATTTTTTCTCTTTTTTTTGCATTCTCCTCTAGCTCAACAATGGAATCAAGTTGTTTTTTTTTTTTTTTTTTTCCATTTTTATATTTACTACATGAAACAGTACAAGCTCCTAAAGGATTTAAGTGGGAACAAATCATATTTCCTGCCTCTAAGTGTAGCTGTAAGATAGAGTTCAGCACTAGCAGAGCTGAAGATGGAGCACCCCACATGAGATGCATATAACCCAGGCAGCTGCAGCACAGCTTGCTTCTTCTAACATTCTCTCAATTTCTTACCTCTAATGGACCATTCTGATATTGCAATGAGTCCCAGAAATAAGTGCAGAAAATATTAGCTCTTTGTCAGTACACACTGACTGAAAGCCATTTGCTACATCCTCTGAGGAAAAAGTGGCAAACTAGGCCAAAGTGCAGAGCTCCATAGCTGCCAGTCCTTCATCACAGTACTCTGCTCTATTAGTCAGACCACACCACTGAAAACAGTCAGTGAGACAATCACAGCAACCATTATAGTACCGATACTGTCAGACAGTAGAATAAACAGATATCTACCATTTTTTGAAGTAGAAAACCGGAATAGTGAGGAAAACTTGAAGTAAGCAATCTTTTCTAGCAGATCAGTGAAATCAAAAGGCAAAGGCCATGGTATGCATGAATTTTAACAGAACAATGAGACTGGTAAGAAATAATGAGACATTATAGGGCAACAAAGTCACCCAAGTATGATGCAATTAGGACTAATCTTAAACATAAGTGGTCTGTCTCATAAATTCATACACAGAATTGGGAGTCGCCATTTTGTACAGAAAAAAAACAACATACACACTGTCCCTAGATAACTCCTCAGATGGTCCAAGGTTTTATATAGCTTCTAAAACAGCCACTAATGAAGCAGTCAGTACTTAGCTTTGGAAAGACAACAGTCAAAAAATTCAGCAGTTATCTGCCCAGTTCATATTCTTCTGATTTCCTTTCTCTAGTCTCTCTCTAATTAGCTTAGAACACTTTCTGAGCTGACAGTACTTTCCTAAGTTGCTCTGCACATTTCTTTTCCACCCACAGACAAAACCTCAGCCTTACATACACATTTCACATTGTGCACACAGAAGGCAACTTCAACTCTCAGTTCAGAGGAACAGGCTGAAATGCAACAACTTCACACACCAGAGTAGAATCCTGTAATAAACATCCAATAAACAGGACATCCCTTTGCTTCCAGTTACTTCAGCACGTATTTCAGACCCTCTCTCCTTGCACCTGCAAACATGTGAGACCAAATAAGCAGACCTTGTCACCCAAGGTTTCACAAATTTCCAGTTACATTCCCCAGCTATTTGGAACCCAGAGATGCCAACAAGTCTTATCTCCCAGAGCTGTTTATAGTGCAACAATTATCTTCTCTCAGAGGAGTCTGTCAGATCTGTTCTTGCAATCCCCATCCTATCACAAACCAGGGCCTGAGAAATGCTCATGGCAAAAGGCCAAGAAAGTCCATGTATTATCAGACTTTGAAACAAGATACCAGAACAGACACACATGCAAAAACATGCTGGCTCATGCACTGCACCTTTTCCTCAGTTATTCTGACCTGAAATGTCAACCATTATACTTTACATTTAATTACTCACTTAAGTTACATTTTTACTAAGTGTTTACCAAATAGGATGAAGAATAATCATCCTCTCATAAAGTATTAAATAAGAAGCACTTGAAAGATTTAAGAAAACTTGTGTGATTAAATCTCCTGTCTCACAGTGGTGTAATGCTCTTTAGAGATCCACTCACTCATCTGTCAGCTAAAGCAGCAAGACTTTATTAATTCTGAAAAGCAATCTACAATTGTAAACCTGAGCAGCGCATTTACGTCTTCACCCAGCTTTACTTGGTACCTCAATTCTTGATATTTGAGTACTTATTCAGATTTAATTCTTTTTAAAACAAACATGGCACAAGTAACATTTTTTAATTTATTCCATAACATTTGCTGAAATTATTTTCGCACACCTTGCCTAGAGAACTATGATTCAATAACTTTTATGGTCAGCTCCTTTACAGGTGGTAAAGAGAAAATGTTTTATTAGCTAAGACTAACACCCCAAAATATCACAAAAAAAACAGATCAGCATTTGCTGATAACTATAATCCAGTGATACTTCAAAGGATAGTTTCTCCTCTATACTTCAAGTACAAAATAACCAACGTAACTCAGCAGAAGATGACATTCACTCTAATCACGGCAAGCCGTGACAGAATAGGGCTACTCAAAGCATTTCTATTCCCCTCACTTACAGCAATTACTGTTTAATAACGGTGATCATGACATGCTGAGTAATAGGCATTTTGTCCTTTGGCACATCCAGCTATCCTTGGCTTAAGTTTAGTCAATTTCATGCACAAAACAAAGCCAAACATCACACTCTTGACAAAACTAAGTGATGAATAAGGACAACACCACTAAAAGAAGAAAAAACTCCACGATCCATCTCTGTGCTGTAAACAAGTCTTTGGATGTGAAAAAACTCAAGGTATTTGCAGAACAATAAATTTAGTGGATGTCAGAATATCTAGGCAACTCAGGCACCATTCATCTTGATCCTGAAAGGTACGTAGAACAATCCCTTACTAACAGACATGGCTTCTTTCCTCCTTCCTTTTTATCTTTTATTTACTACTTTACTGTAAATTGTTCAGTGCCTCAGTTTTTTATATCCAGGATGAACTTCTGAGAAAAAAAAGTTTTTGTTGTAACCCATTAATTTGTTATGTTATTTGTTAATTTGTTAATATAAACATATACATATGTTTTTGGGTCTTAATACACACATGTGCATACACATTTTTTTCTACTTTTTTAATGCCACCATTTCTGACCACACTGAAAACTGCAAGACATTCTAACAGAGTCTCAAGAAAGATTTTCATGTTGACTCTAACAACTTCATGTACACACTTCAAATTTCAGAGGACACAAAAAAGCAAACTGCATCACAGTTAACTTTCCAAATAAAAGGAAACATCAACAGGTACTATACAACACTCAAGTGAAATACATTTGTAATTTGTCTTTATATAAGTTTCCTAGTTCAACAAACAAAAAAAGCTTTACACTTCAGAACTAAAAGAACTTACAATGAGCATCAGAAACTAAGACTCACGTAGTTACACAGTTAATGCCAAAGAAGTCATTAAGGTGTTCTAGGGCTTTGAAAAACTTCTACAAACAGCAAAAAGCTAAAAAGGTTTATCAGCATCTCTCAATATGCATCTCTCAATGTGCCTCAGATAAAACTCTGCCTCTATCATGAATTAAAGAAACAGAGAAGTAGATAAGCTGAACATATGCTAAAAAGGCCATTTTTGATCTTTGTGAAAGATACGATCTGAACAAATTTATCAGGCAGTAAGTACAGACAACAGCTTATATAGAATATCATTTGACTGCAATAAAAATGCATAGAAGATGCAAAAAGAGTTATTTTGTAATTACCACACCAAAAAAAAAGCCACATACACACAACACATCTGAACAGCAGGCAACCAGGTCTCACTGTGCTGTTAGTAAAAGCGCCTTGCCAAACATAACAAATTTGAGCAAACTCTCAAAAGATTTTACACAGCATTTGCCCTTCTACACTGCCTATTGGGCATCACATGCTGCCATGACACAAAGACCAACTTCTTTCCACTGCACCTCTCCCTCAGTGCAGCACAGCTCACTTATTTATTCAATTCAACATTCATCATTTACAGTCAAATACTCGTATCCTTTGCCTGTATCTTGAAAATATTTGCACCCATTACTGATTCTACTCTAATCTTCCTGAAATACGTGCCTTTGAGCACACAGTTTTTCCCTTATTCTTTCCACTGCTTTGCAACAGACATGCTTGTACGTGATTTGTTCTTGAAAGCAAAAGATTCATTATATTCTGAACAATGAAACCTTCATTGCTCCTTTTCTAATCCTTACTCATGCTAGATCTGAATAAAAAGTTTAAAAAAACCAACAGACTTTCATCTCCTGAACTATTCCACCTATAAGTCAGGGGAAAAAAAAAAAAAGCATTTTTAATACACTTATTAATTAAACCCATTATCTCACACTTATATCAATTGCTAATATAATACTTAGAAGCACAAATGAGCAATTCTTAAAAAACGCATTTCAGTCTGCGTCTAAAAATAAGCATGACACTACAGGCAAGGAAACTATTTTCTTAGTCAACATTTTGCCAACCTGAGTTGAATGTGAACTTAGCTGTGACATTAACTTAACAATTACGTAGTTATTTGAAGACTTCTATTTACAAAATGAAAATATAATTAAAAAAAAACAGGGATAAAAATAATCAAATGGTATTACTGTATCAGCAAAAAACTCAAGAAGTGCCAAATTTGTCGCACTGAAGACAAAAACCAAGTTGCTGAAGACAACAGACTTGGGCACTACTATAAGTAAAACTGTACACTCTGAAAAGTCTAACGGAATTTGATAACAATCACTATAGTGCTATTAAAAAAAAACAATAGCTAGAAATAATGAAGTAATGAAAAGCAATCAGCTTGATATCAAGTCATTCAAAAGTAGAGCCCGAGTAAAATGCTCCAAAAAAAATTAATAGCTGATACACCAAGTCAGTTACCAGAGGCAGATAGCTGGCTCTGAAAATAAAGAGTGTCATAAAGCCTCCATGTAAGACAGCAAGTACCTTCTCAAGTACCATTTAGATATAAGTGATATAGCTCTTGTGGTGCTATAAATACACTTATGCATACTAATGATTACACCACTAGTGAAGTGACTTAAGTCTATTCAGTTGTTATGTATGCTCTTGGCATTAGATAAAAGATTTATATTATTTATGAATAATTTGTAATCTATCTGGAGTGCCATCTACCCGGAATTTCTCCTCCTTAATCAAAGAATGCCCAATGCATAAGCTTTCGAACACACTGTAAGCAAACAAATTAGTGTTTATTTTACTGTCGTTGTTTTGTTTGTTTCGGTCTTCACTTAAAATACCAAACTGCTCGCTTTTCTGTAATGGTTTTCTGATTCACTGTCATTTCCATTACATATTTTCCCTTTGTAAATAAGTTTCTTGCTGTTACAACAACACGCTTGCTAAGAATCTATAAAATATAAATCTGTCTTACACAAATCAAAGAGAAATCACATGTCAATGATTGCAAAGAGAACTGCCTACTATTTCTGTTTCTCAGCCCACCCGTGAAGATCATAAACAGATTAGACCCTGCAACCTCATACAGTGTTCAATTCTAACATGTTTGTTGTAAACTACTGCTTTCAAGAGTCAGCTACTCTACTTTGTGTATGGAATGTAAAAATTAAAAAAAGTATAGCTAAGTATAGTATAGCTTTTTTTTTTTTTTTTTTTTTTTTTGGAGTTCCTTATTAACTTTATAATTATTTTTCCAGTCCGTCATGGAAGTAACACATACAAGCACCAGCAGCTTTGTCAACACTGAAGAACTTACTCATTCCTTCTTCCTTGAAAGTTGACTAATGATTTCTTTACATAATCATTCCACAAAGATTTTCTCACTTCTTCCAACTATTAAATACAACATAAGCCTCCCCTTTGCAGCTGACCCAAAACTGAGTTGTCAAAATCTGGCTGGTCCAGCAGCAGTGCCTGAGACTCCAGGGAATGCTGGGACAATAGAAAGAGTTGTGATTCCTTCTACAAAATCTGTTCAGAATAGGGCAGTACTGTGGCAACATCTTTTTAAAACTTCGCAAATCCAAATTGTAATTACTTTTGAATACTCAAGACCTTAATTAAGAATGCTCTAGTGATTGAATTTGGGGTACATAATTGTCTCTTCCTTTAAGAAATAAAGTCAGGCAGATGAAGGTACTGTAAGTAAACATTTCAATATAATTTTTTTTTCTATAGATTCAGTGAATAACTTGGGGTGGAAGAGACCCTCTGAAGATCCAGTTCCACGACCTGCTCAAAGCAAACCAACTTCAAATGTTAAGATCAATAACAACCTAATTATCCAGTCAAGTCCAGAAAATCACTAGGGATGGAGATTCCACTACCTCTTCAGGAAACTCACTCTGGTGCTTAACTTTTTATTTTTCCCCATAACCAGTCATGCAATTCATAACTGCTGCAACTTGTCCTCTTACTGTACACCTCTCATAAGGATATAGCTTTGTGGATTCAAGGTAAACACTAGGAACTTTAGATAGGTGCATCCATTCAGCTTGCAGCTTCTTTTTTCACATGTTTAGGAAGTATACCATATATCTAATGCCCACATAATAAATGCTTTCTGAAAGCCAATCGCTAAAAGTAAAGAGAGTCACAATTCTATTCACACATAGGGGAAAAAAAGGGAAGGGGAAAGAAAAGGTGGGAGACTGACATTCAGTTATTTCATATCATTCAGGAGGAATGATCCCAAGCAATAGTAATTTTTTAATAATGCCTGCCCTTTAAGTAGCAGTTCAGTTGTTTCTTATAGTTAATGAGATGTATATTTTCATAGCCAGAAAATGTTGTCAACAAATATGAGTAAGAATAAAAGTTTATTATATCCACGTATTTTTTTCATTCTCAGTGTGATTATTTACAAGACACTACATGATGAGAACCACCATTTTACCACTTATCCTTACTAAATTATCTGTCATCATCTACGATCATCACAATATACAAATTACCATATGGGACTCTCCCATATGTATACATCACTTATTCCATAGTATTCCTGCCATTTAGTGTAGCTAGCCCATGTCTGTTCTTCAGAAAGAGATTCTTTTACATCTTCATAGACAATTTTAGTTTTGACGATTCAAAAAAATCCTGAATTACCTGAAAAAAGATTGCCTCTTGCTTAATGATTCATTTTCTAATTAATTTGTTGAGATGTTGAACTACACAGCTTCCAGAACATATCATTACAAAACCCTAACTGATCACTTTATCTTCCCAAGCAACAATCACAGATCTTATTCCTATCCATAATTTCTCGTTCTTTGGGTAACACACTTAGGAGTTGTCTTTTTTGTTTTGTTTTGTTGTTATATTCCACAAGTTTAAATCATAGAGCATAGAGCTTTCAGTCAAATTTTTTTCATATTAAATCCTCAGAAACAAACTGAATCATCTTTACACATTTCCTCACGACTCCTTTCAAAGAACTCAAAGTTCTATTGGAAATAAAATCTTTATAGAAAGTGGATGAAGACTTCAGTATGCTCTGCTTTTGTACATTTTATTCATTTCTTAACTGCTCTATCAGTTTTTCAGTCTTCAAGGAAGTTCTGTTGAGACCACACAAACATTATGTGTCATACTTTCAATTCCTCTAATGCTGAAATTGGTTTTTAAACGCTTCGTTTCAGTAATGTGTTACCAGAGTTCCTCACAATGAATTCTACTTGGTCCTACCAACTCAGTGTTCATTTTACAACTTTTTCTAACAGATTTAAATTTAAATTGTAGTGTTTCTTTCTTCCTCGCATGAAAAAGATGCTGAGCATGGATACACTACAAAGCTACTCTACAACAAATAAAAAGCAAAACCATAACCTCATGCTTGTTTTGCCTTTTTTAAGAATTCTCACTGTACCAAAATCCCGTATAGGCCTTGCACTTTCTACTTCTGATAGATAAGGTGAAAAAAGAAAGTGTACGATGACTATTTTCATTTCCATCTATTAATACGAATCTAAGGTACTACACTGCTGTTTTATACTCGGTTTGTCAAATCTCACTTTTTTTTTGGTATTACTTAACATTGGAATACAACTTCTGCTGTTTAAAAGATGTCCTCTTACCCTCTTTCTTGTAATAGTCACTTTCACTCTGACTGTTTAATCAAACACTTTTTGGGTTTAGTGGTGGTATTTGTGTATTATTGATCATTATTTCCTCTGAGGAAATAATTCTACTTACAGAGAAAGGTTGTTTAATGTTACCTGCAATAGCTCTAATTTTTCATCTCCTTTTTTCAATGAATTTTTTTTTTTTTTGCTGTAGTTGCAGAAAATACTCACTATATTGATAAGCTGAAATGCAAATCTTGTGAGAGGATCATTCTCACAGAATAGCCATTAAAATAAACATAACTCTTTACTTTCCTTTGTTAGACAAAGTTTTTGTGGGTTTCCTAAATAGCTCAAGGAACTACCTCATTCATGGACATAAATCTCGTTACCAAAACTTTACTCTCCATGTTGCAACATAATGGTTACCCCACTTATTAGTCTTACGAGGTTAGTATATGCCACTGATAGCAACATCCTGGTGTGGGCAGAAGTATAGTCCTACCCTAAAAAGTTTCAATATCTTGTATGTTTTGAGTGGGCTTCTCTGAAAAATCACAATCTTAAGGTTTTTGAAGGGCTGACTGAGAGCCCGATACTACCCTGTGAACAAATTGGTGCAGAATCCCTGCACCAATTTAGTTAGTTACAGATCTTCAATGAAATATTTATTTGGGAGAAAAAGATTCTTCTAACAATAATGTTACTAGAATATTTCTTCAAGAGTTTAGAATGTTTTTTCCTTCTGCATTTATTGCTCTTTATCTAAATTTTAATAAAGAAAACAAAAAGTAGAAATGAACCTACGGATTCAACAGAATAAAAGATTCTGAACTGTCAGAAGACAACTCAAAAGAAAAAAACTCACACTAAGTCAAGTCACACTAATTAAAAAAATCCCCAATTAAATGTACTCTATCTTTATTTAAAAAAAAAAAAAAAAAAAAAAAAAAACCTCCAATTAAGTGTACTTTATCTTCTTTTTAACAAAACCCTTAACAGCCAAACATTATAAGACTTGGTTGGTATGACAGATGATTGTAATTAATATGGTTGGAAGCCAAGTAAATGCTGCAATGCATTGGAAAAGGTATTGTAACAGGACACGATGATAAAAGGTCATTCAATACTGTGACTGATAGTAATTAACTTTTCCGAAAGGTCCCCAGAAGTTCTTTTTTAGTTGTTATATTCTTAAACATTCATGTATTCTCATCTCTTGGAAAGAGTACAACGGACGGCCACAAAGATGGTGAAGGGCCTGGAGCATCTCCCCTATGAAGAAAGGCTGAGTGAACTGGGTCTGTTTAGCCTTGAGAAAAGAAGACTGAGAGGGGACCTGATCCAGGCCTACAAATATCTAAGGTGTGGGGGGCAGAGTGGTGAGGCCAGACTGTTTTCAGCAGTGTGTGGAGACAGGACAAGGGGAAACAGCTGGAAACTGCAGCATAGGAAGTTCCGCACAAATGTGCGCAAGAACTTCTTTACAGTGAGGTGACGGAGCACTGGAACAGGCTGCCCAGGGAGGTGGTGGAGTCTCCTTCTCTGGAAATATTCAAGACCTGCCTGGACACCTACTTGTGCAACCTAGTGTAGGGAACCTGCTTCGGCAGGGGGTTGGACTCGATGATCTCTGGAGGTCCCTTCCACCCCCTACAATTCTATGATTCCTTGAATGACAATTGAAAATTAAACTGAAACCATGGACTTGATATCTCATCTGCCATAGGTAAGATAAAACAGCTCTCTAATGCAAAATTCCATTTTTCAGTTCTGCAGTATTATTCAAAGAATAGCAATGCAACTATTGAACAAATTGCCTTCATCGTCATGAGTTGTCTCTCTTCACATTCTAATATGAAAAACATTTTAAAATGTCTTTTGAAAACTCATTTAAAAAGCTCTTAATTACAGTTTATTCCATTATTAGCTTTCCCATCTGTACTACTCGATGAGTGCTTTTTTAAGTGCTTTTTAAGGTTTTCCGTCTTTTTAAAAATAATTCTTTGGATAGCAGTAGCTACTATTAGGGTAGTTATAAAGAGTAATAGTAACTCTGAAGGATAGCAATTTGAGTGTTATAGCCCTCAAAAGGTGGGAATCAGAGACTACATTTAGAGACAATTATATGACACACAGCAAAACTTATTTTTTCCAGACCAAAATATACAATTTGATGTTACTTTGACACAGTTTTAAATGTCTTCTGTTAAATTACTTGAGTAACCAGTAAACAACATTGTGAAGCCCATTTTAAAGGTGGGTGAGGTTCTCAAAGAGAACACCTAAAGAATCTAGGATGACTGACATCGATTGATTAAAGAATCTCTATATGACACAGCACACATCATAAAAAATTAGGACAGTACTCTGTTTTTAATATGTAAGACCATGAAATATCATTTAGTGTTCTTTAGGAACCCCAATAGCAAATATCTACCCATTCCAAAAACACTGTAAGGAAATACTAGAAAACACAGATACTATTTCACAGGACTATTTTCAGAACCTTTATATGTTTTTTAACAAGTCTCAGTATTGCTCAGTATCTCATTTTTAGCTTTTGAACACACATGTTAAGAAACACTTGGGATGTGTAGCTAGGTAAAAAGTTTTTTTAATTGGGCTAATTAATTATAACACACAAACTAAAAATACAAATTACTTCTTGAAAACTTGGTTGGCTTCAGCAACACTTAGTAAGTAGCTTTGCCTACAAACACTTTCCCATCAGCAAGGGCAGGTTTTGATTCCCCTCTTAATCTGGCTGATTCTGCCTGCATAGCCTATGGCCTATCTTCTGCCAGCATCAAAGCTCACCAGATTCTTCCAGAAAGCCTGCTCTGACAACTTGGATAATAAGCTCAGGTTTTTTATTTTTTTATTTTTTTACTAGGTAAATCAGTTAAACCAGCAGGCTGCTCTGAAGAGTGCCAAAGTGAGCACAAAGAGAGGAATGGTGTTGTACATTGAGAGAAAGAGCAGTGGGTTGGAAGAAACTACCAGCACTATTCCTCCAGTACCGATTTCCTTCAACGCTCACACAGTGCACACAAAGGAATACTTTAAACAAATACAAACAGTAGCAAGGCCACCTTTTCAGGGCAACAACAAAATTGGAATCAAAGATGAAACAGCTTCATGCCCCGTCCTTGCAGGTGTTCAAGGTCAGGTTGGATGGGGCCCTGGGCAGCCTGGTTTACCATTAAACGTGGAGGTTGGTGGCCCTGCATGTGGCAGGGGGGTTGGAGATTCATGATCCTTGAGGTCCCTTCCAACTCTGGCCATTCTGTGATTCTGTGATTCAAGCTTTCCCATGATCAGGTAGTGTTTTCCCTATGAAACACTGGGAGGCTGGCTGGGGCTGAAGAGCCCCTGGCTGATCTGCTGTCACAGAGTTGACCAGATCAATCTATGTCTGTGACAGGGGCGACAGGCCTCTGCCGTCCCCCCTCACCCCAGTCCCACAAAAATGGGGAGGAAGGAAGGGAGGAAAAGAGCAGCGGCACCAATCTATGGAGGAAAACTTATTTTACTATAATATTGGAATACAAGATAACACAATATATACAATTTAATTGAAATTGAGATTAATAAATCAGACAAGACGAGAGAGAGAGAGAGAGAGAGAGAGTTCCTGGAACCGAGTCAAACCTGAAAAGCTTGGAACGGCTAGGAAAGCACCCTCCAGCACCCACTGCCAGGCAGCAAGAGAGCCCCCACCCGGAAGGGCCAGATCCCGTGACTTCTGTGACGTACAGGGATAGGTACTTGGAATTAGGGCAGTGACACTTTAATGCCCCGTATACTACATGATGTTTTGATGTGGAATACTGAAACCCAGAAACAAAAAAACAAAACAAAAAACAAAAACATAGAACCATGACATTCCACCCCTTATTCTACATCGTTACATCATGCTTGAAATATATACACATATATATATATACAAACAAACAAAAAATGATTAAAATGCATTACTCACACATGGCTATATATATATATATATATATATATATATATATATATGTATATATATATGTATATATATATATACATAGAATTACTGACTGCACTCCCCTGGCATCAAGTTTCCTTGTGGTACACACTGAACATCCCCATTCTTCTGCATCACCCACCAAATGGATCCTGGTCCCTGGGCAAAAACTGTACCACGGAGAGGTTTGCCCTTTCCAGAAGCTGGAAGAACCCAAACTGCCTTTCCTAACATGTTCTTTACATGTACAACAGGGACTTTATCTCCCTTTACGGTATGCAGGGAACTGGATTGGTTAGGACCATCACGATTGATAGATCTTCTGGTATTGACTAACCAGGTAGCTTCTGCTAAATGCTTCTCCCAGTGTTTAAATGTTCCGCCACCCAGTGCTTTTAGCATCATTTTTAACAATCCATTGCATCGTTCAATTTTACCAGAGACTGGTACATGATAGGGAATATGGTAAATCCACTCAATGCCATGATCTTTGGCCCAAGTATTTACAAGAGAATTTTTGAAATGAGTCCCATTATCTGACTCAATTCTTTCTGGGGTGCCGTGTCGCCACAGGACTTGTTTCTCGAGACCCAGTATGGTGTTTCGGGCAGTAGCATGGGGTACTGCATATGTTTCGAGCCACCCAGTGGTTGCCTCCACCATAGTAAGCACATAATGCTTACCATTGCGAGATCGTGGCAAGGTGATATAATCAACCTGCCATGCCTCCCCATATTTATACTTTTGCCATCGCCCTTCCTCCCAGAGAGGTTTCATCCTCTTGGCTTGTTTGATGATGGCACATGTTTCACAGTTATGAATAACCTGTGCAATGGCATCCATAGTTAAGTCCACCCCTTGGTCTCTAGCCCATTTGTATGTTGCATCTCTCCCTTGATGACCTGAGGTCTCATGGGCCCATCGAGCTAGAAATAATTCACCCTTGTTCTGCCAGTCCAGGTCTATTTGAGCCACCTCAATTTTGGCAGCTCGGTCTACCTGATGGTTGTTTTGCTGTTCTTCAGTAGCCCGACTCTTGGGCACATGAGCATCTACATGGCGCACCTTCACAACCATATTCTTTGTTCGGGCAGCAATGTCTTTCCACAGTTCAGCAGCCCAAATAGGTTTACCCCTTCTTTGTCAGTTATTTTGCTCCCACTGCTGTAACCACTCCCATAAGGCATTTGCTACCATCCATGAGTCAGTGTAGAGATAGAACATTGGCCACCTCTCCCGTTCAGCGACATCTAAGGCCAGTTGGACAGCCTTTACCTCTGCAAATTGGCTTAATTCTCCTTTCCCTTCAGTGGCCTCTGCAACTTGTCGTGTGGGGCTCCACACAGCAGATTTCCACCTGCGATGCTTCCCCACAATACGACACGATCCATCTGTGAACAAGGCATATTTCTTTTCGTTCTCTGGTAGTTCATTGTACGGTGGGGCCTCTTTAGCACGAGCTATTTCTTCTGCTGGTGGTGTTCCAAACTTTTTACCTTCAGGCCAGTCCATGATGACCTCTAGGATTCCTGGACAGCTGAGGTTCCCCATCCGTGCTCGTTGTGTAATCAGTGCAATCCACTTGCTCCAAGTGGCATCAGTAGCATGATGGGTGGAGGGAACTTTTCCTTTAAACATCCAGTTCAGCACTGGCAGTCGAGGTGCCAGAAGGAGCTGTGTTTCAGTACCGACTACTTCGGAAGCAGCCCGAACCCCCTCATAAGCGGCTAAGATCTCCTTCTCAGTTGGAGTGTAGCCCTCTTCCGACCCCCTGTAGGCTCGACTCCAGAATCCCAGGGGTCAGCCTCGGGTCTCTCCTGAGGCTCTTTGCCACAAACTCCAAGTGGGACCGTTCTCTCCAGCAGCAGTGTAGAGGATGTTCTTTATACCCTGTCCCGTCCGTACTGGCCCTAGGGCCACGGCACGGGCTATCTCCTGTTTAATCTGTTCAAAAGCCTGCTGCTGCTCAGGGCCCCATGTAAACTCATTTCTCATTCGCGTCACATAATAAAGGGGGCTTACAATGAGGCTGTAGTTTGGAACACGCATTCTCCAAAAGCCCACTGCACCCAGAAAAGATTGTGTCTCTCTTTTGCTAGTGGGTGGAGACATAGCAGTGATTTTGTTGATCACATGTGTCTGGATGTGACGACGGCCATCTTGCCACTTTATACCTAGGAATTGAATCTCCTGGGCAGGTCCTTTCACTTTGCTTCGCTTAATAGCAAAACCAGCACTCAGAAGAATTTGGATTATTTGCTCTCCTTTCGTGAAGACTCCTGCTGTATCGCCCCACACAATGATATCATCAATGTACTGCAGGTGCTCAGGAGCACTGCCCTGTTCCAATACAGTTTGGATCAACCCATGGCAAATGGTCGGGCTGTGTTTCCACCCCTGGGGCAAACGGTTCCAGGTATACTGAATGCCCCTCCATGTGAAAGCAAACTGTGGCTTACATTCTTTGGCCAAAGGAATGGAAAAGAAGGCATTAGCAATGTCAGTGGTGGCATACCATTTGGCCGCTTTTGACTCCAGTTCATATTGGAGTTCTAACATGTCTGGCACAGCAGCACTCAGTGGGGGTGTGACTTCATTCAGGCCACGGTAGTCCACCGTCAGCCTCCATTCTCCACTGGCTTTACGCACTGGCCATATGGGGCTGTTAAAAGGCGAGTGAGTTTTGCTGATCACTCCCTGGCTCTCTAGTTGACGAATCAACTTATGAATGGGGAGCAAGGAATCCCTGTTGGTGCGGTACTGCCGCCCGTGCACCGTTTTTGTGGCAATCGGTACCTGTTGCTCTTTTACTCGCAGCAGCCCCACAACAGACGGATCTTCTGACAGGCCAGGCAAAACAGACAGCTGCTTAATGTTGTCTGTGTCCACAGCAGCTATTCCAAAGGCCCATCGATACCCCTTAGGATCCTTGAAATGCCCCCTTCTGAGATAATCAATACCTAGTATACATGGAGCCCCTGGGCCCGTCACAATAGGATGTTTCTGCCAGTCCTTACCAGTGAGGCTTATCTCAGCCTCCAACACAGTCAATTCTTGAGAGCCCCCGGTCACTCCAGAAATATGGATTGATTCTGTCCCTTCATGACTCGAGGGCATCAGAGTGCACTGTGCACCAGTGTCCACCAGGGCCTTATATTTCAGTGGTTCTGATGTGCCAGGCCATCGAATCCACACAGTCCAATATACTCTATTATCCCTTTCCCCCCCCGACTGAGGGCAGGACCCCCCTATTCATTACCTGTGGTAACTGGAGCAACTGCACTGGTGGTTGATCTGCCTTGTAATTCTTTCACCCGTGCTCGCAGTACAGCAGTAGGTTCACGGTGCCACTTCCTCATGTCTTCTCCATGGTCACGTAGGTAATACCGTAAGACAATTCGCGGTGTATTATCCCTTACTTGAGCTGGAGAACGTTTGCCTCTAACAGCCGAGATTTTTGATGGTGCACATGAGAAGGAAGGTTCATCGTCTTTAATTAGGTGGGCTCGCATAAATTTCATCACCTCCTTCACATCCTTCGCTAGACTCGTTTGATTATCCTGATCTTCATCAAGCGTTTCTGATACTGCTACAGGTTTGTCACAGTTAATCAGTTGAGACACTTGCTCCGTCATTTTTGATATAGCAGCCACGGCAGCATGAACTGGGGACAGCAATTGTTCGTAGTTTTGGAGCGTAACAATTAATTCATAAACTAAGGGCGTTCTCTGTTGTTCTTGGTATCTGTCACATGCTGACGTTAGTGTAGCAGCATATTTGTCCGGTGCTGTTGTCACGATTTTCTGCCATATCTCAGGCGTCGTCCTCACCTTTTCAGGGTCGCGGTTTTGTTGTGGGTGGTTAGGAACAAAGTTAGGGTCATACAACATTTCCACCACGCCTAATTCCCTCAAATACTGGATACCCTTTTCCACTGTATCCCATTTTTTCATCGCAATCTTCAAGCCATTTTTGAAGGGATACTTTTCCTTCACGGCTATTAACACTCGTTCCCAGAGGGAGGCAGCCTCATCCGAACATCGACTTATTCCTCTGTCAATAGCTGGATCTCTGGCAATGGCACCTAGTTGGCAAGCTTCATTACCATCCAGAGACAAGCTATGGGCCCCACTGTCCCAACAACGAACCAACCAGGAAACAAGAGTTTCATTCGGGCGCCGTGTAAACTCCTTTCTTGAACCTTGGATTTCAGTCATCTTTAGAGGCCGGCGAGTAGTAATAGAGACTTCCTCTTCATCACTTTCTTCTGCATGTCTCTTAGTTTTCCCTTTTGCCTTTCGCGATGGTGGTGGTTCTGAGGAGGGCCCCTCGCCTGGATCTTCCTCCTCCTCCTCCTCTTCTTCTCTTTTTCGTTCAAGACGCGAAGACACTCGTTTCCATTTCTTGCCCTCCACAGGAGCAACCGGTATTGTTACTGGTGTCTCCTGTGATTGATTAGATTTGACTTGGGGATTTTCCCCTTTGGCTTGAACCTCAGCTCGGAAACTCTCTCTCTCCAGAATGGTATTATATAGGGCACGGTAAGCACAAGCCAAACCCCAAATAAGTTGTACCTCCTTAGATTTATGTAAGCCGCATAGTCCCTGACTCAAATACTGGCTTAGTTTCTCAGGATCCCACAGGTGTTCAAGAGTAAAATCCCATGACACTGCGGGTCCCCATGCTTCTAAGACCTTCCCTAAACCTCTCCATATCCCCTGCCAGTCATCATTCTCTAGTTTTGGAGGAGACTCCTTATTACGAATGCTTAGGAATACATTCAGGAGAATTGATGACACGAACATCAACATGAGTATTAATTCAAGATTCAAAAAACGTTTTACAAACAGAAAAGAAAACCCGGAGACTGGTCTGAACATTGTGTTGTTTGTAAAATTAGCTATTCCATTTGGGATGTAAGCTGTTTGTGAAATTAGCCATTCCTTCTGGGATGTAGTTGTTTGTGAAATTAACCATTCCTTCCGGGATGTAAATGTCAAAATTCAAATCATACCACATTGCAAGTAGGTAAAACATAGGTGTCTCCATCAGTGCCATTAGGTACCTATATACGGACGCAATTCCAACACACGTAAGTGCAAGATGGATTATTGGACAGTAGGTTGTGAGTAACACCATTGCTTTAAATCCTTTACACAGCGCCCCCACGATAACGAGTGGGTTCATCAGAGGTGCCTGCTAAAAAGGGGTTAACGAATTGAAGCTAACAAGAGCAGGGAAAAAAAAAAAAAGGCACTACCCAGACTAAGTAGTGCTCAAAGTTTACAAATATCCCAGAACACTGGCAGTACGCCTAATCTTTCAAGGTCAGGTTTTCCAGCACAGAAACTTGAACTACTGATAATGTTCCCTAACGAAGCTCTCTAAGAGCAGAGAGAAAAAGAGATCCGTTCTAACAGCTAAAAAGCAGCTCGTGCCCCACGTTGGGCGCCAAAAATCTGTCACGGAGTTGACCAGATCAATCTATGTCTGTGACAGGGGCGACAGGCCTCTGCCCTCCCCCCCCACCCCAGTCCCACAAAAATGGGGAGGAAGGAAGGGAGGAAAAGAGCAGCGGCACCAATCTATGGAGGAAAACTTATTTTACTATAATATTGGAATACAAGATAACACAATATATACAATTTAATTGAAATTGAGATTAATAAATCAGACAAGACGAGAGAGAGAGAGAGAGTTCCCGGAACCGAGTCAAACCTGAAAAGCTTGGAACGGCTAGGAAAGCACCTCCAGCACCCACTGCCAGGTAGCAAGAGAGCCCCCCCCCCACCCGGAAGGGCCAGATCCCGTGACTTCTGTGACGTACAGGGATAGGTACTTGGAATTAGGGCAGTGACACTTTAATGCCCCGTATACTACATGATGTTTTGATGTGGAATACCGAAACCCAGAAACAAAAAAAACAAAACAAAAAACAAAAACAAAACCATAGAACCATGACATCTGCCCTGGGGAGATAGTGAAGGGATCATGTCCATAAAACAAAGAAAGCCATCAGTACACTTAGCTGTTTTTTATATGACAATATCCCAGCAGCTCTCCTACTCCTTCAATAAGTGAAGGCTCTTTCCCATCTTCAGTTTGAACTACAAGTCCTGGAATTTCCAGATGTCAGTCTTCAGGTAGTTTTAACCTGTCTGCTGATCTTCTCCTGTAGATCCTACCCATAAGGTCTCCTGCTCTTTATGATGAGGCAACTGAATGACTGAAGTCTTCTCATGGTAGAAAATAGTTTCAACTCTTAGAAGATGTGCTCTGATCCAGACAAGAAGCAGAGTAAAGAAATCACTGAACTAATTCTATCCAATTCCATATACTAAACCCACTGCTAAGCCTAACTTCAGAAGGGGGAAAAAAAAACTTCAGAGAAAAGAAAAAATACAAATTCCCAGTGAAACTGAAAAATTAAATCTCTGCAGAAGCTACAGAGTTCCCAAAATTCATCTCTGACAGCTAATCCTATGCAAGTTGCTTAAGAGTAACTGCAGCTCACACAAACTTAAGGAGATGGCAATCAATATCAAATATTTTCAAGTTACTGTCATCCTCAATCCATCTCAAATGTTTCCTATTTACTTGAATATTCAAAAGATCAATGGCCTTAAATAAACTTTAAAATAAAGATCACCTCAAATGAAGGATGAAAATCGTAGATGATTAAGTAGCTGCAGTGTACAGAACAATGACCAAATGACCCTTCAGGCACAGTGACTGATGAAGAGGTGTACTGCTTCATGTGCTTCAAGGAAGGTTTTCCATCATCTCCTCAAAAAAAGTTGGGGGGTTAAGATTTCATAAGTTCCTCACAGTTGTTTAGCAAGCATTGTTTGGTACAGCATGTTAAGTATTTCAACATCCCTGTAACAAGCAGAATGAAGTACTTCTCTATTCAAATGAATAAAAAAATTCACTTCACATCCTGATTGACATTCTGTCTTGCAACTATCTCTGTTCTTCTCTAATAAATGACAAAGAGTTGCTATAATGTTTTTCTCTGAACTATTATTTAACATCTTCCAACCCTGCAAATGTATGAGAACATTAAAACACTTTTGTTGGAAGTACATTGTTTGAAAGCTCATTGGCAGAGCAGTTACATCCACTTTTCAAAAACACATATTAATTCTCTCTGCTTTTCCCAAATAAAGGAAAAGGGAAGAATGCAGAAAGAAGGAGCATCACGTATATTATATTTTTACTTCCATCTGCCATCTGTTAACAGCTTCAGCTACTTGAATAAATATGTATTTATACTCATCAGGAAATGTTAGTGTCTTGTCTACATGTAGTTACCTAGTACAGCTGATCACAAACAGTCCAAGTTGAGGGCATTCTTACTGAACCAGTGGTTAGAAGTGCATAGAAATACATTTGGGAATAAAAATACAAAATGAAGAAGTATTCAATAGTAGGTGCTGCTGAATAACTAAACATAAATCAATCCACATCATTTATTATAACAGATTTTACATACATACTCACGACCTGCTACACAATGCAAAATTTGTCAGTATGACCTTGCCCTTCAGAAATCAGAGAGAGAAGACATTACACATCTAACAGATGTGGCTATGTGGACAGACTTGCATAGCCATAATAGGATCTTTTTACTGTTTTGTTTCATATTAATTTGGGAAGTTGGCCTAAACGTACTGAAAAAAAAATCACATATCTGTCTCATAAGGTTCTTTTATCTTGAGAAAAGTAATTGCTTTTTCACTATATTTCAGCTGTCTCTTTGGCAGACAAACTGCAAAACTCTTGCGGCTCATATCAGTACAACTGTCATCTCTGATCCTTCCCAGCCTGGTCTCTTGAATGAGTGAAAATAATCTGAACTAAAATGACACAATTGGACGCCATTTGTAAATACACACCTGGAGTAATGATTTCTCTTTTTTTCTGGTGGAAACTATTTTCAGATGAAAAGTGTCAATTGTATCTTTGTGAGAATTTTTCAGTTTTCTTCTGAACTTGCTACTCAGCAAGTAATAAATACAATACACAGGACACAAATGGGGTGAATTCATTCAAAGCAGAAGCAAGCCTCCAGGTCATAACAGAAAGCCAACGGTGCCCTGATGCATGAAGAGCTTTTCCTGAAAGCAGCCCAGGAAAAAATACCTAGGCCAGGAGGCTAACTACTTTTACCAGATGTAATGTTCAAAAAGCATGCAGAAGTACCAGTATACATAGCAATTAAAAGCATATAGCTGTTAAATGACAATTAAATTCGTCTCTGCTGTGAACTGATGAGATTACAGCAGCAGATTAATATAAGCAAATATCTCCTCCTGACACTCCAAATTCTGGAAATAGCAGTAACCACTGCAGAACCCTAAAAATGCTAGGTCTCACAGCTGCTAACTGACATTGTGTATTGCAGTATTAATTTTTTTTCCACAGGCTCCAGTGCCATATAGCAGCTGAGCATACAAAATAAGTGTGTTTTGTTATTTTCATTGTTTGTTGTATGAAAGCGTATGCTAAGTAATGTACATCTCATCAAAAACCTTCACTGTGCAGAAGGTTGTATCAGTGTTATAAATAATCCCTTTATTATCCAGCTGCATTAAGTTTAGTATACACTAAGTATACATTATTATACATATATTAGTATACACTAATTTGGTCCTCCAGTGGACTAACACACACAGCAGGGACAACATATCCACCTCCCTTGTCATATTAAGCAAATCTGAACTATTCAGTGCATTACGAAGTTGAAAAACAGAGGCCGAACAAAGCACAGTGGACTTGGGGGACCTGCTAACTTGCAGTTTCAATGTATGGATGTAGCTGTCTGTCAGCAGCTACACCGTACTATATTTTATTCCTGGCTTGGGTTTACATACTTAAGTCAGATTTTATTTCACTGGCAAGGTATTAATGGACTGCTTTTAACACCCCCCCCAGTTATCTTCAACTTTATAGCACGCTGCTCACACAACAGATTTTATCATCTTTTCTCTGCAGCGCTGACAACGCAGAGCTGCTGCAATGATGCATGTAGATATAGAAACTGCGTTACCAAACGCTCTAGCAGGCTGGGTTCAGCGATGCATATATACCTGCATATATGACATGACAAGGATTAAGAGCGTACAGAACATCTAAATCGGCTATCGGGGACCAGTTCTTAAAAACGGTTTACATTTCACTTTGGGAAATGTACATCCTGGGATGCTGCAGCTAACCAGAAGAGACAGAGCAATTGCTGCTCAGACTGAGTTGTTGCTACTTGTTTTCAGGACCATTGTTCTCCTCAGTCTACACTAGCAGCAGCGTACCGGCTCAATATCAATCATTCTTAGAAAGCAGCCTAAAACAGCACAACGGGAACAGCTCATTTGAAGGGAAAAAAACAAGTCTGAAGCAAGAAATTATTCAGCTGAGAAAAATAACACAGGTTCATTTGTAGTACTAAAATACTGAAAGCTTAGTACAGGTGATGAATTTGGAAATTAGGTAAAAGGTAAAGAGGGAAACAAGGCAGAATGCGGCTGCCAGAAGTTTGGATTCTGCATAAATTGAGAGAGGAGGTATTTCACACTGCACACAGAGCTACCTACTACCAAGTACAGTGGAGAAGAGATAGCACACCAACTCACTATCAGGAAGCAAAGAGATGGGGGTATTTTTCATTTTAATTGGCTTGGGACAGAAAACTTGAAAGTGAAACCAAAACACTATCCTTAATGTTGCCTTTAATTACTGCTACCTGCCACTGGAATAAAAATAAGAGAATATGAAACACTATTCCCACTGCTACATGGGAACTTTCATGAAGTGGCAGCCACTTGATGTGTTTTCCTAACGCAAAGAAAATCAAAGCTTGAGTATGTTATCTAGCAATCACTGAAAGCATATTAAAGCCCACAAATAATCACATACAGATTTACTAATAAAATCCGCAGAACACAACCTTATTTTAAGTAGGACGAGAAAAAATTCTCTGTGGAGAATGCCAGGAGAATATCAATCCTTTCCCGAAAAAAAATATTACTCAAGAATATTTTTCTCAACAGAGACTCATTAAGCACCTTTTCCACATGATTTGAAAATACTGTGCCAAAAAATAGATCTACAAAACTTTTTTTCCTGAATACATAGTATCTGGGGACAGGAAATCAGTTTTAGCTTTGCAAAAGATTTTTATTCTTATTCTCTAAGCAGTCAGCTTCAATTTTAACTAGACTGGAGCAGAGGTAAAACAGTTTCAACAGCTTTAAATTGTACACTTTATCTTAAATATCATCACTGTGAAACTACAAGAGGAAACACCTGCAAAAAAAACCCTCAACATTAAATAACATTGTTAAAAATTATATATCAACTTGAATCAAAATATTTATACGAAGTCTAAGCATTTAGAAAAGCAATTAAGAACTCCTGTAAGGTTCCTTTGTACACTATGAAAATTTACTACATTTAAAATTACTGTAATTGAAATAATAAAAGCAAAGCAGTGAAACGAAACTGTGTTTTAACTTAAACACAAACTGTGTTATTTCCTTTAATAAATTATTATGATTTTAAACTACAAGAGATATCAGTGAAAAACTGGAAGTCTACCTTTAACATCTGGTAAATTTTCTTGGGTAACATTTCAGATATTCATCTAACTCTTATAGGAATTGTTTGGAAAAAAAAAACAACGATTTCAGCTTCAAGATTTTACACAGTTCCATGTGCAGGTATGCAATTTCCCTATATGAGTTTCATATATATTAAGTATTTCTCCCTTCTTCCTCTAGAAGAATCTAGAAAATCTAACAAAAAAAATGTTCAAGTTATTAAATTTTTCAATTTATACGCTTTGACCCTTTTTTTCTTCTCATGAAAAACTTTATTTTTTTTTTGTTCTGATTTTTAAAGGATTAACAGTAACCCCAAATTCAGATTTTAGACAAACACATCTTGAACACACTGACTACTCTTAAAGCAGATCTTAATCTCATTTTGATACTATTTTTCGAAAGCAAATATCATCAACTTTTATTGCAAAACATAAAGTGTGCCCCAGAAATATTCCTGCATGCACTTGTAGGTATCAGCATTCCAGAGGCAATTTCACTAGGCAGTAAATAACGCCTCTGGAAGGATTTGCTGCCCATTATTAACATCTCAGCATTGAGATGTGGGAGCCAAAGTTACAGCTTCCCATTGTTTTTTGCCTGCCTTCACCTTCAGTTTTTAGTACTCCAACCACTAACAATCCCTGCTAATAACCCTCTCCTCTTGCAATTTTTTAAAGTATTCAGATGCTAAGCTATATCTCAGGCCAACTTCTCAGCACTGCCCAATGCAGCCAGAAACCACCAACAAAGCACCATAGAGATAATGATGATGATGGAGCGAGCATCTTTCCTATGTGGAAAGGCTGAGGTTCTACAAATACCTGAAGGGGAGGGAAGGAGGAGGGTGCAGAGGACAGAGCCAAATTCCTTTCAGCAATGCCCAGACAAAAGACCATGGGCTCAAATTCAAACGCAAACAGTTCCACTGGACCATCAGTAAGCACTTCTGTAGTGTTCTGGTAACAAGCACTGGCACAGTTGCTCAGAAGCTGTAAGGTCTCCTTCCTGGGAGGAAGCCTCTTCAAAGCCTCCTGAGCATGGTTCTCAGTGTTTTGCTCATGCTGGAGTTGGGCCACATGAAACCCATAGGTCCCTGCCAATCCATCCAGTGATTGAGTGGCCCTTGGCACTCAATGGTTTTACTTTCTCCAGGACGTGCTGTTGTCACAGGTGAGAGGAATCCACAACTATGTGGTCTGCTATGGAACTTGGGGTTAACCTGACAAAGCTGGGCAAGTTGTGCACTGCTTGCACTCACAGAGCCTTTCCTGCAATTTATCACCCCAAAGATTTCCAAGAGAAAGACCTTGCACAGGTTGGAATCTGTTACATGTTAGGAAAATTCCATTCCCAAGCATGAACATTGGACACCTGCATAACGCAGACTTGTCCCTGAACAGCTCCAGCACAAGCTAGAGCTACCAACCATTGCTGAGAAAATAATCTCCCACACCTTAACTGCTTTTGTTGCAGTGCAAATCAATAAGGAGGTCTGAGTTCCAGCTTGCTCTCTGTAGACCTGCTTTATCAAATCTGGTCACAGCACTGAAGGTAGAGCAGAGCTGACCTGGCTACACAGAGGCCAGGCTGTCTCATCCCAATCCCACCCCAGCTACACTGCCCTGTCCTGCTCCCCACAGCATTTGGGGAATCATCACACTTCTCAGCAGACATAGCAAACCCACTAACCTCACACATCAACAATTTTTTTTCCTACTTGGTTGAGCTGGGTTTTGTTTTGGCAGTTTACAATTTATTATTATTTTATTACTATTCGTTATTTTGTTTTCCTGTCATGCAAAGAATCTGCTGAAGGAGGAAGCCAAAGAGTAACGAGGGGAAGAGCAGCAAATATATTGGGTCAACACACTGCCTCTGAGGCTCATCCAAATGAAGCAGCTCTAGTTTTGCCTGTACAGGCAGCCATGAACCACAGCAAGGCTACAGCCTTACACGTGCGCTGTGCCAGCCAGCTGGTATCACTGGAAAAGAGGAAAAATGGAAGAAACAAAAGAAACAAACAAACAAAAAAAAAAAAAAAAAAAAAAAAAAAAACCACCACCACAAAAGCTACTTCTCAGCTAGATCTATTCTTCACTGTTTGCTTCGAAACTCCACAAGCTCCTTCCCTGCCCAAAATGCAGAGAGAAGCACAAAGAACAAACCAGAAAAAGGCAGATGATAGAAGAAATTGCCTATATGGGAAATGCCACCAAAAAGTATTTGCAAACCAGCACAATAAAAAAACAAACAAAGAAAACACATTTGTGTTGTATGCTTTGCCTCCATCCCAGCGCAACCCAAACTATTTTCCACAAACTTATCAGGAAAGGTCATTGTGAAAGTACAAGGATTTGAAATGCATTAGCCAAACAGTGCCTGGTAAATAAAACAACCAGCGTGCTTGTATTTCAAGTGCTCTTAGCACAAAAACAGCTTTGCAGTCTTGGCCATGCACAGTTCTTATAGAACCAGTTTTAACCCCACAGTTGGCTTACAGTAGCTAAATCAGATGGATTTTAAAATGAAAAAGCCATTTTTTCCCCATTTTAATTAACAGTCTAATTAAACTGGAGAAAAGGATGACTTCACTTTTGAGCAACACTGTAACCTTGCATGTAGTTATTAAAAGTATCTGCAACTGGATTACACTGATGGTTCTAAGATGCTCAGAAAAAGACATGAACATTATTGCCTGTACTGATTCTGGCACTCCATTTTGAGAGCAAGCAAAAAATATATACGCCAAAACGAAAATGCTCACTCGCTTTAGGAATAGAAACACGAAGACTCTATCTGCCTTTCAGTAGAATTCCCCATCCTGTATCTGACCACAGTCAACCAGATCCTGAAACAAGCACACTTTTCACAATGTTGCTTTATCACACATGAGACTCTTGAAAAGTACACACACACACACATACACACAAACACACACAAGCAGCGTTCATGCACTCTGGAAAAGGAAATATCTACTGTTACATAGTCTTGAAAAAGGAAAAAACTAATTTCGGGGGGCAGTTCTTCAGTCAAATATGTAAAAGCTAACTGATGGGTCCACAAAACTGCAGCCAAAGAAAATGTACGTGTGTAGTTTAACTGCTTTGTTGTGACAAAATACCCACTTAGCACATTTTTCAATTTCAATGCAATATTTATCTAACATCTGTAAACAAGTAATATATTTAGATGCATGCCACGTTCTATTTCACTTAAATTTCTGAATCAAGAGAGAGATAAAACTGAAACCAGTTGCACAGCTTTGTGAAAGATACTGATGATGCTACACGTTATCCTTTGGACAATTTAGTAATAAATCAACACTTGGGCAATGTAATTCAAAACAAATTCAACACTACCAAGGATATCTGATGATGTAGCTCTTTATGGAACACTAGACAGCTGGCATTAAGTTCTCTTTCACTGTTCACTGAACGTGTGGTTCCATAACTGAATATAAGGTTATTTTTACCCTCATAAAAATGAAAGCAGAAAAAAAAACAGGCATATGGATAGCCATGTTCATGTATACATTCACCTCCATGGCACAGATACCATCATCAGATTTGGAGTTTGCAGCTTTTGACTAAAATAGAGACATTTCAAACAAACTTCATTCTGTGATTTCTGTGTTAAGATGGACAGAAAACAATTGGTCTTCTCTCAAAGTCTGTTATTGAGAAAATATTCTTTGGTAGCATAGAAATTTGACTACAATGCTTTGTAAGTTGCTTGGTATTTTTAATTTGTAACAACAACAACCACCACCACACTGACAGCATATCACAAGTTTTGGCATATTACAAAATTGTTTACCTATTCCATCCACACAGCAGAAATTCTTATTCAGCATGGTAGGTTTTTTTATTTTATTTTTTTCAGAAATCTGTTGTTGTTTTGGTTTGTTATTCTGCAAAAGTACAAGCATAGCATAAAGGGCACCATATATTTGTTCTGCCAATAGAGAAAATCAAATATCATACTGGAAATGTGTGATTATAAGGCAAGGAAGGGACCTATGTCAGTGTAGCGAGAAGGGGGGGAGGGGAGCAACACCAACACTGATCTCTCTGAGACCCCTTCCAAGGGCAGTAATTGGGAAAACATGGAATGGAATGGTGGCACAGCAAGAAACAGTGTCAAGATTCCTTTGTCTGAAACTGTGGGGGAAGGAGAAAAGGGAAGCCAATACCACCATATTTCTGCCCACCCTGCCAGCAAATCAACCTGTGGCACAGCCAGAAAGAAGTGCACTTCTCATTGATGCGAATGTAATGCAACTCAAAAACAAATGAAGAGGCATACTTGTGAACACTGCAATTGTTTCTTAGCTCATTTTGCGAAGGTTTTACTATAATCATCTAAGCACAATGAAGACAACATGTGAGAGAAGTAGGGTTTTGTGTGAGAGTACTTGAGCATGTGTACCTATTAAAATCACAAGAAGAAAAAAAAAAAGAGCAAAGGAAAGATTACCTGCTTCCTTTCCTGCCTTAAAGGCCACAAAGTTAGAGACCTTCTTTATTTTCAAATGAAATAAATTTAAGTTCATCAGTAAATTCTGAAGATAAACTGATCCTAACAAATCTGCTAATAACCAAACCTACCAAAGCTACAGGATGTGTGCATAACACATGCTTAAAGGGCAGCCTCACATATTGCCACACACATGCTGGACATAAAGCATTTTGCTGCTGTAGCTTATCAGCTGGAAGATACAATACACTCATCTCTTCTGTTGTTGGCAAAGCAAACTAGAAATGTTCCAGCAGGCAGTTTGTACACCTGCTAGTGAATGTGGTGCAATCTGTTTCTTCTGACTCCTGCAAAAGCCAATAGAACGTCACCAGAAACCAATACAACTGCTGCATTACAAAACTTTTCAGTTCTGTCTTATAGTTCAAAAACACCATTAGAATGCCACCATAAAATCCTTAACATTTGATTTCTCTTCCAATGCTTCAAAATTACACTGGGAAGGCTGGCATTAAAGGATTTTTTTTTTAAAGGCTTATCTCAAAAATCATTCAGATTGAACAAATATACTTTCCTTCCTTGTAAATGATTTTGCTCTTTAAAGAGCAGAAAAATTCTACTGCCTCCAAGGTGACAACCTTATATCTCGTATTTGAAGAGCTAAAAACCTGCAGCATTGAAATTTTAGTCCCTAAACATACCATTGTGTATATAGCACAATAAAAAAATAGTATTTTGCACCATTCAACAAAAGAGAATAGACAAAAAACTTTGTCTTTTCACAGATAACACCTATAGAAGAACGCACAGCCCAAGAGATAAATTCATTGCTTGGCACAGCAAGCTAAGCCTACGTTTTGCTCTGTTATCCAAGCAAAAGCTCAATCAGTCAACACAAAAATCCGATGTTAGAAAACTTCTGTAGCTAACTTACATGGATACAGAACAGCCACATAACATCATCCCCAGTAAAGGCAAGAACAGCTAACCTTCAGCAGGGCAGGGAAATGACACAGCCAAAACTCCGCAGCAGGGTGCCCACTCCACCCATGCTCTCCTGAGAGCAAATCAATGCTTCCCCGAACTGCCTTGAAGATGCCAACCAACGCTGTTGCAGCCCCACATGGAGGCAGAACCATGGGCTGGGTTTCCACTCTGCCATTTGGTTGAGATGCAGGCAGGGCTGGGGGCTATTCAGGCACAGGTACCTGCAAAAACAGCAGCTGTCTACCCAAAACATTTTCAGCTACAGAACCGTATCCCGGGGGAAAAAAAGTACATGAAGTACATGAAAAGGTCTAGTAGACCATATGCAAAAGACATCAGCAGACCTTGAAGACACAGTTTAAAACTAGAAGAGGGAAGATTTTGATTAGGTTAGAAGGTAATTCATTACTGAGAGGGTGGTGAGGCAGTGGCACAGGCTATCCAGAGAAGCTGTGGATGCCTCATCCCTGGAGGTGCTCAAGGCCAGGTTGGATGGGCCTCGGGCAGCCTGAGCTGGTGGGGGGCAGCCCTGCCCATGGTGCCAGGTTGGTGTTGGGTGGGCTTTGAGGTCCCTTCCAACCCAATGTTGTAATTCTATAATTCTATGACATTATGACACACAATGTCATGCAGAAAACTAGATAGGCTTACAGGACTGCACAGGGCTTCTTCTCAGCAGCCACAGTGCTTTGTAGAAGTAATCCATTCCAACCAGTTTTGTACCAATTCTTTAAACCTTCTGGGAGATGTACATAAAGACATTTAGAAAATAGTGAAGGAGCTGCATGACTGACAGAGAGAGATCTTTCAAAGAGTGAAATAATGCCAGCAAAGGCTGCAGAGCAGTAGCTCCTGGCTTGGAGCCCAGAGCGCTCTCCACCTGACAGCACCATTGTCTGACATCCCACAGGGCACTGACTAGTCTGCAAGCTTCCCATCACTACCCCATAGCCAGAAAATTGTTCTCTGGTGTTTCAGAATAGCCAGAACAGGGCTACTATTTACCTCACTGGCAGGAAGAGGCAAGGACAATGGGGAAAGAAGTGGCAAGGAGCGATCTTTAAATTCTTTGCAGTACCTTTTGGACAAAGTGGAAAAATCATAGAATCACAAAATTGTAGGGGTTTGAAGAGACATCCAGAGGTCACTAAGTCCAACAGGCCCTGCAAAGCAGGCCAATACAGCAAGCTGCATAGGTAGGTGTACAGACAGGTCTTGAATATCTCCAGAGAAGGAGAATCCACAACCTCCCCAGGCAGCCTGTTCCAGTGCTCCATCACCCTCATCGTGAAGTTCAGATTCAACAGTACTGTTTAACACAGAACTTGAATAATTGACTGGAGTGTGATTCCAGTTCAAAGAAACTGAGACACTTTACTCTCCCATATTGGAATTATGAATATTTTTTCCTTCTCAAGAACCACCTCAGTTAGTTTGTCAATGTCACCTCAAAGTCTAAACTAAAGAACAGAACTATGTACCAGGTGGAGAGAATTTGAAAGATATGAGGCATTTACTTTCCTATGAGAAGGTCATACCACCAGTCAACAAAGGATTTCTATCAGACACTTCTGTGGATGAAGAAAACCTTTGGACTTCGCTCCAAGCCTCAGGCTTGTTCGCCACTTAGCATTAAAAAAAAAAAAAGAAAACATTAACAAATATATTAAAAAAAAAAAAGAACAAAAAACCCTGTAACAAATCGTGCACACCATGCTACAAACTCAAAACAACTTTCCTCTAGAGCATTTCATCATGCCCTAAATAATAGAAGTCAAAAAAAGGACGAAAAAATAAGTGGCTGCATAATTCTCAGCACTTTTTTTCAACACTAGCTTTATTAGGGAAAAAAATAATAATGTAATGAAGTGTACAATGTCCAGCAAAAATACCTAGCAACACTACATCTTTCTAGTGCAGCAACGAGTTCAGACTTTTAAATCAAAGTCCCTGACTGTTAAAGGCAAAGCTGTTTAGAAAGTGGGTTGGTTCCAGCTTTTGAATATCAGAGATTTTAGTGAAGTTCTCATACTGATTCAACACTGCCCTATTATCCTTTTCCTTTCCTTTTCACTTACTTATAGCCTGAAAACCCCTTGCACTGTGCAATTAATTACTCTGAATCTTTTCAGAATCTGCATAATGAATTTCAGAGTATTACCAGTTCCTGCTTTCTTCTAACTATCTACTTCAAGTGTCTATCATTGATTTTTGCCACAATCTCATTCAATTCACTTTGCCTGAAAATAAAAACATCTTTTATGAGCAGAGTGAGAGTGTACCATTGCTGGCTGCCTGGTACTGTGATATTCACAATTTTTTTTAGACTCTTCTCTTAGGATCTTGCAAAAACTGCGAAAAGGATGACAAAACTTCAGCTGCTTATGTAAGGGGTACTTATGCCTTCCAAGTATAGACAAAAACCCTAAAAAAGAAAAATCTTGACAAAAAGAACCATCCAGAGCTTTATTTATACACCACTGTTTAAGTCAATTTTGTAACTCTGACAAGTTGAATCAGGCACTCCAAGGTAGCTGATTAGCAATAGTGTTTTAAACTTCACTGGCTGACAGACCTTGCTATATGACAGGAGGGGAACGCCACCAGCTTTTCATAATCTCGGTAATCAAGGATAATAAAAAATTTGCATGCCACCTTGCTGATGAGTAGAATGTTTCCAAAAAAAGCAATGAGGTTAGTCACAAACATTTCATGAGAAATTCAGCACTGGCTGAAAAATATATATTTATCGCAAAGGAAGTCTTCATGAATTTATAGACAGCTAGTTTTCTACCCGAGACTTAAATGCAATTAAAGGAAATTTATAGCATGAACTCATACAGCACATTAACCTCCAAATTCTTTCATTGCTTGTGGAAATGCCAAGCATCTGCTAAATTTTCATCACCTTACTCTGAAGATAGCTTCTATCTTGCAGAGAATGATAAAAAAAAAAAGTCAAAATACATCAACTTCCTAGAAATAGGGTTATTCATTGGAAAAAAAATTCTGCATCTTATATGTACATACAGTTCACTGTAATAATACATTGCTAAAAGTACATTTCCACACTAGTTTAGATCATACTTAGTAAAGTATGTAATACTTAGTATACTTAGCATACTTAGTAAAGCTAAATACAGAGCATGGTAGAACAAAAAGCTGCTCACAGAATGTAACATAAGAAAGCAAAGCAGTGGAAAAGTAAACTTCAAAAAATTTAAACAAAAAATAAAAAGGGAAGGAGCAAACTTAAAGAATTATGTTATTTTGTTAAGAGCTAGATTATTGCAGAATTTGCTTTTTAGATGTAGAAAAACACTGGAGACAAAATTCTGTGACTTTATTCAGTAGAAGACTAAGGGTAGGGCAACTTCAGGTACTGTTCAGGCTCCCCAGTCCTGTAGCTTGTTAAAATCAAGGGGGCCTTTCCTTCTCCTTGCTGCTGAAAAGGCAGCTTCTGCAATGTGCCCTCCGCTTGCAATGGAGAAGTACACTGCAGTCACCAGCTTAGATTAGGCTGACAAATTTTATTTGATAAACAATAATATCAGCTATTTTCATTTATAAAATTTGATACTAATTTATTTTTTCTTGTTTTAACATGCCCCCAGAAATTATGTCCCAAATTGTCTAAAAAAATTAAACCCATCAAGTTAGAAATTATATAAGTTTTCAAATGACAATTTAGAAGTATTTCAGTTTTGTAGGTCTTGAGTTCTATTCCTAAAAGAAAAAAATAGGGACACATACATATTATATATCTTAAACATTCACTTTCTTTCCCACCACCATCTTCCTATTGCTCAGCCAGTGCTATGCTCAACAAGTAATCTCCAGATTGAAGAAAAATACTACATTCACAGCTAGCCATTTATGGCAGAACGCACACAACTGAAAATACACCACAGAAGGGTTGAAGCCAGCACTGTCATTTGTAAGAAAAGTGAATCCGTGAAATCTCCAGTAATCATGGTGGGACTGAAGACCTAGAGGCCGACATCTTAGTCATGATGGGACTTGTTGAGGCAACATTCATTTTGTACACTATAATTTCCCAGCTTGATGACTGGAATGAGATTGACTGAATTGGAGAATTCCTTTGAGAGCTATAAGTGCATTGTGATTTACACAACTGAATTATTCAAGTCTTGCCAGTAACCACTTTGCTGGAACTTAATTTTTCTTTGTTCTCACCAAATTGATAAATATCTCACAAGAAATGGGATAGAGATATGATGGATATGCTTACACCCTTTTCATGTTTATCCTAGCAATTAAAAATATATATTTGTATTGACAAGCCTTTGAGAAGCAGAAAGAATGTTCATTACCAAAATGCATTTTCCAGAGTAACTTTTCAACAAACTGTATTCGAAAAAAAAAAAAAAAAAAAGTCTTTTGTTTAATTGCTGAATGTTCTCTTTGCTGATGGTAGATAGCAGTTTACAAAGTGTTTCTGACACAAAAGCAACATTATTCATGTTTAATTATATTTCCAAAGGGGCTCAATTTTTCATCATTAGAGATAATGATGAAGTGGTAAAAGTGTTTTCATCAAAGAAAAAAAATCAGAAAGATGGAAATAGACAAAAAATATTTCACTGTGTATTAATAAACTAGAAATGAAATAGCTAACGGACAGTCATTCTAAATTCTGAGGAGCCACTAAGTTTTCCCAAAGGCATTTCACAAAGTGGAAAATGATGAACCTACACAAGGGAAGCATTTCAGTGACTTTCATGGGGTCATAGAATGGCTTAGGTTAGAAGGGACCCCAAGAATAATCAGGCTCCAATGCTCCCGCAAACCTCCATACTTAACACTAGATGTGAGGGCAATCTGGTTGCAACTTTCACCACCTACCAAACACAACCTGTTGCAGGTTTTAAGAAAAAAAAACCATTAAAGAAAAATTAACTGGCTTTTTTCTATAATTATAGATTTAGTCTACTTTTTCTAGCACATTTTATTAAAAAATCTTTAAATCTCTGCTAAAAAAAAAAATCTAGTCATTCCCTCAAACTGAAGTTGTAATTCATGTTTTGCTTCTGAGAATTCTTAAGAGATTGGAAAAACTTTTCATAGTATGCACGGAACAATATTAGGTAAATTTATGAAGTATCTTTCTTCTCACATTGATACCTTGGCTTTCTCTTCTTCTGGTAGCTCAGAAAGGGCCAGCTTACTGTCTTAAGAGGAGCCCCTCTCTTACATCACCGAAGCTCAGATATTTCCCTTACGGCTTCCATACCTGTATTTTTATCTAAATTTACCTAAATCAGTCCAGTCATATTCTTTTAACCAAAGAATATAAAATTTACATTCAATCTGCCTAGGAATATAGAAACAAACTAAATGCACACCCATTTAGACAGAACTTGCCTCATCTCCTTAAGTTTACATCTGACATCTACAACAGCTCCAGCTCCACCTGACACAGACTTCCAACTGTCTACAGTCTGCTGTCTGAACCACTTTTTCTTTCTTTTCATTATGGTTCACTGAGGAGACTGAAAAGGCCCTTAAGTCTAGTAATTCTAGAAGTAGAAAGGATTTCTCTTCTTGCCAGTCCTGATTTTGCAGCCGTTAATCGTACTCCCCTGAACTGCACCTTTTTCCAAAGGAAAGAAACTTAGCTTTCTAAGCATTTCTCTCCTGCATGTCTACAACACTGCTCCGCTGGCATTGAGCTCTTGCACATGCTGGGATTTCCATAAAGCTTACACTGTTTCACAACCCAACACTCAAGACTTGCAGCTGGTTTTAACATGATCCTTGTAACTATTTAACAGCGTGTTTCTTAAAAAGCTCAAATACTATTCCTATATTTAATTCTTATGTAGTTAACAAAATCACACTATTTGTAAGTTTTACTAACTCAACATATCTTTGGTACTATTTTAAGTCACTTTCTGTACTCCAATTGAAATGAAATCCTTTGAAAATACCAATCCTCGGATATCAGTCTGTTCTTTTCAATAACTGCTTCTTCGAATTTTCCTGATTCTGCTTATCACTTCAAGGTTAACAACTGTACAGAATCTAAATTTATCTTAGAAGTAGGAAGTGGGAGTTAAGGGGGTTGGATTTCTTCTCAACCTGACCTGTAACTTGGTTCTACGCAGTTCGCAAAGGCTTTACATACTATTGCGCTTTCTACTAGCATTTCAGTTGTTTCTAGTAGCAGTATCAACTAAAGCAAATAACATCTACTCCCCACCTTCCTAATCTTTTCCCCACATGTACACTAACAATCTCACATCTCTGCATGTATTTAGAGAATAAACTGATTTCATATTCAAAATGACAGGAAGTATTCTTATTTCATAAGAAACCTTATCTAACATATGACTTGAATATGTGTGCCATTAGTTAATTATCAACCAATCTGCCACTGTCCCATTATTATCCTATCATTGTTTCAAGACCTTTTAAGATCTTGAAGCAATCTTCAGGGAAAATAACATTTAAAGATCCTCGAGCTACTGAAACATTTATAAACCATTACATCATCAAAACTAAAGAACACATCCATTGTCCAAATTAGGATTTACTGAAAATGATTAGCCTCTCTAGAGTTCTCCTTTTAAGTGCTTCTGTATCATTACTATTCCTTAACAGATAAAAGAACATCTACATTTCAGTATTTTTAGTTTGCTACTTACATTTCTAAGTGTAATCATCACCCTTATCAAACAGGTACCTCAGCTAGTCTATTTTTAACCCATAGAGCACCATTACTGCATAATGAAGATTTAAAGATTCAAAAAGAAACCACATAATTAGCAAGACAGATTTGTGGTTCCAAGTCAAGTTTCCTTATCAGTTTCTGATCCCAGGTTACTGAAAAACAGAAATTGGTAATACAAGACAAACCAAGAAGTCAATGGTTCACACTGCAAAATGGACCTCAGCAGTGATTGAGCAAGGACATGATGCAGTAGTAGCAACAGGAACTTACTTAGAGGAAGATAAATAAGACAGAGAGCATGAGAGAGCAGTGTTCAAATACACAAAACAAAACACAACTCCCTCCTTTATATAAAACAACAAAATCAAGAAGGTTTACACAGGTGATAATGATGTTATCACAGGGATAATGACAGCCCTCAATAGTTGTGCAGTCCTTACTTAGGAAAAGGAACAGAAGCATCAGACAAAACAACACATCAAGACAGGACTAAACATCTTAAATAAACTAACGAGCTACAGTAGTAATGTATAACAATTTCCCAAACAACTATAAAATTTAAACAACAAAAGTCCTCAAATACCTTTCCTTTGAAGTAAGCTTTAAACAGGTCAAAGGTGGAATATTTCCAAAAAGAGTAACCAAAAAATTCCAGAATTAACAAGCACTAAATCAAATTATGTCTTCAGTCCCAAAGGATTTCCTAACCAAAACCTTTTCCAAGACAGTTCATTTCCACGATAAACAAACAGAATCAAAAGATGCAGATGCCTTGCTAGCAGGAGAGAGAAGACAAAGCGCATCATTACAGGACTGCAGAAATTTCCTGACCGTGTGTCACGGTTTGGTCTGCTTTCCACAACGAAGGAGTGCCCCACTTTGGGCTGCACATTCCAAACAGAAAATGGAAAAATGAAGTCATCTAGGAGTTGTAGTTTGTTCTTTTTTTCTGAGACCAGGAAACCAGAACTCAGGAAATATATTGACAATCCATCAAACTGCAGCATTAACTCTTAGCTCCCAATGCACTACACAATATTTTGATGAGGAATACCAATGAAATCCCATGAAACCATGGCACTGCAAAACATAGTAGAAGAATTGTAAGTCCCATGCTGGGAGAAACCCACAGGAATGGCCCTAATATGTAATCACCATCAGAATTTCACGTAATATAAACTGTAGTCACTAAAAGCTTAAGTCAATGCAAAGACTAACAGAAGTATGCAAATGGACTCTGTTGGTTCTTAGATCCAACCACAAATTAGGCCAAGGCTGAAAGCCTACTCTGGGAAGGTGTGACCATGAGTTTGTCCTGCTCATGTACTGAGCTACATACTTCAACTGCTTTCTGCTGTTAGAGATAGGCTACAAAGCTAAACAACAATTTAATTTGATCCAGTAAAGCTACTGTACTATCCTTTATCAAGAAAAAAAAAAAAAAAATCACTTAACAGCTTAGGTACAACACTGTATGAGTACTATCACACAGCTAGCCTGTTAGCATCCAGCCCACCATGTGAGACCTCCTCATTACACAATTTGCGCTGCTCAGCTGTATGCTATTATCTTTAACCTCTCCCCTGATTTCAAAGTGCATGTGATCGTGATGCAGCTGACCTGGTGACCAACATACAAGCACCCCAAGATCTGTAGCAGTGACCTTGCTGGGCAAAGCAGGGATTTTCCAGTCTCCTTTCTAGCAAAGGGCCTCTTCTGTTTCATTTTAAAAAACACTGTGCATTTCCCTTCAATGCAAGCAAAACTCATGGTTCAACAGGTAGATCAAAGTGATAAAATAGATAAAATCATGGGCTAGAGCTCTACAACAAAGAAGCCCTATGAGACATGAAAAAAGACTTCCATGCTGATGAATAATTCAACTCAAAGCTAAACACTAAACAAAAAACAAAAACCCACACATATCCATGAAGAGCAATATGACTATGGCCTCAAAGGACTACTTAAACTCAAAAATATCAGCCCATTTGTGTGAATGAGAAGGCATGCATCAGTGTGAACATTTCCCCTCCTGTTCATAAAATAAGTGAAATAATTGTGCTTTGCAACTCACTGCATTAACAATTTTCCAGTTCTCCCCCAGATTTATTTTTAATTTAAAAATCACCAGGTCATACATGATTTCAATATTTTGCTGGATGACTGAGCAAGGAAAGAATGAATTTTAGCAGAGTCTAACATGAGATAATGTGAAAGCTGTAACGTAAGTGAAAAATGGCCATGCTGCTAAGATAAAGCTCCAACCACCAATCTCATTGTCAAGCCTGGCCATCTGTCAACAGAAACCTGATTTACTGCATATAGTGCTGCTATACTTGATTACTAGTGTACTGATATAAAAGGCTCCTCATTTTTTTTAAGCACACCAAAAGCTACTTTCTAGCAACGTAAAAGGGTTAATAAAACAGCTCCTCAGAAGCCAGGCTTTATGAAACCAGGTTTCAGATCTTGAAATCAAATTCCACATCATTTCAATGTCATGGATAAATCAAATTGTTTTATGAATAAAACTAAGAAAACCAAGGAAACAAAAGGAAAAAAAGCTAATAAATAAACATCAGTTTCACCTTCTAAGTAAGGTTACCAGCAATCGCACTGATGTTTGTTTCTCATGGAGATTATTTTGATGATAGACATGCAATAGCAATGCATTTTAAGCAAGGCCTTTTAAGAAACATTCCCACAGTACCTCTCGTCAAGAAGACCATCAATACAGAGGCCATTTTTCTCCATTTGATATCTAGTCCAGATACCTAACCTGTTTGCAAGAGCACTGGTGACCCAGAGCATCCTCAGACAATGGCCTGTAAGCACTTCACACCTCGCAGTGTAAGAGTTCACAATGTAACAGCACAGAGGAGCATGCCTAATACCTCTCCTTCCCCTTCCCTGTGCCAGGACAAAAATGCCTCTGTACAAGATTCATACCTCCCATCAAATACCTACTGAGTGAAACAGCTGCAGGTACTTGCTGAGGTTATTCAAACAAATCAAATAACAGCATCTAGTAATAACAAGGCAATTTTTTTCTTAAAACAAGAAACCTATGCTGCAGGTGGTTTTGTCCCAAGCAAGAGGAAAAAAACATGTCCTGAGCAGCTGCTCATTAGGTGAGCACCATTCTGCCTGAACAGCAAATGAAACAAATGTCACATGGAAAAAACACATTTACAGTCATGTAATTAGACACAGTAACACAGGCATATCCAAAAGAGGAAGGAAGACAGGTACAAATTACAGTTGCACAGGCAATTTATTTCTGGGAGTTTATCATTTTTGATGCCTCTGAACTTGGACCTCATTTCATTTAATGAGGCTTGTATCCTGTTAATTTTTTTCTCATTATACAGAAACAGATAACATTGACTAATCAATTCCTATTAAAAAAAAAAATTATATAACCAAATATTTATTTATTTGAAATCAAACAGAAAATTAAGGGCACTGAGAAAATAAAAGAACAGATCAAAATTAATGCAAAGCACATAGGATCTAGCTGTAAATATTATATAGAGGTGAGAATTTGTTTCAAGCCTACCTGATACTCATTGGGCCAGAAGGTGCTGACAGCCAGCTCTGCTCGAAGCCAGTCCTTGCCAGTGGAGCCAGTGACATTCCAGATGGGATTAGCCAGTGGCCCTTTGTTCACCCTAACCAGGATGTTCAGAGTTCCTGGGTTTGCTCCACTCTTGCTATACAGAAGGTAACTGAAATCAATACAGTGAGTATCATTTTCTTTCATTGTTGGAAGCTGAAGACGAGTCTTTTCTCCAGGGTCATGGTCCGATGAAATCACTATCATATATGACCCTAAAGAATGTGGGAATGGGAAAGGGGAAAAAAGAAGAAAAAAAAAAGTAGTAAGTAAAGATAAATGACAAGAAGCTAATTATTCACAGTAAAAACAAAATAAAAAATAAAAAAATAATGAAATGCATGCATTTTCATATCACAAAAACTCAAAATTGACACATGAAATCTGGCTAGCTATAAAATGCTAGAAATTCCACTAAAGTAGCATCTACAGAAGATATAACATATCTCTAAAGACCTCTGTTGATGCTTCCAACTAGAAACATTTCTCTCCCCTGCTTTAGGATCAGATAATTGGAAGTAGGACCACAGGACTCAAAAATAACGAGAAGAACAAAGGATCATCATTATTTTGAAATCATTGGGGCCAAAATTCTCTCAACTTGCTCAATTGATTTCCTGAAAATGAAAAATATGGAAAAATAGGGCTCACATTCCTTAGTGCTGCTTTACCAAATCTTCCTCCACCCAGAAAGAGGCTTGAATTTTAGATATTCTGGCAACAGAACTAGATCACTTAGGACAGCAAGCCACATTTGTTGCTCATTTGCCAAATGGGTTTGAAATGAACACGAAGTCTTCTATTGCTGGAAGGGAGCCCATCCTATAAATTTCTTTTACAAGTACACAGAAGACAGAACAAGTTGAGCCTGTCTAGCTACAGAGGCAGAAAGCAGAAAACAGATGTTTAACAAGGTGATGCAGGACATAAATAGTGAAATAATTTGTCCACGTGTTCTGCAAAATGAACAGTAAAGACATGGCTACCAGTCTGTTTTACTGTATCCCAGCCTTACAGCATCCTTATTCCTTCAAGAGCTATGACTCTATGTCAGTGCACTACCTAGCAAATTAATCCAACACAACAAGGCTTCTGATACACTGCATGTTTCAACTGTGCAAAACTTTGCAGCAAGGTGGAAAACTCCAGCTCAGTATAGAACCTGAATCCCTACCACAGTCTTACTTAATGGTTGCAGAACATTTATATTGACAGATTTTGCTTCTGCTTTACTTAAGAGAACCATTATAAATAACCATTCTAAATGGTTAAACCCAAAATGATAAAACCCAAACTTACAGTCTCAAAATTAGACTAAATTTTTTAAAAAAATTACAATTATGAGCAGTTGTCCAAAGTGATTAGTACTGAGTATGTACATGAATATTATTGATTGAAAACCTTCTCTTAAGCATACATTTCTGTAAACAATTATAATTATACACATGAAGTTTTGTCTTTTGATTTTTATCCAACCAGGAAATACTGTGTTTGAAGATGTTCTAAACAAATGTATCAACCATTCTGAAAACTGTTGGCATGCAGTTGATCAGAAGATGATGAAAACTTATGCATGCTGATTAACATCAATGTGAGATAGTAACTTACTGGCCTATGAATCAATTTTTTGCTAAACAGTTCATAACAAAAGAGGCAGCAATTCAGTAGAAATAAGCTCTTATTACAGCATGGTTCAGGAATTTTTTAAATATTCTATTCCTCTTCAAAATAATAAACAACATAATAAGCATCTAGTTAGTATTTAGAATTACACGTAGAACCTTTGGTTGGATTTATTTTTAAAAGAGAATTGGCAGTCTATTAGTTAACTGCTATCTTGTTATCATTAATAGTCATTTTTACAGGCACAAAGAATTGCACTATGTAGGTTTGCTATTAGAGAACTCTGATGATTATGATTTAGAATCAATCAAAAATTTTACATAAGCTCTTCCAAGGACTGTTTCTACACTATGATCACCAGTGGGCAGTTATTATGCCTCCTGACTCTAGAACAAACTTATTTAGAGAAAGCCTGTTTGTAACCTCTGTCTTAATGCATACTGTCTTATAAGCACCAGATTACTCGTGAATGACACAAGACAGGATATTATTTTGCAAATTTGGGAGCAAATACTATGCATTTGGCAGGGGAAGGTTATGTCAGCAATTGTGGGATGTTCTTCCTACATGAGTTAGAAAAGCAAAATGGGTAAGAAAAAAAATTACAAAAACCACTTTCCACGATATTAAGCACAGATTCTCTTCATTGCCTCTTAGCCTTTGCTACATCCATCTTGCAAATGTATTGAAGTAGACAAAAAACAAATTATTTTTCTCCTAAAAAATATTTTCTTTATTACTACAGCTAAAAGAAGAGAGCAGATATGCTCTCCAACTTTTTTTTCCTTAAGGGAATCTGAGGAAGGGAATGAAGGAACAGAATATAAGAAATGAAGTTTGCAACATTTTTGAAATATTTTTTTCAATTTGTCTCAAGATAAAGATAGAACTACTAGGTTGAAATGAAGATCAAAATCAAATAAATTAGAAATATTTCAAGACCTTTTTTCTATACTAATCTACAATAGTCTTTAGAAGCACCAACATACATTTTTCAGCATATACACACGTTTTATAGTACTCTACTTATTCAACCTCATTTTTTTTATCATTTAAAAATAATTAGAAGTAATTTTGCGTATATCCATCTATATGTTTTAGTCCCATAGCATTTCATGAAATGCTCCAGACAGCATTCATAAACCATTTGTCACAAAGCCAAAGCATCTGTTCAGCATCTTGCAAACTACTTCCCTTTCCTCCCCCTTTTCAGCTTCTTACTAGGCTATCTCCATGAACGTACACAGCTTTACTCTTTCCTCTGTCATCTACTTAGTCCAAGAAAATTAGAAGCTAATGCCAAGGTCAACTAAAACTCAAATTTTTGTTTCTGAAAAACTCAGAAAATATTTTCTTGCACCTTTGATAAGGCAGGCATTCTTTATTTAAAAAAAAAAAAAAAAACAAAACACTATGTTTTAAAAGAAGATTGAAAAATTTTCTTTTTTATGCATACTTGCAATACCTTAAGACAAAATGTTATTAAAAGTTAAGTGTGGTAGTAATATATAAGTAAAAAAAATACTGCTCTGCAATGAATTATAAAATACATAAGGCTATTTAAATGTGACTAGAAACTGAAGAAAGAACTTTGTTACAAACAAAAGATTTAGAACCGTAAATCCAGCAAAAACTGAGATAGCACAGTATTAATAAAGTTTGAAAACCTCAAAAATATGGACTAAAGAAACACAAAGCAATGCCCATTGGAAGAATGATCACAATGTAAATGTATCCCTATAATCAATCACAGAATCGACACCAGTCTCCTGTCACTTACCAAAATAAATGGTGTGCTTGAAAAACATTACTAGAAATGAAGTGAAAGAGTTAAATAGCATCAGTACAACAGTATTTCCCTTCGTATTTTAAATAACACCTATCCAATAAAGCATAAGATTTCTGATAAATACCATGTAGTGGCAAGTATTAAAAATAAATAAAACACCTTCAACGCCAAGGGAGAGACTTCATAAGGCTACATACTGACAGGATGAGTGGAAATGGCTTTAAAGTGGGGGAAGGTAGATCTAGATTAGATGTTAGGAAGAAACCTTTACTACGAGGGTGGGGAAATGCTGGAATAGGTTGCCCTAAGAGGTTGTGGATGCTCCCACTCTGCAGGCATTCAATGCCAGGCCGGTGGGGCTCTGAGCAACCTGGTCCAATGGGAGATGTCCCTGTCTATTGCAGGGGGTTGAAATTAGATGATCTTAAAGGTCCCTTCCAACCTAAATCACTCTATGATTCTATGACAACATCCACTCACGTATGCATTCAGATAGCAGAGTACAGAAACCCTAGACGGGGAGCAAAATATCTAACCTAGTCTCGTGCACAGTAAATGTGGTGCTCAGCTGACCATGCAAATGGACAGATAATACACACTGATATACAAACAATTAAATGTAGCTCCATATAAAACGTTATAAGTAATATGTATAACTCCATATAAAGCAATAATAATAATAAGAGAAACAAGTCCAAAATACTGTATTATTATCAAGTCAAAAACTTTTAATTAAACAGGTGCATTAATAAAGGGATGACAAAACAGCCAAGAGACCACTTAGCTAACCAACATCTTGTATCATTGTTAGTGGGAATATTGGCAGGGTACAAAAGCAAGTGGTAGGAAGTAAACCTCAGCAAGTCACTTCAAGTAACAGGGAACAATTACCCATATATTTAATGCTAAAAGAGGGAATCAGAACAGGAGATCACAAGTCCTACAGTAATATATTACTGGACTTGGCAGAAGTGCAAAGTATAAGCAAGAGAAATTTTAAGAAACCCTAAGATTAACTAAACCCTCAATTAACATTTTCAGTCAAGAGTATAGAGTAATTATTAGATTCAAATACTCATAGAGATGTCCCATGCTGGAGCAGAGAAACAGGGCACAGATCCAGTGATGTGGACAGACTACAACCTCTATTCCCCACCTTCTAGTTTTTGCCTCGTCATCCAATTCATTTTTAAGTGGTAATAAATTAAATTTTTCCTCAAGTCAAGTCTGTTTCGCTCACGGGAGTAATTTCTAAGTGAGGTCCCTGTCTTTACCTCAAGTCATAAGATTTTATCATTTCCTTATCCTTTGCGTATTCTGATAAGAAAGGGCACAGAAAGCATCCAGATAGGCAGTTAGATACAGCACACAATAGCTATTTTATTAAATCCCAGTGAAGCCTCTGTGATTTTTACCAATCATTAAACCGGTCTAAGAGATCACACGCAGGTAGAAGTAAAACACTATATAAACCTATTTTCATTGTACATAACAAAGAAAAGGAAAAAAAAAAAAAAGTACCCTACTAGAAACAGAGCACAGGTTTTTACAGGAAAGAAGTCATTGCAATTGAGTTGCACACCTAACAACCAAAACAAAAAAAATATTTATTTATTTATTTTTTAAATAAGATGGAAGAGCAAGCTTTTCTTGGTACAAGACAGAAAAAGATAACATCATCTTTGGTAATTCTGTAAGAAATCAGAGGTGAAAAGTATCCAAAATCATTATTTACTTCTGGACAAAGAGGCACTATTCTTAACTGCTCCATTCACTGACCATTTTTCATCACGTCTACGTGAAAAGACTTTAGTAACTCTGGCAGGAGGACTGTTACAAAAGGCATCATAACTCATAAGCAACATTCTTCTTGAGCTTGACATTTATGTTGCTTCACCTTCCTTTCACTAATTCCCAAAAGTCAATGAAAGTTTGCAATCTTTAAAATGCATAAACAACATTCTCTTTCTCCCACCACACCATGTGCTATTTTTCCTTCTTATACATCATTTATATTTCTCCCAAACTTCGCTCTTCAATTTTGCTTTTCCTATGAAGTCCCTCTAATTTATTTGCCAGTTAATAACTCCTAATATTATCCACGATATAACAAAAAGGCCAATACAATTCCCACCTATGCTGAACAGAAACATCAACAGAGCATGAAACAGCTGAATAACACTGCTCCCCGAAGTTGCTGTGACCTAATATCAAGAATTCATCTTTAAGATCTACATTCCAGGAGGTTTTTGATGTTTACACACAGACTCTCTGAAAGGCACCCACACAGATATGTAACCAGGGACATGAGACTTTTTCTTAGCCATACCATTCACTAAGAATTTTAGCTTTCTTTGTGTTTTGTTTACTTTGATAATGATTGAACTTGGTTATCTACCTCAGCAGCAAGGACAGATCAATTCAGAATAAATTCATTTCATAATTAATAGTTTGAGAAATAGTTTAGTTTTACCACCCCCTAATGAAAGCAAAGCTTTCTTAGCATCTAGTAGTTAATTTGCAAATTAAGAAATCATACATAAATGGAATCCTTAAGTAAAATACATTTGCCACAATTTAACAATGGGGCAGATTAGTTTCCCAATAAAATTATTTTCTCTCACATCCTTGCTCCCTGAAAAATGGGCTTCTACTTGAAGCGTGAAACTTGTAATTTTCAGCAGTCTGGTCTTTGACTCCGATAAATCCTCTTCCCTTTAAGTATTAATCATTCTTCCATAGCGGTAACTGCTGTCTTCTATTCTGCTCCTTCAATTTTTGTAACATTACTGCATCACCTTGTTGTGGTTTAACCTGGCTGGCAGCTCAGCCCCACATGACTCTTCACATCCACCACCAGCAGGATGGAGGAAGAGAATCAGATATAAGGTAAATCTTGCAAGTTGAGATATAGACAGTTTAATAGGATCGAAAAGGGAAAATAGTAATAATATTAACAAAAATATATAAAATAATTGATGCACAACCCAATTTCTTACCACCTGCTGACTAATTCCCAGACAATTCCTGAGTTGCAGCAGCCCCCTCACTGGTCAACTCCCCCAGATTCATAGCTCTGCATGATGCCATACAAAATGGGACATCCCCTTGGTCAGTCTAGGTCAGCTCTTCTGGTTCTATTCCCCCATCACCTCCTTGCTTAGTACAAGGAGCTGAAATGTCATTGACTCAGTGCAAGCACTGCTAAACAACTAAATCATCAATGTGTTATCATTGTTACACTCATGTAAATCCACAATATAGCAGCATACCAGCTACTAGGGAAAAAAAAAATGCCAGAACCAAGACGAACCTCCAAGTGAACATAACAATTAGGAAATCCAGAATTTCATATGCAGCCAGATTTACAGAAACAGAAGTGCATTCAACTTCACAGTTTGTTAGTGTCAACTTCACAGGGGAGGGGAAGCACATACTCAGCATTAAGGTGTAATATGAAAACAAATAGATTTATGTAAGATTAGATATGAAATCTTCCACAAAGTCAAAAGAAGGGTCTGTCTTTACTTCGTATCATCATCAGTGACATAAGGTGAAAAGTCAATGCAATTAAGTGCATTATTCTAAAGCTCAGGACCGATGTGACCTTTCTCTTCCATTTTTAATAGTGACCGCTTAACTTTATAACTCCCATTTAAGTATCAGGCAGTCTTTATGAGCAATACTAGCCAATGAGATGATAAGGAAATAGATTTTCAAGTCAGAACAGACTGCAAACAGGAAAAGTTCAGAATGTTCTATATAAATTCACGGAAAATGTACATTTCCCATCCATTACTGTTTACGCATTTTATTCCTCAAAGCATAACCTATGTAACTATTTAAAAAGACTACTGTAATTTGCAAGAAAAAATATAAACCCTCAAAAGCTATAAACTTTTTCTCTTTGAAGGAATAAAATTTCTTTTAGAAGATTAAAGTAAAAAAATAAACTGAATGTTCTCCAGGTAAATCCCATCTGCTGGGTTTTTTTAAAAAAGCATCAGTTATAGTATCTTCTCCTTTCACCTTCTACTACCCAAAATTTAGTGAATACCTGACACTCCAAGACAGAGGAAATTAAAGAATCAAGATAATACTGATTAAATTCTTGAATTTTCATGCCCTTCCCCACACGATCAATTTCATGCTTCCGTGCACCAAGGAGTGTATGTAAAAATGAATGTAAAAGCAGTATAATCTCACTTCAAGCACACTACTACATGCACGTGCAAAACACTGTCTTTACATCCTGATTTGACTATTAAGCAGCTGATATCATTATAAAGATTACACGAAAATAATATTATTGAAATAAAACAAGAGGTCTTTAAAATGCCTTTAATTTTTATGGTTCAGGTGTATCTGAAACCATATATAAAACCAGTATCTACACACTTCACTTGCTTGCAAGTATTACCCCCTACATAAGTCACAGTTATTGAAGGCTTAAGATTGTCAAAAATGAAAGGGAAAAAGTCAGGATTGCCAATTTCAGCTTTACTGCATAGCTCACTGCCAACATGCCACAGCTTACATACAAGTCAAGGCAAAACTGAATTTACTGTAAAGACTTAAAGAAAAAAGAACAGAAAAACAAAGGGAAAAAAAAAACCACAAAGGAATACAGATTGACAGAGAATCCAACACTTATTTTTTTCTTTTACTTTCCAAAGATAGGGAGAATTTTTAAAATAACCAAGCTGAAAGAGGTCACTGAACTACACAGTGTATAGGCATGTGTTCACTTACTTAAAAAGAAAATTTAGTGGACACTAATAGCTCACCAATTTTGCACAGACACTGCAATTTCACTTAACATTAACAGGTATCTTTCCCTCCATTCAGTACATGATCCCGCAAAAAGCACAGCTCTACAACAAGCTCATTTAACTTGGATTCTCCTAATTTCTTCACCCACAGGGGGGAAGCACCCAGCAGATAGCTAGACATGGTCACACAGGGTGAGACAGACAAGGTAAATCAAAGCAGCAGTATGCTAATCACAGGGTTAGTATCGTGGATATCACAATACTTGAAGGTTATTAACATCTAATAACTTGTGGCATGATGCTATTATCATTCATTATTTGCCCACTTCATAAAAAGAAGAACGTTTTCACTTATCAAAAAAAATAAAACCAAAACAATTACTTCTAAGGTTTAACAGTATTTACCAGAATCTCTTTTGAGAGTTTTTGAACAAGTTTTGACTGACAGTCATTCCTCAGGCTATAAGCAGTTCAAGGGTTCTGTTCCCCTTAACAACACTTATATGTGAATATACATTAAAAAATAAACACTTTTGAAATGTTTAAATTCCTAGTTTTCTCGTATGAGAACCAGCGGCCTGTGGATTTGCTTGTACTCATGCAGAGAACGAAAACATAATATCAGTTTTTGAAGTATGATACCTTAAGTCTTTTCACCTTGCTTTCCCTTGTGATGGATCGTTAACAAATACACAGGCTTTCAGTACTCCAAAATCTGAGATAAAAAATGTCAGCAACTGAAATTTGATGAAAGCTTGCAGTGTCTGCACAAAAGAACATTTACGTTAAGACATGCTCCTCCGAACAGCTTCTTCCAACAAAGCATTCAGAAAAACAAATTTGATACAGTGCATCAAGCAAACTTACAAAAGCACAGTGTTACTGAGCAGTAACTTGTATTCAGGTAACCGAAAGGCACAAGAAATACTTCAATATTTATTTAGGAGCTAAGCAAAGTGATCTGCTACAAATTTGTAACATCAGCAAACATGAATGGATAAAAGCTAATATGAAAGCAACAACATCTCTGCAAGGGACGGTGACCATACGATGCTGTCAGCCAGGAGCTGAGTGCAAGAAGCAATATATTGGCCCCAGCTATTGGTGTGCAAAAAAATATATTTTCTAAGTGTGAACATTAAGAAACTCCCAATCCAATTCAGTGCAAAATACTCTGATTGGGACATCAAATAAATGGGTATCATGCATGCCTTATTAGCCTACAGCCAAGAAGAAAGATACGCAATAACAAGAAAGATGTAATGTGAAGATGCAATGAAGACAACAAACAATTGCTAGGACTTCCTAGTATGAAACACATGCATGCAAAGAAGTTGAAATCCATTTCACTTTGCCATTACAATCAATTGCTCTGTTTTTAACTGGCTGGATATGATCAATAATAATGCACACTTTTGTTCTGTGTGTTTCTGTCATGGAATTTCCAGGATGAAAGACAGGTGTTAGCTATGTTTCATCTACCTTCAGGACCTCATGCTACGACGGCAAGTTATAATCACCATTACTAAACATAAGCTATACACCTAAACAGATCCTCGGGCTCAAGGATAATTCAGATTCTCATGAACATTAAAGAGTCACAGTTTTCCTAACTGAGAAAATTATAAACAGAATTCAAGTTAACCAGTTCCTGTTTGGTATTCCTTATTTGAAAAGAAATTAAAAAGAAACATAAAATAATTAAGTATCCCAGAATATACTGCGATATTGAAATCAAGAGTGCTGAGCATTTGCATAGGTCCTTGGTGTACCATGCATTTGCTGCAGCATGTACTTTCATGCAGAATAAATCAAGTTAGCCAAGGCAAACCAAAATCTCCCTGCTACCAGAACAACACACAAGTATACTCCCTCTCAGTCCATCCTTATCAGATCCTTGCATGAGCCCAATCCAGCAGGAGACAACTCAGATTTCCTGTCCTGAGGAAAGGTTATGATGAAGATTGATTTGTTTCTTTACAGGCGAGTGAAACAAAGCTATTCCTGGGATGGCCCAACAAGCACCAGAGCCAATTCAAGATACGAGAGGAGGCTGAAGCTGCTATACTTATATAAGTAAGATTAATTTTTTCTTCCCAGACAAAAACCTTCATTTAGTTAAAAATCTTTAAACCAGTCAGAAAGCCTTTCTGGAAAGAGAGCTCAACAAGTAAATATCTTGTAAATATCTTGTCTTCATCGCAGATTCAAAAAAAAAAAAAAAAAAAAAAAATTGCAAATTTTGTATGTATTTTTCCCTTGTAATGATAAGTGGTATTTAGATTTTATCTGAATGAGAAAATATAATTTTTGAAGCAGTATTCACATTCAGATTGCCTTTCACATTCATCATCCTTCCAGAAGAAACAGCATTTAATGAAAAGATACTCATTCCTACAAGCTTAAGGCATGGAAACTGAAAAATAGAAATTAAACTGGTCCTTCCCTGAATGATAAGCATATGACAACAACAATCTGCTGAGGGTACAACTCCCAAGAATCACCCAAAATTTCAAAGAGTTAAATAAAAGCTCAAAAGCCTTAATCATTACCATATGGAATAGAAGATTTCAAATGTTATAACAGACCTTTCAGAGGAGAAAATGAAATGCTCTGTATTTCTTGAAAGTAGTGAATGAACTACTTTAGAAGGCTTATAAAATAGCTTCATATGACCTTTTTTTTTTTTTAAAAAAAAAAAACTAAAAGAATAATGATTCTTTTATTTTAGATCACTTCCTGGCACCAAATCGTAACTTTTCCTCCTACAAAAAAATTTTTCCTCAGAAAATCACCATGCAACAACTAACTGGAGAATCATCCTTTCCTTTTAGGTTTGGTTTTTTCTTTTTTTTTCCTTTTACAAGTTGTCTTGGTTTTTGCTAAGATAGATTAGTTTTCTTCATTACATTTATATGGTGCTGTGATTTTTATATGTAATAAGAGTGGTGTCGGTAATACACTGATGGTTTAGTTGCTTCTGAGCAGTGCTTACAGAGAGCTTCTCACTCACTGCTTGAGTGAGATGTTTAGAGTGATAGCATCTGTCTTTCCCATTGATTTTCAGGCCTGATAAGCCCTGCTTTCCTGGAGGTAGCTGAAAACGTGTCAGCCAATGAGCAGCATTTGCTCCACCAATTAAACCATCTATACCTCAGCCCATCTTTCTGGTTCTCCTTTCAAACTCACCAAGAGGAGTCAGTGAACGGATGGGTTGTTCCTTATTTCCAAGGAAGTGCATGCAGCCATATATATTTGTTAAAATAAAACCTTAAGCAATTTAACAAGCATGGGACGTTAATACTGAATGCCCAGTGAAAGGTCTGAATTCTAACAAAGATGGAAAGGGTACCTGAGCAGATGCTTGAGCTGGAGATTGGACTAAATGACCTCCAGACATCCATTTCAACCTCAGCCATTCTGTGATTTTGAGAAAAAGCTAGAAAAGGAAGTCTACAAAAAGCTACACCTTCGATTTCTTTTGCTTTTCCAGTTACTGACTGCCATGTTGATCTTTCATTGCAAACAGTCTTATAATGCATCTGCATTATAACCATAATAAATTGCTCTATGCCATCTAAAAAGAGCACTGAAAATTCACAGACCATACATATTAAAAGAAAACGCATTGAGGAATGATATCCAAGTATATGAGAATACATAACCCATCACATTAATTTAAACAAACAAAAAAAAGATTTGAAAAACTAAACATCCACTGTGTATCAGAATGAACTCATACAGGCAGAAAAAATGATAAAAATAGACAAAAAAATCCAAAACATGGTTGAAACATCTGTTTCATGAGAAACATCTCATGAGAAAATACTCATGAGAGGCCTATAAAATACATTAAAAAGTTAAAAAAAAAAAACAGAATTCCTACTGCTCCTAGATTACTGTAGCTCACTATTTTTACAGTCTGACAACTCTCCTTATGCTTCACCTCTCACTAACAGCCCTCCTTTCTATAGACAAAACTACCCTACTCTCCCAATTACTTTAACTGATTAGCATTAATACACGATATGTACAGTAAGAGCAGCACTCTGTACTTCGTTAAATGTTTGTTGCAACTCCATCTGACATTACAGAGGCTAGCATGCCTGAGAGATCATCATATTTTCCATTCGAATCAGTTGCTTTAAAATAAATACAAAAAATAAATAAATAAACTTCCCCTATAATCCCTTGCTTCTCAAATAATATTAGTAGCTCAATTGGTTTTACACTCTAGTACACACCATCTTTCTTCTAGAGGGAAATACTTTTGAGATGGATGGAAACAACCCTATCTATTATAAAAATCACTCAAGCTAAAACACCAGCATTTTTTGAAACTGTTTTCAAAGAAATAATTGGGCTCTGTGTTCAACAATGAGAAGAATAGCAAGGAGAAAAAGGGCATAAAAACTAATAGATAAAGCTTACAAGTTCACAGCTATTAATGGTTTTTGTGCTTTGTTTTTTGTTGTTATTGTTAGGGGATTTTATTTTCTTCCCAGAAAAAAATCAGTTTATGGAGATCAATGTTTTCCCTCTTGACACTTGGCTTTCCAATTAAAATTTGAAACCAGTTTTTTCTTTCCAAGTAGCTATTTTATATATGCTAATGATATTTAAATCCCCCTTTATTTTGAATATTGAAGTTCACACGTCAACAAAATATACTAAGCATACTCATCTGAGCTGTTAAAGCACTGTTCCACCCGCACAAGGCTACCAGATAACACTTGACACTAACTAATGTATTACTAACCTAAAGTTCTAAAAAGAATGGGAAAGGAAAAAAAGAACAAAAAGAAAGAAATCTACTTAAATGAGAACCTAGTCTCAGTTTCAGGCAATTTGTGATCTTTAGACATCCAAACGTAATTTCAGGCAAATTTATTTTGTGATCGTTTCCCATTCTGGTTTCTCCAATGACAGAATACCAGAGTACCAACTAATCCAATGAGCTATTTTTGTTTCTTTTTTACAATGTAATTAAGCTTTTAAATGAAGTTTTACAGTTGTACTTCTTAGAGAATGTGCAATTTTTAGTGGATTAAGAGGGCATACCAATGAACAGAGTACAATCTTTGTCTCGCAAGCTTTCCTTCACAATTAGAATTGCCGAAAACGTAAGATAACTCCAAAGTTAATAACTATAAATTCTAACACTGCTTTAATATTTTCTGGATGTCTAAATAAAATACAACTCAGAAAATGAAGATAAAGCACATTGCCTTTTAATATTTATCTTAAAAAAAAAAAAAATTTCCATGAAGCAAATATCAAATTAATTTATAACACAAGCACAACCATTTATCAAGAAAAGTAATTTCTAAACAAAAAAAGAAAGATGATGTACTTTCTTCCTCAATACCTATCAGTCCTCATAAGACTGATCAAGAGTTAACAGAAGTCTTTCCAATATGTAATGGAATACACAGTGAATGGAGAAAGAAAAAGTAATTTAGGCTCTTTCCAACAAAAATAGATAAAACAAATAGGCCACAAAGTCTGCGCACTGTTAGCTGACAGGTTTTCTTCTTGCATAGTAAAGACACTTTTTCTGTTTATTTTTTTTTTAATAAACATAGACACACTTCAGTAAAAAAAAAAAAAAAAAAAGAACTGCAATAGTAGATAGCAGAACACTTAATGCTCACATAAGAGACAGCTACTAGCACTCAATTCCAGAATTTAATTAACATTTTAGCTAATCTCCAACCTGAATGTTATTTAAAATTATTACTTCACGTGTCAACAGTTGACAAATAAGGTTACTGCCTTCTCTTCCGCAGTAACACTTTATTTTTTGAAATAAATATTTCCTTTTTCTCTCCAGTAGAAAAAGCAATTCTAATTCCTTCAGTCTTTCCATAAGGAATATGCTTTCTAACCCTGTCATTTCTGCACCTTTCCTATGAGATTTCCTAGCCTGGGAATTCTTGCACGCTCCTAACTGAATGCAAGTATCTAGTCTTCCAACCACAGCAATAAGGATTATTTTATATATTTTCATATACAATAGCCTATAGAAACTAATCACAAAAGCTGCCTTTTTCCAGAACAGCATCAAAACACTGACTCACATTTAACAGTAATTCACAATCACAAAAAACCATCTGTGCGTTTCTACTACCTCCTCTTGTATTCATACTGCTGATTATTCCACCCAGCCTTAGTGGGGGAGCAACTGAGGTTTGCAGAATCATTTGCATTGTTTTTCACTTTCTCTTGATGAGTACCACAACCTGCCATGAACACTTTGTACACCAGACCACCCTTCAATTAGCTTGCAGGTTCAGTAGCCTGGATATACTCAGCAAGCACGAAGAGTACTTGTTATTCCATCATCCACTGCACAAATAAAAACATTAAGAACGGTCAGACACTAGAGTTTTCCAAGCAGATTTTCACCTAGTGTAAAGAAGTTTGGCTTCATCAAGACCCTTCTACCCTAAGCTTGAATAAGTTCCACAGGTTAAGACATGTGGTATATAATGCTTCAACTCTCTTCTCCTTATATATTCTAAAAAGTAAATTAGTACAAATATTACAGAATTTCCAGCTTTCTCCATGCTCTCTATCACATCCCCCTTTGCTCACCACTGCATATAACATACATCATTGGGTGCTTAAAGAGAGAACAATCACATCCCCTGCTGGGCAGAGGATGACTTTTTCTAATGCCTGTCATTAAGTGATCAAGCCAGCAATAGCCCACAGGACTCACCACTCAGACCTGACACAAGCCTCTTTGTTCACTTTTCCCCAAGCCCACTGACCTTCCTAGTAGCTCTGACACAGCAGCCGCCTTCCTGCTTGCTTCCTGGTGCTTCTTAAGTTCAAAACAGCAGGGATGCTAAAAGGCTCAATTTCAGCAGCTTTTACAGAACGCTGCCAAGGCTACTGCAGTATGCTTCCTCTTCCTGGGAGGACAGGACATACTGAAACACTGGTGGGCAGAGTTCACCATAAAGAGAAGAAGCCCAGTGTCCTCTGTGCCAGCCAAAGGCAGAACTGCGTCTGGTGAGGTGGACTCACAGGAAAATTGGTTGGGGCAATCCCAGATACACCTACAAACTGAGAAAACTCACTGACAGAAGCCCTGCACAGAAGGACCTGGGGGCCCTGGTGAATAAAAAGCTGGACAAGAGCCAGCAGTGTGCACTTGAAGCCTGGAGGGCCAACTGCATCCTTGGCTGTATCAGAAGAGGGGTAGCAGAAGGGAGAGGGAGGCAGCTGTCCCCCTCTGTTCTGCTCTCATTAGTCCCCATCTGGAGTATTGCATCCAGGCCTGGTGCCTCCAAGGATAGGAAAGACATGGAGCTTTTGAAGCAGGTCTAGAGGAGGGCCACAAAGGTGACCAGAAGGCTGGAGCATCTCTTCTATGAAGATGGGCTAAAAGAACTGGGAGAAGAGAAGGCTCCAGAAAGATCTCACTGCGACATTCCAGTATCTAAAAGGAGCTTATAAACAGGAGGAAGACTGACTTTTTTACACAGACCGATAGTGACAAGACAAAAAGGAATGGTTTTAAACTAAAAGAGGGAAGATTTACATTAGATATTAGGAGGAAGTCCTTTACTGAAAAGTTGGTAAGGCACTAGAGCAGGTTGACCAGAGATGCCAAACATTCTCTTGAGGCGTTCAAGGCCAAGCTGGATGGGGCCCTGGGCACCTGATCCAATTGGTGGCAACCCTGCCTATCGCGGGGGAGTTGGAACAAGATGATCTCTGAGGTCCTTTCCAACTCAAGTCATTCTATGGTTCTATGACCCACATATGATTCCCACTGTCACCAAGATGCAGCAGTTTCTTAACACCTGTCCAGTAGGTGAACCAGCAGCATATAAGGTCAGCAATCTTCATTGAGTACATCTTATTGAACTATAGAACTATGGCATGTAAATAAAAGAAATCTGCAGCTCTGGAAAATGTTGGCCCCTACTAAACATTTTTACTGTGACATAGGTATTTTTACTGAGTGTTAATTCATGACGTAAAATTTGGATATTAACAACAGAAATTATTGGTTTTTTGAGGAGTGGCTAGTAATTAACTGATTGCAGATGAAGAAGAGGTAAGGTAGAAAAGGATTCCACTGAATATAAATACAAAAAGTCATTCCAACTCTATACCTTCATAATCTCAATTCCCTCCATCCTCTTTTCCAGTGTTCTCATTACTTGAAACATAAATAAATGAGGAAAAAAAATAAGCCCAGGGACACAGAGGAACAATTAAGCTGCAGAGACTGAGCTGTTAAAACTGCTTTGTCTGAACTAAGAGCAAAACAAACCTTAAATACCTTCAGAAGCTAAAAATAATTATATGTCTACATGGCTAATAAAAATCTATTCATTTCATTCAACGTCAGGTACTAATTACAATATTATTTGTAAATCTACCAGAAAACTTACCCAAATAAAATAGAGATGCAAGAGATAATTTCAAAGCAAATACTTTTTTTCCTTGATTATAATCACGAATGTTTGTAATGAGCAACATAGGGAAGAAGCAAGATTTACAGCAAGTCTAATAGCTCAGAATGTAGCAAAATAGGAATTAGGGCGGTGCAGGTGGTTATGGAGGTATTCAGTGATGTTTAATTTTAATGAGCCAATTTGAACAATATGCGATATAATCAGAATATAAATTGATGCATATTGTTAGATTTATCAAGAGAAATGCCTCTTTCCTGCAAGGCTCAAGAGTTTCATACAAAAGGCACCTTCAGAGAATGTGGGAGTACAGGAACATGCGAGGCTAAAGCCAAGAGAAGCAAATAAAAGCATATATCTAATAAACATAATATCTACACCTATCTAATGCCAGATGCCTGTGGACTATCTAGAGCAATTACTTCAAACTCAATCCATAATTTTATGCTTCTCTTTTGCCAGAACATACTCAGTTCTCTGTCTCATAGCAACTAATCAATTGTCATAATTTATTTATGTAATTTAAATAGAGAAAATGTATTAATTTTTGACAAATTAGCATTTGCCTGGGAACACTAAAGCTTTCATATTATATAATACCCAAGTTCAATCAATATTTCCCATAGTAAATAACTGATAATGCTACCTAAGCCATGCTACTCCAAAGTTCAAATTCACAGAGGTGCAACTTTTAGGGATGCAAATGACCAACAGGCCATAATTTTTAATATCTGCCACATTTTCTCCTTTAATTCAAAGGTCAGCAAGCACATTTGCTACTCTGAGTAATCAGTGTCTTACTGTTCTTATAAGGTACAATTATTCAGAAAGCTATTTATCATCTCTAGCAATTAAAAAAATTGTTCCTGCCTTCAGAGCAGTAGAAGTTACAATTTCACCTCCAAGTAAAAGCCTTAAAAATTCGATTATTTTCTCCGGACTGATAAACGCATCACTTTGGTAGGATAAGACTCCATACATTACTGAAAGTGCCACACTGCCAGAAAGGCAGAGATACACTTTAAAATTAGACAAAAATTCACTTGGTTTAACAGAGAGTCAAATAGCAAAGCTCTTATTCTTTCATTTCAAACTCAACACTAACCAGATGTACCCAACATAATGAAATGAGTGTGGTCATCCTGTGTCACCTCCACAGACATAGTTGCACTGTCAGATTCAACAGAAATCATTTTCACTTTTCATGAATTGTTTTGGGCACTGTATAATTAAACCAAAGTAGGAACAAGACAATAATATGCATACCTACACACAATTATATGGGCAGACAATTCAGTATTACTCTTAATTATTTCTGAAAGTTAGCCAATTTAATAGATAAATGCAATATTGCACAATTCTCTATCAGCTTTATTAGTTTCAACTCACATCACTACAAGTACGCAAAAAAAAAAAAAAAAACAGAAATCATTTATGTCTCAGCCCTATTTTGCACTGTTCTACAGCAAGGTTATTGTCCAGAATAAAATAAATAGAAGAGGAAAAAAAAATAGTCAACTCACTAAAAGACAATTTATGTTTTTCATCCCCCTTAAACACTCCACAGAAATCACTTCAGATATGCTGGAGAAAAAAAAAAAGTACCACAATGTCAAATGGAATAGCAGAGATGAAAATTACTGTAATAATAAGTTATATTACATTTAAAAACCAAAGTTTTTTTTTGAAAGGATGACCATGAGGATATTAGGTTAACAACACATTTTTACAGAAGCAATTCCAGAATAGACCATACTTATCGGAAGACAAAAAGCATGAACGTCTTATCAGATTGCTTATGATGCAGCTCCCAAGACATTTCAAAGAAATGGAAAACAGCAGTAGTAGAATAACAGGTGAAATACAGTTGTAAAACAGAAGGCCAGAATTGAGAGGCATCAGATAACTCCAATAACTCAAAAGAGGGAGAAAAAGGAAAAGAAGGGTTGAAGAAAGATGGACAAGTGTTAAGTAGTATAAAACATCAGCAAGTCCAATTACAGGTTATGTATGGTTTATACAGCTATCTACAAAAAGATGATCTGTCTTCTGTTATAGTTTTCTGTTTATAAACAAATTGAAGTTTGCTACTTGGAAGAAATAATCACAGACTTGCCCCCAGAAATCACATTAAAAGCACTAATACAATTACTGGACAGCTTCTGTGACATGAAAAGTTCATTGAAAACAAGTGGCCATGTAAGATTGAATAAAACCTTCAGACAGCTACAAGAATAATGGAGGACATCTGCAGAGGAAGGCACAGACAGTGGCAGCAGTGCTTAAGAAATAGTCATTTACGCCCAGGATTTGATAATTGACTTTGAATCAATTATACTCTGATATGTGCGATTTAAAAAAAAAAAAATTAACAAATGTATGATACAAGACACCAAAGCTCTCTTAACAGAGTTCTAATGTGCAAAATAACTTCATTCAGAAGTCTGAGGAAGCATCGTTCTCAACATACATCTTTGGACACAACTTCTCACTTTTAGGCCTCCAATTCAAGAACATGTTTGCTGTGGCAACGAGTAGTCAAGTCTTTGGCAATACAAAATTTGGTAGATAGCATCAATTCAGTGACTTCAATACACTTAAGGCCAGTATCTGTATCACAGAGTCTACTACTTTAATTTCAGTAGAGAAGCCATTAAGTGAATAAGCAATAAAAACAAAGTATTGTAGTGGTTTTTGTTCCACATAAGTAGATGCACAAGCAACACAAAGAAGACTACATTGGAACAGCTTTCAGTCCTCCTCTATGGAGATCTACATAATTAAGTCTCTGGATTATGAAAAACTTCAATCATTTCATGAGCAATGAAAATAACCCTAAAGCACCCAAACAAGCCCCACACTGGGCCCTTCTCAATCTTCCCCAAGGGAGAGCTGAAAGGATAAAGAAAGCACATGCTGAGACTAATACAGACAGTCTGTATCCACTAAAACATCCTGAAACACTACCAAATGTTATCATTTGCTTTCCACCAAGAAAGAAGTGTCGGCAACTATGAGACCAGCACTATGAGTCTGAGTGGAGATTTGAACTTAGCGAAATGGGCGATGGGACCCAGTAGACAGCCCTGACCCACTAACTTTACTATGTGCCTGTATAATCAATGAATATACAGATGTTATAATTATGAAATATACCAGAGAGTTTGGCTAAGCAGGTTATTATACCAGAGGAGAATAGATAGAGTGCTTACCCGTGCCCTGGACTCGCTGTAAAACTCCAAAGGAGGAATCTCCAGAAGAGATCCTTCCCCACTGATAGTCAAGTTCTTAAAAGCCAGGCTCCACCCCTTCCAGCAGTACAGGTGAATTGCCTTCACCTGTGCTCCGGTGGCTGACTCATTGCTTGCCACAGGTGATCAATCAGAGGTTCAGGCCGTGATTCAGCAGTTCCCATACAGCACCAGACCTTCAACTAATAGGTCATCTTTTCCACTTATTCTTAGATTAGTTTTTGGTGAGATGAAGTTAGGATATCTTCTGCCACTTCAAAAATATAATTTCCATTTTCCATCTTCTTATCGCTCTACAGTCCATATATCATACTGTCATTTTGGCTAAGCAAGGTTTTGCCACACTTCTTGCCTGCAACGGCTCCTTTCTGGTTCACACAAATCACACGAGGTCTTCTACAAAAAGATTTTATCTACATAAACTGCTTCCCTAATACAGTCTGCTCAATATACAATGTTTTTCTTGTAAAGTCACGTGGATTGAACCGGGTCCTATATGTATTAACTTTAAATAAATAAAATTATTAATATCTCTGAAAACATGCATTTCAGAGGCAATTAGACAAATATTAGCTCATATGCCATGCCAGTTATATAATACATGAAAGATTTACTCATATGAAACCTCCAGCTGTTTTGCCAAGCCTGGACTCCCTACTGAATTTCAACTGCTAAAAAATATCTAAGAGCCTGCACTCTTGGTAACTACCTCCTGGGAAGGGGGACAAGACAATGTAAACAAGGACTGTCAATAATGCACCTAAAGCAATTTCAACATGTATTTCATGAAACTCCCGACTGAGCAAATCTAAACAAAAACCCTTCATCTAATTGAATAACTGATTATAACAATTTTATTACAGGTTAAACTCTTCTTGCAAAAACAGCTAAACTAAGAACCTGTGCCATTAACACAAAAAACAATGCCTGCCTAGCAGAAACACCCTCTAGACTGCTCCAAAGAGTAAGGTTAGTGCCAGGGAAGGTTAGTGTTCACACAACGCTAAAACCCTTTACTATTTCCTATGTATTATTTATTACTTCTTATTACTACTTCTTACAGTTTAGTACTTCCAATTGACCAATCAATACATTTTGATAACAAAAGGAATATTCAAAATACCTGCGCAAATACTCTAAAACCAATGAGCACCTACCTCTGCACACAGGCTTGTTTCTTAACAAGGAACTACATTTAGAGAGAAACATAGTAATGGGAAAAAATATGCACCAGTAGTGGCAATAGACTATTTTATGTCTGCTTCTTTACTTTTTCAGTGCAAAGGAATGCTTCTGGTGTAACCCAAAAGCAGCTTGTACCTCACAGCCATTCCACTGCCTTAGGAGGGATGAGGGAGGGAATTGGAAACAAAGTAGGACTCACAGGTTGAGACAGAAATTATTTACTAAGACAGAAGAGGAAACCAGAAACAAAAATGCTTACATAATATATATGGCTACAGTCATTTGCCACCCAAGGCACAGCACAACACAAGACAATGACCCATAGCACCATAAGGTCTCATCTCCACCAACCAGCACCCCACAGACCTCAAGCACAGGCCATCCCAATCACCTGCCTGCAGCTTTGTAGCCTCCACATGGTGTCACCTGGTATGGAACAGCTCCTGGCCTAATTCAGGTGCCTGTACTGGCTCTGCCCAGCCCCTGCTGATACACCATAAAGGCTTCAGGTATGCTCCCATCTCTCAGCAACATCAGTGAGCTACCAATGTTGTTTTCCGCTGAAATCAGGACAGAGGTACATATGTAAAAACTTCACCACTTTTGAAAATCTACTGGAAACAAGCCTAAGACACGCAGATGAGCCAGCTGGCTACCAAGCCCTTTCCTCATTAGTCCTTTCCTCATTAGTCCTCTCATGCTGACAGTGCTGAGACAGAAGATATCTCCCCAGCACTGCTGACAGCAGCACCTGTCTGCTGCTGCCTAAATCTTCCAGCAAGGCAGAGGAGAGCTCATAGGCTGAAAAAACAGAAGAGTTTTTCCCATAAACTCTTTATGAGACCATCAAATCAAATCTTCTGTGAAGAATAAAGGGATGTAAAAACATGCCTGTCTGCTTGCAGCTACTGGGCAACCTGACAACGCTTCTGCTTGCATTTTTTTAACAGGATATTTTTAATCGAACCAAAATTCACACTTTAAATGAACGAAAAGCAATGCTGGATGTAGCTTTCTCTCTTTCTTTCCAGAGATGGGAGAAATAAAGAGAAGGAAATGGTGCAAGAGATTATTCTTTTACATATAAACTGGAATGAGACAAATGGTAAAAAGACAATTACTTTAAATGCACTTCAAAATTTTTTGTTTCAATTACATCGTGTTACCAACAAAAATGTATTTTTAATCCATTTTAGACAGAAGACAGTACTCTTGACTATATGAAGAAGCTAAATAGCAATTCACACTGGATTACTCAACATTTCTACAAATGCAAAGGCATCACAGATCTATGTAGCTTACAACTCAGAAAATAACTAACAGATTGCTCCATAAAGTGAACGCAACCTTGCAGTTCCCTTCTGAGTTTCTTCAGCTTCAAGAATCCCTAATCCAAGCTGTTCAAGGAATTATGTAAGTTAATGGCCACTAAATTCAAAAAGGCCCAACGCTGTTCAGAAGATATATCCGAATAACAGTAGTCCGGCAACAATTCAAGTTAGATTATTTAAAGGAGCACATCTGAAGTCAATTTTCCGTGCTTAACAAGAAGGTTGGCTGTTAAACCAACATCTGTGACTACAATGTAGCTCCCACTGCACCTCTTCCAGCTCCCACTGCAGCTCCTTTAACCCCTGCAGCACAGAACTAAGAGCCTGTTACTGCCAACAAAAGCAACAATAATAATCTCAGAGTAATTTCCTTATTGACTGGAAAACCTGCATAACTTAAGAAAAGCTACCTAGATAGGGCAGCTTCACAAATCTTTTTAAAGCTATTTTTACTATCCATTGGACTATTTGCACTTCACAACATACCCAACTTCTGGTAAAATCAAAAACAGAGTATTGAACTAGCATGCCAACAACTGCACTTCCCAAAGGTAGTTTAGAATCAACCACAACTGCAAAACCATTAGTTCTAACAGCAGCTCTTCCTCCTGTTTGTGCCCGGATAGAGTTGGAAGAAGAAGTGGACACTTCGCATATCACAGTAACCGTGACACTAATCACTTGATGTGTTTAAGAAACAACAGAGGAAAAGGTCTGATCTTCTCCTAGATAGATTATTTCAGCAAGCAGATCAAGAACTTCACGAAGCACAATTTGTAACTGAACCCTGGTGCTCACAGTCCTATCATTCACTAATTTATCCAGCACTACTTTTAATCCAGCTGCATTTTCATCTGTCAAAACATTATGTGCAAACATGCATAGATACACTGTGATGCACTGCTTGATTTCCTTCTCTAACTCTACTTCTGCTATTCAAAGAACAGTTCTGCAATAATTGAAGTTTTTCTGTATTCCTACGTATGCTAGAGATTGTAAAACCATGAGAGAAAATACATGTGCTCTCACTTCTATTGTCCAAGTTGCCCTTGAGAGTTCAGCGCATTCATCACCAACAGTCAGGAACAGAGTTATCACTCTTTATTCTGCTTTGTTATCACTTCAGACATGATGTATCCCTTCAGATAATAATACAGTTTGGATCATGTGAAAAGATGAAAGTACTATTGATTTATATAGACATCTTGGTAAAGAAAATTGTCAACCCAAGCTCAATGCCATCACCCAACCATGCTCTCCTTAGCCACATAACATATTTCTTGCGTGTTCACCATAGGAGGGCAAATAAACAAAAGTAAATGCTATGAAAAGGGGTTTATAAAATATTGCAAACCTAAGGTTTTTTCAAAAAGCAGCATTTTAACAGGTATGTAACAGCAGCATACAAGCTATACACCTACAAAGGCAATTCTAGAAAAATTGAATTGGACTGGAAGATTATACCACCTGAGAAAGGGTCAACTAACCACTGGCTCTTCATGCAGCAAACTGACATGCATGTTAATGTTACCTAAATTGCCTAAGACATGCGAGTGCCAACAACTGTCATTTTTTCTCTCATTCAGTTAAAGAAACACTAGTAAGACCCATTTCTTTCTATTGTCTCTATCCTGAAGTGGGCAAGGTCCACAGTGCAAGGCTATAATCTTCCTGTAGACTACAAATGCACTGTTTTCCCACCCAATGACTTTCACAGTAATGTAATATTTAACTCAGTATTTGCTAATGACTTTTTACAGCAAACTGAGATTTATGCCCAAGCAAATGAGTGCGCTGTCCTTTATGCACTTTAATATTTAGTTTAAAATCAGCCACTCAGTGAGAGCCCTCTGCAACTTCCTGGAGCAAACATCATACTAACTACCTCTGGTTCACACAGAAATATTTTTAGCACCATATCATTTTTTATGTGGAAAAACAAAGATGTCACATGACTTGTATTTTGGAAATTCTGCTGATAATTTTTCCGATTGTGAAGACAGACTATTTTTCCTGCTTTCTGCTTTTGTACTTTTTAAAGGCTGACACCAGACTTGTCACCTTGCAGTGTCAGAAATGGTCAGCACACCAGCTGTTACTACCACAATTTCACATCAAATTGTCTTTCAAATCCTTGGAAAAATCATTTGCTGCTGCCATTAGTGATTATGTGTAATTGACAGTATTTGTTATAGGCACTTCTTATAAACATAGCCATAGATGTTCTCAAATGAAAAAAAAAAAAAAAAAAAAAAAAAGAAAAAAAAACCTACTGAAAAATCACAGAATATCCAGAATTGGAAATGACCAAAGACCACTGAGTTAAACCCCTGATTCCACATGTTCACCTAAAATTCCAACCCTATGCCTGAGAACACTGTCCAAATGTTCCTAAAACACTGGCAACTGGGGCTGTAACCACTACCCTGGGGAGCCTGTTCCACTGCCTGATCACCCACTGGTGAAGAACCTTTTTATGTCACAGGTACACGTTCATACAGCACACTCAGCTCTCCTGTAATAATATCCAGAATATTCTTTTTAATTCATCAGTATTTGTATCCTCCAAGCCCTCAATTCCTCACAGCTCTCAACAAGTTGAGATTTTAATTAACTTCTATGCTTTTAGCAAGTTCCTACTAAAATTCTGTCTTGCACAGCCTGATTGCAACATTACATTTAATGTTCCAGGTTTTGTACCCTCTTCCAGACTTCTCTCGTTGATACATGATTTACACTTCTAGTGTATTTTTAAAAAATATGACCTTGAGTGTTACCACTAACCTCACTCTTCAATTACTGCTAACAAACCTCGAATTCACAGCTCAAACCCTCTCTGTCAGGCTGTCAGCTTTCTTTCAGCTTAACTCTCTACTTTTCAAATCAGCAGAAAACTAATGTTACCATTTTGTTCCCATATATCCATTATATACATTAAAGATCACACAAACAGTAATGATCTTTATCTTATTCTAAAACATGCTCTTATTCGAAAAAAAAGGGAGAGTAAATTTGTTTTTGACTGTATTATTCTAAGTAACACAAATCTGGATTTAGGAATATCAAGCAATTGTTTATCCTTTCCACAACGGGAATATAAATCCAACAATTTTGACATCAGTAATGATATTCACAAGTCATTGAAAAACATAACCCAGTCTTCTCCAGCGCTACAAGAATTTTAAGCAAGACTTGAACAATTTAGTTCTGCTGATTTTCTAGGCAAGCTATACTACACAGTTCTAGCACACCTGGGAGAGCTAAGAGTTAAAGAACTGAAGACTCCACATTGTGAGTAACAATGAGCTGGAAGAAGAATTAAGTACACCTGCTCTACTTGTTTATTAATCAGGAAAAACTTGTCAGCCAGGAAGCAGTGCTCCAAGCATACTTAACTAACCTGGACTGACAATTTCATGATTTTTGAGATGGGCAGAACAACACCTCGCCTAAAATCTCACAGAATCACAGAATTGTAGGGGTTGGAAGGGACCTCCAGAGATCATCGAGTCCAACCCCCCTGCCAAAGCAAGGCCCCCCTACACCAGGTTGCACAGGTAGGCATCCAGGCAGGTCTTGAACATCTCCAGAGAAGGAGACTCCACCACCTCCCTGGGCAGCCTGTTCCAGTTCTCCATCACCCTCACCGTAAAGAAGTTCTTGCGCACATTTGTGCGGAACTTCCTATGCTGCAGTTTCCAGCCATTTCCCCTTGTCCTGTCTCCACTCACCACTGAAAAGAGTCCGGCCTCACCATTCTGCCCCCCACACCTCAGATATTTATAGACCTGGATCAGGTCCCCTCTCAGCCTTCTTTTCTCAAGGCTGAACAGACCCAGTTCACTCAGCCTTTCTTCATAGGGGAGATGCTCCAGGCCCTTCACCATCTTTGTGGCCCTCCACTGGACTCTTTCCAAAAGATCCCTGTCTTTTTTGTACTGGGGAGCCCAGAACTGGACGCAGTACTCCAGATGAGGCCTTACCAGGGCAGAGTAAGGGGGGAGGATCACCTCCCTCAAAGTGCCTTGCCAGAGTTTCTCCTAGAAGAAATTTAGAGGACTGTACCTAAGCGTATCTTTGAAAAAATTTATTTTCCTTTCTTTGTCTCCAACAGCTTCACACTCTTTTCAAATAACTGAGATACTAGCTATCTTCAGTCTGCTGCATTAAATAATCGGTAAATTCTAAACTAGAGCAACTACCTTCCCTTATTTGTCTTATCCTTGCACAGATGATGCAAAAAGACCTCTAAATGCCATTAGGCAAAACAAGGTAGAATTAGAATTTCTTCAAAAAGAAAATGAGCATTAAATAAGAAGTGGCTCGAGGTAGATTACACTGATGTCACATCATGACCACTTCAGGATGGCTTCTAAACATTAAATCCATATATTAGTGTTACTTTTATAGTGATTAGATCAAACAATAGTAACTTATACACAAAATCCTAAAATGGATTGGTAGAACAGCATCTATAAATCTATTTTATCTCTCTTAGCATTTATTACACAAAGATTCAAACAAAAAATTGGCTTCGGGAGGTGCCAGGAAGAATACATGTTCTCTTTCCCTTTAGGGACAATTAGAGCAAATACCTACACTATGCATTCAGGTTATTATTTTTGTACATTTTCAAAGGCTTTAGTCTCCTGGGACAATTTGTGGGAAACAGTATGATTTGCTTGATTTCAAAGTCAGGAAAATACATGAAATAAAGTGAAGCTAACAAATATCCTTGGCTTTCCATTTTTACATCTGTTTTACAAGTTTAAGTGAGAACAAATTGCTTTGGTATCAAAATCATGTATAATTTTCCTGTGGTTTATTTTTCAGATTTATCTGACTAAGTTTTAGCTTGTTGTTCACTGTAGTTGTACAAAAGCGAAAATATATTGATGTTACATAATCACTTAAGGAGTATTTCAAATGCTGAATACTTTGGAAAATGTTTCAACTTTAAAGAAATACATACATTGAAGAAAAACTGTAACAAAAAAGCAATTTATTTAGAGTTGGCAGCATTGTTATTATGTAATTATGGGACTAAAAATTAGTTGCCATAACAACTTGGAACAGTTCTGCATCCACTATAAATCTTTTTATCTGTCTTCATATGTATGCTTATTTTTAACCCTGTCTTCCTCCTGATGCACTTTTTGCTAGGCAACCTCATTAACTGAATTCCTACTGTGTCAGACTGGCAGATACAATTGCAGGCATAACCACAGCTAAATAAACATATTATCAACACAGAAGCTACTAGATGGGCCATATATCTTATAAATGTGGGTTTGCACCACCTTTAATTATGTTCTCTTCTCTTGGAAAGCAAAAAAAAATTTCAAATTTTTCATTCCTTAATAAAGTGTTTAAAGACGTGAAATTACTACATCACGCCAGTTAACAGCACAACGCACTGTAATTTGTGCAGATACATTACTATACAGCAAGTCATAATCTTCAAACTTTAAAAACACTAAAATGAAATTGTATCTGCTTTCTACAATTTTACAAAGTTGTACTATCTCAGAGTACATTAAATCCCTGAAAATGGTTTATTTTACAACTGCCTTTAAATTAAAAACATAGGCAAAGATTGAAGAAAATTTGAACAAAGTTGCTATTTACCTCCTCTCACTCTCTCATAAATCTCCAGTGTTGTCATGCATGCTACTTATTTGTAGAATTCTCATTATAATAAAAAGCCATAACAATAATAAAACTGTCTACATTGCCCCAGGAAACTTCCTATAAATTAACACTACCAACGTGAGAAATCTATCAGAAAAAATCATGCTAAAATTGTGATTATAAAAACATGGCATAAGATGCAGGCATTAGTTACACTAACTGTGAGCAACAGGGCCTGCAACAGAAAAGTAACACAAAGTCATAACAGCTGTGTAATGCTTCAGAACAAAATGATTTTTCGAGTGATCTTCCAGTCTCACTTTCAGGAAAGATCACGAGAAACTCGCTTTCATATGTAAGGACCGCAAGCCGGAAAGCTCCTTTGTAACACTGCTCAGAAGCAAGATACCTTATTTAAAACATATTTCATTCTTATAGAAAAAAAGAAAAATGGATTTAAAAATTTCACAAAATCATAACATGGTTTACGGTGGGAGGGTCTTCTGATCAAGCAGGAACATCCAGAGCAAGATGCCCAGGACTATATCCAAGGGGCTATTGAAGATCTTCAGTGTGGTAACCCTGGCCAACCTGTGCCAATGTTCTGTTATTCACTCGATTAGAAATAGAAAAATGCTTTTCCTGATGCTCATATGGAACCTCGTGTTCCAGTTTGTGCCCTTTGTTTCTTGTCTCGACACTGGTCACCGCTGAAAAAAACCTGGATCCATCCTCCTTGCACTCTCCCTTCAGGAATTTATACACTTGGGCGAGATTCCCCAACTTCCTAAATCTCTGATGCATAACATCAAGAATTTGGGCACATTTAAAGTAACATGGTTTAAAGTAACTAGTGATAGGCACGGAACCTACCAAATCAAAGAAAGACCACGACTGAAAGTAAAGTATCATGTAATGACTGTGTATCTAACCCAACAGTCCAGAATGAACTCTCGGCTAGACTTACTTCTCTAAAACTAAAAACACCCATTCTTGGTAAAAGCATCTAATGGCTTAGTTAGTGATCTAGTCTTTTATTTCATTCAAAAGACAGGCCATGACATTATGAAAATCAAAGCACTAAGAGATCTGGCCTTCACTTTTTCAGTTATGCAAATTCATCATCACATTGCATCAATTTTGGTGGTTTTTTGTTGTTTTTTTTTTTTTTTTACCAGAACAAAATCCAGGCCAGAAAGCTGAATAGTCTCTTTTGTCCCTCTTTATGATAGGGCCATAGAATCCAAACCAGACATAATCAACCTAAAATGCTGCCATATATGACAGTAATATTTATTCCATTTATTCTCTGGCTTACAGAGCAATAAAATAATAAGATGTTAAGTCAACATACTGCAAAATAAAGAGCAAACAAATCATCCTGCAAATTCCACATCATTGTACACCGTGCTCCATCATGTCCACCTACTCAATGGAGACACTGATCTTCAGGACTGCTTTCTATGAAATTCATCTGGTGAAGAACTTTATGATATTTCAAAGATCAATTAAGGATTCATGATTTCATGATTAAAACTTGGTATTTTTTGTTCTGTTTTTAATATTAGCAGTCAGATACGTATGCAAATGGTTGCTTCTTCTGTTACTTCAGACTTCCTTAATGCATTACTTTGTAAGCACAGAGATGTGGTAGGGGAGGGAGTAACATGAAGTAGAGAGTTCCATCCATAAGATATTGTGTATGTACATTAATTTAAGCAAACAAACTGATTGCAAGCATTGAAGCCATCTTGCTGCAGCTTTGGATGCTCTTTTATTGTATAACCTTATTCCTATATGCATAAGGACAGAAGAGTGGAAGACATAGGTGAAAGAGTCGGAGGAAAAAAAGGAGAAGGGATGGCTAAAAAATCATGAAGTACAAAATCAGTGTTTTTTCATCATTTAGGTGATGAAATAGAACTAAAAATAATTACCATTTTAATTAACATAGGAGGTCAAAGAAAAACATCATTACATGTAATTTTTCTTCCTATTATAAATTTCCATCAAGTACAGAGGCATTAGAAAAATGCAAATTAGCATAGGCTTTTAAAAAATATTAAACTCACTTGCTTATATCATGTAAAAAATATTCCCTTTCCTATCAATTCCAAACATGGAAAGAATTAGTATACAACTTAAGTTCAGTTTTTTGAACAAAGTTTGTTTTCTTCAGATCTATAGCATTTCAGATCTTACAGGAAAACTAATATGCTGATGACATTACAGAATAAAAGCTTTGTTGTGATAATTGATGAATTAAAAGTAACTTCTGTTTAATGCTTAGCATAAAACATTCCCTAATATTCTTGGAAATGATGTGAGGACAGAACATATAGAACGTCAGTTCAGTAACAGAAAATAGAAAACCGTAGTTGTCCAAAATTAAAAAGAAAATAAGAACTTTATTTTGAAATTGGACCATTCCTTTGTTGTCTTAAATATTATTATAACATAATTTTTTAAACAGAATTATAAAATATTTACGAAACCAGCCAAACAATTTAAACATTCAGTCCACCAACTTCAGATCTTGTAATCTTGTCAATAGAAGTACTTCACTTCTATTTTCAGTTAGAATTAATTGTAGATTTCCTTTTTTTAAATTTAGCTGTTCAACTAGTTCAGAATTTTTAAAGAAATTACTCACCGGACCACAATGTTTTAATCCCAAATTTACATTTTACAGTTGAAGTAAGGGTAAAAGCAGAAGGACAAACTGAAGGACAGATAGAAGAACGTACAGAAAATTACATTTAAAAGCTATATGACTACTTCTTGTAACATGCTAATTCTAAAGTATCATAAATTTTAGTTCCACAAGATTCTGATTTGCATCATTCTGAGCATCCAATTGTGGAGTCCTCAGTACTGGAAAGACATAGACCTGTTGGAGCACATCCAGAAGGGAGTCACTAAAATGATCGAAGGTATGGAACACCTCTCCTTCGAGGACAGGTGAAAGAGATGGGGCTGTTCAGCGTAAAGAAGAGACAGCTCTGAGAAGACTCCACCACCTCCGTGGGCAGCCATTCCAGTGCCTGACCACCCTCTGAAAGAAATAGTTTCTTCTAATGTCCAACCTAAACCTCCTCTGGTATAACTTCTGGCTGTTTCCTTGGGTCCTACTATTTGCCTGGAAGAAGAGGCCAAATCCCTCTTCACCACAACCTCTCTTCAGGAAGTTGTACAGTGCCATGCGGTCTCCCCTGAGCCTCCTCTTCTCCAGACTGAACAATCCCAGCTCCCTCAGCCGCTCCTCGTAAGACTTGTGCTCTAGACCCCTCACCAGTTTCGTTGCCCTTCTCTGGACACATTCCAGGGCCTCAATGTCTTTCCTGTAGTGAGGGGCCCAAAACTGAACACAGTACTCGAGCTGTGGCCTCACCAGTGCTGAGTACAGGGGGATGACCACCTCTCTGCTCCTGCTGGCCACACTATTTCTAATGCAGGCCAGGATGCCGTTGGCCCTCTTGGCCACCTGGGCACACTGTCAGCTCATGTTCAGCTGAGCATCAACCAACACCCCCAGGTCCCTTTCCTCTTCACAGTCATCCAACCACTCATCCCCAAGCCTGCAGTGCTGCATGGGGTTGTTGTGGCCAAAGTGCAGGACCCAATACCTGGCCTTGTTGAATCTCATCCCATCAAACACCACTCTGTCAGACTCCCTCTGCTGCCATCTGTCGAATGGCATCAACATGTAATGGAATATTAATGGGAAGGTTCAGTCTCTACTGCCAAACCACCAACACCCACCTCTGATACTGTGAGCCAAAATAATAAAATAGGAGGCATTATTTTTGAAGCAGACCTCAAATAAAGAAAATTAAATTCAAGATTTTAAATTTAAGTAAAATTTCGAATTTATCTTTTCAAGTGTTCCTGTAGTGATAGTAGATCCTGATGAGTGATACCATAGTTTACTTGAAGAACAAAAGTGACACAAATGCTATTATAATTAAGATTTCAGTTAAGGATCAAAGAGATGGAACAGATGGGATGCAAGAGATGATTAAATGCAAGCACCTTTGTTAACAGGAAGCATGTTAAGAAAAGCTGTGAAGGTACACCGAAGATAAATGTTCATCTACCTAAGTCAGATGTATTTGAAAGTCTTTCCCAACAGTGAAGTCATTTAACGTCTCCATGCAATCCGGTACTGGTCAGCACATGACTCTTAAAAAGCAAAGATTTTCCCCACTTGCTTTTTCAGAAGTGAATAGGAAACACCTAGCAAAGATCTGCATAGTACTGCTTACCTGTTCTCCTGACAAACCTACTACTTCTGATTTATACATAAAAAAAAACAAATTAAAAATCCCTCACTAACCATTTACTATAATTTTTGTTTGCCTTCTTGTAGCCCGTTAACTGATACTTGAGCAATCTGTTCAAATGCCTGGTTTAATGAAGGCCTGGTCAAAGTACACATTAGCTACAGCTGTCAAAATGGCAAAAAAAATTATCCTCTGACTACTGTATCATAAAATGGTTGCAATTCCCAAATATTCTAACACAGACTATCACACATGAAACCCCAGAATGAGGAAGCTAGTGGTAATGCTAGTATGTCTTCAGACAATTTGATATGCTGCGTTATATACTATTTCCTTATTAAAACCTTATAAAAAGTACTGCTTAAATATTCATATATAATACCTGGAGAAGCAGCACTGTGTCTTACTGCCCATTGCAGCCCCCTCAAAATGTCAACTCTGCTTCATAAGAACCAGACAGAGAAGTATCCATCCTGGCAGACAGCAGGATTAAGTCCCATTCTGGGCAGCAGATCCCTGAAGGAGTCAGGCCTCTGTCTACAGTACTGCTCTCACATTCCAACAGCCAACTAGACCAAGGAAAAGGAAAGAGGTGAAGTGCTATAAAGTGTTCTAAGCATGATCACAGCTGTAGTGTCAGGTCTTGACTCCACTCTTAGGACTGACTGTTGATGCATGTAATGGAGAGCGTGAGTTCATCCTTTGGAATCCAAGAACTGGACAAAGCTTGAAGTGAAGGGAAATATGTCTCAGTGAAGGATGGAGCAGCTAAGTTTGAGGATAATCACAGCAAAGTGGGAGTACTGAAGTATCATCCTGACATAGAGATGCTGCTGAAGTCAACCACATCACATCATGATTTCCCAAATGTCAACTCAGAAGTTTTAGGTCACCCAAACACAGGTCTTGAAATGCTATCACTCTTCTAAATAACTAAAATAAAGTCTTTCCACCAACCAACTTCCTGAAAATAAATGTGAAATTTAATCTTCTCTAAACAGACAAGCCTAGCTGCCTTTAGGATTTTGCACTCCACCTCACTACTCACTTTGTACCTGCACAGCACACGCACGTGAAATTAATTCTACATTTCAAATTGCACTGATTTCTCTGAGAAAAAAATCTTTCAGATTGTATATGTGGGAACATAAATGTGTAGATGAAAGCAATATCTGAGGCAGGCCAAATTAATTACTGATGAGTGGCAAACAAAATCTAAACTAACTGACATTGTTTTAATGTTAACTTCGCTTACTGGAGAAAAATATATTAAAATAGGGTTAAGAAGAATATACATCACTTCTGCTTATAACTATTAAATATTACAACATTGTCATTGGTTGGACTTAATAGCTATCATCACCAATTCAACTCTTTCCTTATGCAGCCACATTCTAGTCATCACCAGAAGAACTGAAATTTCTTTAACATCGACTCAAGAGATCATTATTCTTCAGGCTAAAAGGCAGCCATTTGAATCTCTAAGCTGCCTCTGTTCTTTCCAACCAGCAAAACCAGCATCTGGTTTTGAAATGGACAAGATTACAAGGGTAAATGTTCACTGCAGATACAAGTATAACAGCCTACCAAAAATTTTACACTCCAACTATTACTCGCATCCATGCTTGGCTGTAGGACTGCCTGTGACCCCCAAGAACTTAACAAGTCACTGCTTTTCAAGTCACAGTGCCACAAATACATTTAATCAAAAGTGGCTGACTGAACAGAGATACTGAAAGAAAGAATACTTGTTTTAAAAATTAGTTTCAGAATAAAACTACTTTTGATACCACCTTCGTCCCATGAAATTACTCTGATGACAATATTGTGTCAACTGTCTCACAATGCCATTTTCTTTAAAATTGCATAGTTTTATTTCACTTCTACTCTTAAACTCCTAGCTCATGCAATGACAATATCACATCAAAAAGCTTACAGATTTAAAGAAGACAACAAGAAAAAAAAATCCACAATATAAAACCTAGGTCATCTTAAATATAATATATATATTATATATATGATATATATATATATATATCAAGGGTTTGATTCAAAGGGACTTGCAAACTGTTGTCTCTTACACGCTTAAAATCTATCAGCTTTTCAGCAGCTGTTATTGATATTCCAAGTTTTTAGTGCTTTTTAAATCTATTACTAAATGTGCTTGTTGATTTTTTTCAGTTAATTTGTATTGACTTCATTTTGTAATCATTCATTTATATATGTTGTTTTTTTTAAATCAGTATCCTCATATATGTGATATTTCATAGAGTTGCAGAATGGTTCAAATTGGAAGGGACCCTTGCAGGTCATTTTACTCCACCCTCGTGCACAAATCAAGGTCAAATCAAAAGATAGGCTAGCTGGTCTTTAATGGAGAACTTGCCTCTTTAAGCATCTGCTCCAATGTTTGTCACAACAACACTCACAATTTTTTTTATTTTTATTTTTTTTCCAAAGTATCTAATCAAAATTTCCCCCATTCTAACTTGTCTCTACCTTCTCCCATTATATCACCAGGAGAGAAGAGTGCCTCCTCTTCTTATTTATCCTCTGATCAGGTCATTCTAGAAAAGAAAAAAGGTCTCCCCATCTCTCTTCTCCAGGATGAACAAGCCCAGCTCACTCAGCTTTCCCTGGACATTCCATGCCCCAGTCCTCAACCAGCTTAGTAGCCTTTTGCTGGATTCAGTAATCCATGTCCATACCCCTCTCTATTCTACTAAGGAAGCCCAGAAATGGACAGAGAAATCCAGATGCATCACATTAATGTCAAAAAGAGGAGAAGGACCTTCATGAAGTTCCTGCCAGTCAATTTCTCTAACTTCTTTCTACCACCTGTCCAGGTCCCTCCAAATACAATCAAGTACTCCATCACAATGAAGTTAGTGAACAGTATATTCCCCAGTACTATCCCTTGTGGGATCCCACTATTACCTGACCACCAGCAGGATTTTGTACTCTGATCACAGCTCTGACACCAGCCAATTTTCTACTAATGTTATCCACTTTGACATCACTGAACTGGTGAGACACTAACTGTATACTTACAGGAGACTATGTCAAAGGACTAAAGCACTAAGGATTTCTGTGTATGACTAATCCTTTGCAAAGCTATACTAGATCAAATAATATTGTCTGCAATTCTCGTTCTTCACGTGTTCAGTAGTGGTTTCTAAAATGATCTGCTCCATCACCTCCCCTGAGCAGCCCGCAGTTCCCTTTAACCTCCTTATTGCCCATCTTAAGGATGGGTAATGATGTTATTTTTTCCCAGTTCTGAGGAGCTTCCCTCTGAAGATGTCCAAGATCAGCCCCAAAGTCAAGTCGGACAGGTCCTCCAGCACTCTCATGTGCATTCCAGCTGTTCTACAGACATGTGCATTTCTAAGTGATTCAGTGATCCCTAACATTGTCCTCATGCCCTACATGTAAACTGAGGAACCTGCAGGGCCTTGGGCACAAGTCATACTCGTTAAAACTGAGATTAAAAAAAACATCAAATATATCCACTTTTCACTAGGTCCCCCTAACCTCAATGAGCAGTGGGCCTACCCTTTTCTTAGCCTTCTTCTTGTTGTCAGTGTACATATGGAAACTTTCCTTGTTTCTCCTCACATCCCTTACTAGATGTGATTTCTCCTCACATCTCTTTCTAGATGTGATTCAACTCCAGTTTAATTTTAGCTTCCCTGACTCCATCCTTGCATAAGCAAGCAATGTCTCTGTATCCTTCCCCAGCTAGCTAGTCCCTACATCTGCCTTTGTGTGCTTACTTTTTGTACTCAGGCTCAGTGAGGAGCAACAATTTCATCTAAGACAGCTTTCTGCCATGCTTGTTCAGCACTCTGCACACGGCAACAGCCCATCCTTTATGCTCTGAGAGGCTCCCTTTGATCAACCAGCTCTACTGGGCCCCTCTGGCCTTCCAGGCACCTCCCCACCAAGCAGGTCCCTGAACAGGTCCAAATCTGCTTTTCAAGAGCACTAGACATAAATTTTGCTGCTCAGCTTAGTCACCTCTCAGGATTGTAAACTCAAGCCACATGGTCACACAGTTGGTTAATCTCAGGCTGTCCTCAACTATCATCCAATAGCTCTTCCTCATTTGTGAGGGTAGCATCCCCTCTAGGCCTGTGATGGTGTCACTTTCATCTGCCACAAAGAAAATGTTATCTACCTTCTTCTCTTGATAGATGAGCTGCAGCAGACACTCAATAAACATAACATCATTGGTGTTGATCTGTCCTCTGATCCATACCCACAAGCAATCTACTCTTTCGTGGTTTTACTTCTTTCACCCTCCTTAATCAAAACCTTTACATAAATTCTACATTAACATTAAATGAATGTAAATCACATTTATATAAATTATACATGTAAATTAAATTTCATAAATATCAGTAAAATGAAATTTATATAAATGTAAGCAAATTTACATAGTAATTTTAATGTTTTTTTCTTTCCATATTAGATCAGCTGGCAGGATTGCAAAATTTATTTATTCTTGAGGGAATCATCTGCTTTTATGTATAAAAAGTTCCTGGCACACATGGGATGATTATTCCTTTAGGCTATGGTATACAGGACCTTTTATTGAGTAGGCTGCATTTGCCAGACTCAGCAGTTTTCTTCATATAGTCACTTGCTCCCAGGTAACCATCACTATTTAACTAATGATATCATCATGTTCCAAATCCATTTAATAAACATGAACGTATCACAACAAAACATTTTCAACACAATTGAGGACTTTTTGGACTATAGACCTGACAGAAATCTACAAAGAAGATACTTAAGAGTTTCTCCACATCTTGGGAGGGGACTTACGCATGAACCCATACACCCATTGTATAATTACTGACATGAATGGACTCATCTCTTGATTTCACACAGGATGCAATCAAGGGCATTTGGCAGGACCATACAATGAAAAACTTGGGGCTGACAGGGTGGAAATTAGATGGCATTAATCAAGAAAAACAAACTGCTGCTCACAAACAGATGGCATGACCTAATAACACCCTACCAGCCTCTCATTTTTATGCAGCTCCTCCTTCTAGCTCCTTTATTCTTTAATGCTTCTGGCTCTGATGCTAGTCAGACCTTTCCACGAGTCAACTCAATTCACGAAGCCAGCTGAATCCAGGAAAACAACAGCAACATTTTCTCCAGGATAATGAGTTACATCAGCTCTCAGTAAACTCTGATGAGTAAAGTTAGCTAGTAAAGCTAGCTGAAGCATGAAGGTGGGGAAGCGAGGGAGTTAAGAGAAGCAAAATAATCTCTTTTTAGCAACAGTAAGGTGTTAGGCTGTCTTGCTGCAACCTGTGAAGCTGCAGCCTAATTGGAAGCCTATATCAGCTTTAAGTCTACCTGCAACTGTAGCCTGTAGCCTAATTAGAAAGCAGAGCTGTTACTGCCAGTAAGAAAGGAAGTCACAAGAGCCCACCCACAAAGCCCAAAGCCAAAGTACTCTGCTCTTAAGTCACCAAAACAAAAAAGCAAGCAAACAACAACAACAACAACAAAAGAACAGATACAAATTGCCCAGGCAAAGCCATCTAGTACCTGCATAAGGTCACTCAGTTCTGGAACTGCAGATTTTACTCAGTTGTACATTTCTATCTGTTTTACCAAAGTCCATGAGTTCAGAGATATCAAAGTAATCCGTAAGTTTATCACTTACACATGGCACAGTGGGAGGTGTGGGTGGATAGAATGTAAAGGCTGGAATAGCAGACAGAAGAAAAATTAATGAGAAGAACAGTTTCTTCTGCATAAATGTGTTGAGCTTGCTTATCCATCATTCATGGGAATTAGTTAAGAGAATCCAAGAGCATAACAGAAATGCTTAGTTCATATTGTTTGTTGACTTTCTCTAAAATAGTACAGCATATCTGATTTGTGTTTATACACAGCTACATTCTCTTCATCAAGGGAGTTAAAAAAAAGGTTTGATCCAAGATACAGTAAATAGCTGTTACATACTGGTAACTACCGCTTTCAGAAAGACAAAGGAAGAAGTAGTTTTCATTAGGTTTTGCTTTTTTTTTTTTTTTTAAACAATAAGATACTGAAGTAGTGACAAAGTACTCAAGAATCCCTTGCTAATCAGCATTTTGATGCATACATGTTCCACACAACATATTAGATTTATGAAAATAAGCACATCCTCCCAATGATGTGCCACACTGCCCCAGTGCCAGCTTGGTGACAGGTAGAAAGCTGAGCCTCCTGAGCTACTCAGAAATATGAAGTTAGCTGGTATACCTCTGAGAGCCCCTGCATTGTGCATTGCAAGTCTACCTAGAAAAGTGTGCTTTTTTTTTTTCCCTTTTGAAAATAGACACTAACAATGTAAAATGCAAATCAAAGGTAAAAACACATGGTTTAATTCAAGTTTCCTTACTTGATAGGTTTAACTAAAGATTAAATCTGACTACAATCTACTTATCTCTAGACAGAAGCAACACATTTTGGAACAAAAAATTGTTCTGCATTTTAAAACGTTGCTTAGTTTTTTCTTGTCGTAGTGCTTTCATGTTTTTCATGAATTAAATTTCTGAATACTACCATATAATCAATACTAAATTTTAAATGAGATTACAGTGTCAGGTTCTGGGAGAGATTGGAAGAAAGGAAGATAACTTTGGATGTCACTGTATCTGAGACAGCAACATTATCCAAAAAAAAAAAAAATTCAGAAGTAAACACACAAACTTCACTCACAAGACAAAGCAACAACTGCATCTGTTTCCATACCTCACATTGCTCACAGACCTGGTCCTTTTCTAATAAATCCACTGAAGTAACTGCCTCTTCACATGCTAGAAAGTGATGTTAGTGTGACCACCAACTGAAAGGACTTGCCTTTTCAACAATATCTATATAGCATGCTGGGAAATGAAACAAAAAAAGTCCCAGCCAGGATGCCCCTTCCTCTGAAAGAGAAAACAAGCTTTAGTCCCATAATGATCCTGAAAACGGCAATTTGAACATGTGTCTGCACAAGTAATGATAAAAACTTAGAACTTCTTCACAGCGAGGGTGACGGAGCACTGGAACAGGCTGCCCAGGGAGGTTGTGGATTCTCCTTCTCTGGAGATATTCAAGACCCGCCTGGACACCTACCTGTGCAGCCTGCTGTAGGGAGGCCTTGCTTTGCAGGAGGGTTGGACTCGATGATCTCTGTGGTCTCTTCCAGCCCCTACAATTCTGTGATTCTGTGATGTGCCCAAATAAAAAAAATCTCAATGTTTCCCGAATTGTCTCATTTGTTCACCAAGACTTAAGAAAAAAGTTTAAATGTCAATTCAGTCAGAATCTGTTCTGTAGAATAATATACTTTTACCGCTGTTTTAGTCGCCATTAGAAAACACCAATGATTGCTGCATCAGCATGGACTCGAGGCAAAAGCACAGCAAAGATCAGAAATTACATACCGAGCAGAAAAATGGTCAGAACTCAGAAATCAATATTAAAGCAGACAGGAAGATTTCAGATACTATGCATGGAAAAACATAGAGGAACTCTACTCTTTCTTTTGTGACTATTAAGCGGCTTCCTGAAATTTACCTCTTCTTATGTTTTTTTGTTGTCATTGGTTCTAGAGACATCATCTCTTTTCCTGTTTGTGTTACTATTGCTTTGGATATCAGTACACAGGTAATATAAGTATTTACAGTTGCACAAGGTCCTTTATGACAAGTGGGATTGTGAATACTCTTGCACTGCACTGAAATCAAAGCAGCCCACAGTTTCACTTACGCTTCCAAGACACTTCATCTCCCCTGTGACACAAGTGAAAAGTTACCCATCCACAAAGAATAACTACAACACCTTGCCCTCTGCCTGCCCCATTTCTAGAGATTATTACTTAACAATAATCTATATTAGCAACCACTGTAAATTACTCATTCTGCTATAGTTTTTTTTCCCACCTCATCTTGACTTAATGCTATTATTATTCTTCATACACGGTGTTCTTACTTCAGTGCTTCCCCAAATAGTTCCCATATCGTTTCTATTTTTCCTCTAATAGGTAATAAAGTTATTTATTTTCCATACAGCTAATATAGTTTCTTCTACATCTACTGAGCAGCCTGCAGTTACATGTTACATTACAACTTCAATCTGGCATTCATTAGGATACTAAAAATTACACACAGGTGAGTGGGAGGGAAAAATGAGGATTAAGTTTCCAATCAGGTCAATTTACAGAAATGTCAACACTGCAGAAAGGAGCAGCCAGAAACATGCGAGCAGCAGTAGAAAGGCCACCCAGACTTACAGGAGATAGGAGCAAAAGAAGTACACATGCACTATTTGTCCTTGTCTTGTCAGTGAAAGAGTCCAGCCAAACAGTGCCAAACAAAAGGAATAAAATCATTTGATATGCTGGCACCGTGCCATGTTCTGTGGACAGAAACAAGAGAGATGAGCCCATGCTCTGAGCCAAATGTGGCCATGCATGGCCATGTAAGAGAAACAGAGCTACATTAACTCATTAACATTTTGGCTCCAAGATAGCCAAAAATCCTAAGGACAGGTAAACAACTGTTATCTTCAGAAGGGGATTTTTTTATTTTTTATTTTTTAAAGAAAAAACCCATACAAAATAAAACACACCCGACCTCCTCCACACCAAAAAATAAAAATAAAAATAAAAAAATCAGGCTCAGAGAGGATTCAAAAAGAAATCAATGGCAGGACAATGGCACAACAGCGGGCAGACACAGTATTCATAGCACTTGAAAGGTGGGCTGGCTTGCTCCTTGTTATGAAGGTGAGCAGAGAGAATTCACACTTTGGCTTCCAGTCTTGCACGTTCTGAACTCTAAATGCCTCAAATAAACGGCAGCATTTTCCAAAGTGACAACATGCTATTCAGACTCTTTGCCCTTAACATTGAAAGGATAGCACAGTACCATTTCTCCTTTTGTGCCCCCTTTGCAGTGCTATCAAGATAGCAACTTCAGGTAATGCCTCTTATGGACAGTTCCCCCAGGCAGTAACTTACTGCATGTAAGCCAATAATACATTTCCACTTGGAGCAGTACATTTCCAATTGGAGCCGTGATGACCAGTGCTATCTGAACTTCCGTGATGCTGAGACACAAAGCTAAGGAGTTGCATAATGGACAAGAAACACTTTTGAATGCTAAGACAACACCAGCATACGGCAGTGTAACTTTTGGTATGAGCACGACAGAGGTAGATTTGGCCAAATTTAACCTACTACTTTGTATATCTACCCATAGCAAGCTTATTTTTCATCTCACTTTAATTAACCCAGAGAAATAAATGCACTAATGTACTCGACATATTACGCAAAGAAAGAAAGAAGGAGGAAAAAAAGAAGGAACAGTTTTTCAGAAGCTAGCATTTTATACACCTTCCACTGGAATTTGGTTACACTCTGCCCAAAATATCTGACAGGTTCTTAAACACAAGTGAGAGCAGTAAAATACACTAATTTGAGGACTACAAGCAATAACAAGTTACTCAAAAACAAATGAGCTTTTTGGAAATCAATATTGCATGGAAGAAATACTATGATGAAACAAAATATAATCATATAACTTTAAAGGTAAACACTTTTCTTTTCCTAACCCTGTGTCTAAATTTCCTGAATAAAAAAAATGGCTTACCTAAAAGTAAAAGAGCACAGCTACACACTACATTATCTGTTAAACCTTCTTCTGCACTCTTCTTCACTTTATACCAAGCTAAATATTCTTGAGAACAACAGGGAACCCTTGGAATTGGTCAATAGATTGATTAATGCACTGTACTGAGCAAGCTAAACAGGATCAGGATGTTTACAGGTGTTCTTTTGGTAGACATTAATTGCATTGCACTAACAAGATAGGTTTCTTTCTGTTAAAGATGCTATATATAAAATAATTCAGACAAGAAGCCAACCATAAAGGTTACTGAGTAAGAAAACCAGTCAAATATGCTCTGATAAAGTAAGTACATCAAACTGATTCAGCTCTGTAACATACTGACAAGTTAAATGGAGAAAAAAAAAAAAAAAAAAAAAAAAAAAAAAAAAAAAAAAAAGTAACTTTTAGGGCCAAGGACTCTACAAAGAAAAAAAAGTTTAAGTAAAGCACATCTACCCCATTACATAAAGAAATATAAAGAGAAACAATCAAAAATTCTTACTAGCTCCACATGCAGATCCAAGCTTTTAAAATTTATCACATATGTAATGACTCAAATAAGCTCTCACTGACCAAACTTCAAACCACTGGCTTCCCGAATTGCCTTTGTCAATACATGGATCAATAAACAAATACCCTTGTGCATAGTTTCTCTTGTCTACTACCTTTATACTGGCAATGCAATCCATACATCTGCAAAACCTTAAAGTCAGTAGTCAGCTACTCGTTGCACTGGTAAACTCTGCTAGTTTGTCCGCTAAAACTGGGAGACCTGGAAAGCATTCTGTCTGACTGAACTTGCAAAATAGTGTTAATTAATGTTCCCAGGAAAAGCAGGGGATTGCTGGCAGGGAGTGGACCCCATGTTCCATACATAATTGAAAAGCTTTCTTTCAAAAGCCTCAGAGCACCTAGCTTTCATCAAGCACTACTTCCCAGTTCACATTTGTTATACCGCACACATACATAAAAACACGATTTAAATTTATTCGTGGGTTGGTGGTTTCATTTCTATAGGATAAAAACCCAAGTTAAAATGAAGTAAAAGGCCAAAAGTATCATCTATACTATATGACCTACACATTAGAGCTTTCCTTCCTGAGCCACGTTCATACAAAAAAAAAATCTGTATTATAACAAATTTCACGACCTTCTGGCTTTTCTCTCTCATTTACACACATCATGAACATGCTGGTCCCTGCACAGAAATTTATTTTGGGTCATGCGGGTGACATAAAAGCTATTTCAGTTCTGCAGAAGACAGAACTTCAGTGGCACACAGCTAACCTTCCAGATCACAACTAATATCTCAGCTCTAATTCAGACAGGAAAATTAAAGTTGCATGCAAATCTAAGCGTGTAATTTTTGTATTTCTTTCAGGCACCCCAGAGGTTTATCTAATCTTCGTGTCCATGCACACCACCAGCTTACATACTTCCTTCATCAGCTACACCAGAGCAGCAACTTTTCTTTTCTTTTTTTTTTTTTTTTTTTTTTTTTTTTTTTTTTTTTTTTTAACATCCACAAATCAAACTGGATCAATAAACTGATAAATGCCAAATTCTTTTTTTTCCCCCAAAGTTATTATTTTAAATCCATACTTGTTCCCTGACCCAATTTGCTGCACAAGCACATGCATGTCAGAGCAACTTGGAGTATACAGCAACATGAGAATGCATCTGGGAATGACAGGATATGGAAACGAGCAGCCACAGACATTCTGCCTAAAATCCATGCAAAAGCAATTACCATGAAAGTGTGGTTTAAGACTACTTGTCAACACACTTGTCATTCACATTGCCCTTCATAGCCTATGGTCTCCATTCTGAGTTAACCAAGCAGTCTTCCACTAGGGAGCCCAAAACATCAGCCTAAGCCTGAATCCACAATGTTTTATTGTTCAGGACTGGGCTTTTATTTATTTATTTTCCAAAGAACACATAATTTAGTTTTATTCTTTAAAGCAGGGCAACATGCAAGGTCATAAGTCATTTCTGCAAAGTGAGAATTAATTCCTTTGATATTATTAACTGTAAAGAAATGTTTCATTTGTGAAACGATTTAATACTGAAGCACATCTTCAGAGATGTAATCTGTTTTCCTTTAGTCACGCTAGACAACAACTGCAACCAGGGACCTTTCCCACTACTATTAATGTACTTACTGTGGATTTATAGAAGAATGACTCACAAAATTACTATATATCCAATCCAGGCACATTATCTATCTGTCTGAAAGATCAGAAACAAAATGTCCATCTCAGGACATTGCTATTGTCAGCTATAATTTAGGCATTCTTCAAACTGCATTTGTATCCAGGAGGGTAATAGCCCTTACATTAAAAAAGACCTTCATTAAATGGTTCCCCATCATGCAGGCCATTACAGGCTCTCATGCGCTGGTCCTGCATAGCCTCAGAGTAATTCTGCTTTTAACAGGCAAACCAAACAAGGTAAATGAACTATCACCTCTAAGGGTAGAAACATCTGTAAATATATTATTAACACAGATAAAACCACCCCCTCACAAACCTCCAGTGACATAAGAACATGCAATTATTTATGTTTTCTTCTACAAAATGAAGTCATCCTCACATAATGAATAGTCCCCTAATAAAAGTGGGAAAAAATCCATATCCAAAATTGGATTTCATCTTAATAGCATTCTCTAATTTCTATCTTGTCCTGTACAATGTATAAAATTCATAAATCTGAAAACACAGGCCTGCTCGAAAGGACTCATTACAACATACAGAATGTGTCTGTCTCCTTAAGAGGTTCAAAGACAATTAGCTAGGTACTTCAACTTCATTTTCATCACTGCATCTACAAAAATACAACACTCAGACACCAATCTCACCTCACACAAAACAAGTTTCATGTTGTGGAACGATTTCTACAAAAGGAACAACTAAATAGACTTGGTTTATTCAACCCAGGAAAAATGATGTTGGAGAAGGGCATACGCTTTACAGTAAAAGCATTAAAGAGCAAAAAAAAACCAACTACAATGGAATGGCATGGGGAAGGAGATTAGAAATCACCTTGTCTCACTTCCTATTAAGTATAAGACACTAACATACATCAAACAGAAACAGCATGTAAAACAATTAAAAAGAGATTATTCTTTTCATAATCTGTAGCAAACAGTGGCACTGTTATAGGAGTCCTCTGTAAGCTGTATAGGAGACCACTGAGATTAAAGCAAAGGCAAGAAGGGAAAAACATTAACTCATTGAGAACATTAGGATCAGAGAGTTTCTGTTTGAGAAAATTCCTTAATGCAAAGCAGTGGGAAACAGAGAGAACATGCTGAGGACTTATCACACACTTGTCCTTCTTCTATAGCCTTCTTTAGTTAACTACTAACAGGCTCCCTCAAAACCAGCCAATCTTTGGCTTAATCTAGCAAAGTCACTTTTATATCATACACATTTTATATCACGGACAACAGGAGTTTTCCAAGGTTTTAGCAGGTAATCCAAAGGTTTTTAGCATGTAAGCAGCAGTTCTAACAATTTAGAAGTTGTTCTTTGAAGCTGTACACAACCACCTGCTCTACACATTCATTTTATTTCTAAATTAATCATCATATACTGCGCTTTTCCCATAACAGAAGTCAAGTGGCTTTTTCCTTCACTGATAATTTGGGAAATGCAATGTAGATCATTACAAAAAAATAATAATAATCTGAAGCTGCATTAATTACTCAGACATAATTACACTTGTCTTGCCAATAATGATTACTATGCTTTCCCTTATGAAATGCTTTCACACTTTCAAAGTCTTCCAAAACATACGCAATTAGATTTGAAATTTTCTACTTATCCTTCTCCAAAGCAAAATACTGAGTTAAACCTTTCCCTGAAAATCAAAAGAAATAGAATAAAATTCAATCCCCAAACTCTCCCACTTGCCATTTAAAAACTGAAAAAGAAACAAAGCAAAGAAAAAAAGAGAAAAAAGGACAGGTTAAAGTAAGACATTTTGAAGCTACTGAAAACTAAAAATTGACATTTAAAAATCAAATATAATGTTTTACGACTGTAATGATTCTGAGTCAATCTGACACTATTACAACAACACTCCTTGTGACACAAAGGAATACATATTTCTCCTGCTAAAGACAAGGCTGAAATGCACTGGTTTCCCAAGAAATCTAGGAGACAAGGACTCCACACAGAACAAAGAATGACCATGAAGAGGACTTCAGCATGGGTATTAAGGAGCTTCGTGACCATCAGAAGGATTACACAACTTAGAGATGTAGGGACAACAGTCCCTACCTGAACACCTCTGTTTCTTCACTGCTCTGAGAAACTCTTCTCCATTCTCAGATAAAACAGGAAAAGAGTGGGCTTACTCTGGTCCCTAGGAGATTCCTGGTTTTACTATAAGATTGAAAGGAAAAAAAAAAAGAAAAAGAAAAAAAAAATATATATTTTGCAGAAGTCAAAGCAGCAGCAGTTTGATTTTACCTGTACCATCATTACTGTATCATTCTGTACTTGGACAACTGTTTAATGAGTGGTGTTTCCTAACCTACAATTTCAATATTAATCAGGTAAGTGGCAAGGTCAGCCATGCTAAAAAACAAAACAAAAACCAGAAACACCTGCGTGGAAAATTATTACATACGGTTATTTCCCTTCTGTGTTTCCTAACCTCCTGCTGCTGCACTTTCCATGAGCCCAACAAAGGAACTCAAAACGTTTTAGAATTGTGCTACCTTCTTAGACTTAATGTAAAACTGAAGATTGTCTAGGCAATGTGCTATTCCAAACAAAAATTAACTTCAGTATAGGGACACAGCATAACTCTTCTTCTGAAGACTGAATCAGATGAGACATAATCAGACATAATCAGATGAGATTCACTTGCAGTCTGGATCTCAACTACAAAGCATTAAAATTTTTAAACAGTGATCCAAGAAGTGTTGAATTTTAATAAAAATCAGAGCCTCTTATGTATCTGTTTTGGATCAGTTCCAAAACATCCCATTGTTCTGTTGTTTGTTTGTTTTTTTTTTTTAAATCAAGTAGCCACAATTTCACATACAGTTGTAAAAGAAACCTTCCTCCAGAAGAATCTGCATGCTGCATTCATAGGAAACAGTTCTGTAGCAGAACTAAACAGAAATCAGTTGCCAAATTCAGAGTGCACTGTGTCACTTCACTCTGAAGCCTGTCTAAAGATGACAGGTATGGTGTTTGAGAAATGCAAGAAAAGCTATCTTGTCATTTAGATTCATTCAAAATAAAATTCCTCAAATTGCTGTTCTTCCCATACAGAATGTACCCGAAGTCTGAGAATACCAGATTTATATTTTTTTTACAAAACACACTGCAATTAAAATACCCACATCATCTTAACAGAGTGCATAGACTGAAAGATATAAACTTGAAAGTGACTAGTTTCTCCCTTCTTAAGGGAGATATTATTTTGAATTTCTTAATACAGGAGTAACAGCATCAGGAACACTGATGCATCAGGGCTGAAGTTAACACCAACCTGGACCATCAAACAGTCCATTAATTATAGAATGGAGCTTGATTAATACATTAACCTCTTACGTAACATGTGGGTCATGGTAACAGGCACTATGTCAGTGACTTTACAGTAGGGGAAATCCAGATATTTAGCAGTTAAAAAGCAAAATTATATTCACTAACATCTATTAATAAGCCAAAATAATACATTAAATGAAGGAAAGAAATGATTAAGTGGTTAAGTCATGCCTGTGTGGCAACACCTCCCACTCCTCCTTCACACATACCCCACTTCACAAAACCTTTTAGAGACAAATAAAATAGCCATGACCTTTCTTCCTCCTCTGCATGATTAATTACTTAATGTACTATTAATTGGAAAATGTAGCTGAATTTCAAATGCTTTCATTTTCTCAGCATATCATGCTATCAGGGAAGCACCGATTAAGTTGTTCATCAAAGGTGAGCAGGCAAGGTCATGTAGGCTGTACCTCTTCAGTTATTCATTGCCTGTCCTAAATAGTAATTAACAACAGCAATATTTCCATAAATCAAAGCTTTTCTGGTTACCTTCAGATGATGATCAGATTGGGGGGAACAGAGGGGGCAGAATGAGATTTTGCATGTATTTTTTTTTTTTTTTTTCCACCATTTGTTCTATTACATGCCTGAATTATTCAATCAATATGCTAGCTGTCATTTAAGACAAATTTCACTGCGAGTCAACTGGAATTCCATGCAGAACAAAAAAAAAAGTTTTCACTTCCTTTCTCCCTTTGCTATGTCCCCAACATTCCCACTTAAAAAAAGGGAATTTCATCTAAGAAAGCCTCTCAATTTCTCAGATTTATTGCCATATCAGTTATTTCTGTTTCTTCTTATTACTACCAGGAACAAATTTAAAGTGGAGATCACAGAGCACAGCCTTAAGGTCACATTCAGTGAAATCCGATGTTTTTAAATGCAGAAGTCTATTCTATCAAGTACCCGTATGATTTCTCACCTTGAGGCATCTCAGGTGGCAAATAGTGAGGCTCTTGAGCACTGACATGTACCCAGTCGAAGTCATCATACAAATCCTGATGGTAGTCACAGGGCCCTGGACCATCATCGAAGGTACATCCCCCTAGGGAAAAAAAACATTAGTTATAGATGCTATACTTATTTAAAAGTAGAGATCCTCCAAGATTTTTGCCGAGGCATTAGCCTTGGGTGCATAACTAAGGAGCCCACATATCTAGTAGCACAACTCTCAAAGTTGTCTGCACATAGCTAAAATCCGCAAGCAGCTCATCCATCAACGTTCCTCTCTTTGTAAGACATCTCTGCTTCATGCAGACTATTTTCCCCAAGATCATCTCCCATCACAACAGGAAATCACAAGCTGAGCCCAAGTGAAAAAGGCTCAGCGTCCTCGGGACAGAGAGCAATAGGCTGTTCAGACCAGGGCAAAAACAAAGCAACACATTAAGCTAGAAAAGTAACAGTTCAAGTCAACAACCTTGATGGACTGAAAGCATAAATAGTCCAAACACCAACTACGAGTAAATAAATGCTGTGCTCAAAACAACAGCAGTCAGCACAATTAAAGTTACCTAGAAATGAAATAACTACTGCAGAATACATTTGGTAATATTGTTTTATTAAATCAATCCAGTATAACAGAATGCAAATTAAAGGCACTTTTTCAGTGCCTTTACAACACCAATCTGGGAGGGAGCGTTGAGTGGAGAAGGGCACACAGAGGGACCTGGATCGATAGGCCAAGATAAACCATATGAGTCTCAATAGGGCCAAGTGTCTGGTCCTGCCTATTGGTCACAACAACCCCAGGCAACCCTACAGGCTTGGGGAGGACTGGGTGGATGGAGAGGGACCTTGGTACTGATGGACACATGGCTGAACATGAGCCAGCAGTGTGCCCAGGTGGCCAAGAAGGCCAATGGCATCCTGGCTTGTATCAGGAATGGTGTGGTGAGCAGGACTAGGGAAGTCATCCTGCCCCTGTACTCGACAGTGGTGAGGCGTCACCTCGAGTACTGTGCTCAGTTTTGGGCACTTCAGAAAGAACATTGAAGTGCTGGACCAGGTCCAAAGAAGGGCAACAAGGCTTGTGAAGGGCTTAAAGAATATGCCAAATGAGGAACAACTGAAGGAACTGGGGTTCTTGAGTCTGGGGAAGAGAGGCTGAGAGGAGACCGCATTGCTCTCTTCCAATACCTGAAAGGTGCTTACAGTGAGAGCGGGGTTGGTCTCTTCTCACTGGTGACAGGACAAGGGGAAATGGCCTCAACTTGCACCAGAGGTGGTTTTGGTTGGTTATCAAGAAAAACTTCTTTACAGAAAAGGGTTGTTAAGCACTGGAATAGGCTCCCCAAGGAGATGGTTGAGTCACCATCCCTGCATGTATTTAAAAACCATTCAGACGTAGTGCTCAGGGACACGACTTAGCAATGGGTTGTTAGGGTAGAATGGTTAGATTATGGTTGGACTTGATGATCTTTAAGGTCTTTTTCAAATTGAGCTGTTCTATGATTCTATAATTCAGAGTTACACTAACAACAAGTGTGAAAACTCTACAACTGAAATTATGAGGAATGACTGAAGGAAGTCATATAAGGAAGTTATGAGGACAAGTGACAGGAAGAAAGCAGGAGGGAAGGAATACAAAGGGTGAAGAAGGGAAAAAACCCAAAAATTATGTAACACAGTAACATCCATTCTATCTCAATCCGTAAGTTTTTTCTTACTGCATTCTCCACTGAGAGCAATTAAGTGGAGTGGGAAAAAGAAGAAAATGTGAGGATAAGAGGAAGAGATCAACATTTAAGACAAAAGAAACAAAGGAATCAAAAGAATACAGTTGAAGAAAAAGTGGAGTGTAAACACCGAAAAAAAAAAAATGTACATCTGTCAGGCATACAACTTTAAAGCATCTGTTATTCCCATTCACAGTAAGCAGTCCTTGAGCATGCTATTTCTGCTCAGAAAAACCAGGAGAGATTGAAACAGTGAAAGAGAAAAGAGACATTTATCTTTATTTCGCCAGTATTTTGAAATCCAGGAAGAGTTATTTAAGAACTCAAGGGATAAGCATCTGGAAATCAGAGGAGAAATTTCATGCATCCTCTCTTCCCTATGCCCAGTAGTTGGTTATATCAATCCCATTAACAGCTATTGTTGCAACAAAATTTGCTCCTTCTGGCTTAAGCCAGAAGATACACCTTAAGAATAACAGAGTATTTCTCATTTCATAGCTCATTTGACTTTAAAGCAAAATATGGACAAATACCATAGCTCTCAAGAACAAACAATAAAACATTATGGTAAATACCAGTTTCACAGTAAGATGAGGCACCTGCACTCCTGGTAAATGCTTTCAGCCCACACTATAGCCCAGAAGAAAACATGATGCAGATGGGAAATGGGGAGGATGACAATTAGGAGCTATAGTCATTGCTGCCTTCTGTACAACACACCAACAGCCTGGAACAAGGACTGGCCAGAAAACAAGGAGAGGAGAACTGGGCACGCATTTCATCAAATTGAGGTTAAAATATTTTTACCTAATCACGAGAGAGTATTTAACTTTCATATGAGAGGCACACAGTTTGCAAAATCAAAGTGATCATCTCAGGGGACTTGCATTATACTAAATTTCATCAACAAATCCTGATCATGTTCCAAAATGAGATTATATTTCATCTTCACTGAGAGTGAATTTCAATTCCCACAGTTCTGAAATTCATTCAGAACGTGTCATATATTCAAAGTGACAAAACAGCCTAAGGTTTAGCTAAGTCTACTCTTCCCTCTAAAATCACCGAGGACACCTCTTTGCACGCTTGTTAACCAACGTACTGGTTGCTTGAGGACACCATGAGGGCAAAGAAATCCCCATGTTGTAGAAAAATTCCTGCTAATACCTTGCATCATGAAACCTTACAGCTTAAAGTTCATCTCCATTACTTTCTCAACTGTTACACTGTGACAACACAAGCACGACAACAACAAAAACCGAACCCGCATGTCACTTTCCATACTTGGTTGATTACTACAGTGTCACTGTCACTGCCAAGTGCAAAAAATATTTATGCAGAGTAACATTTATGTCTTTAAAAGTTCCAACTCCAATGCCCTATTATCACCAAGAGACTTTTCTAATTAACATCTGTCATGATAAAGCCAGAAAGATTTAGAATATAAATCTAGTTCTTTGATTTAACTTACAATACAGTGCTATGATCACTCTACAGCAAAAAAAAAAAATGTATGTTTCCTTTGGCATTTAATTGATAAATGAATAGTAGTTTCCCTTAAAGGGAAGTTATCACTGTCTGCCACCCCAGCACCAAAATGACATATGGCTTTGAAGCACATGCCTGCAGGGCACCCATTACCCTTTTTAATGGTTTAAGTGCCGTCAGTATATAAATTTAAACTACCAATGAATCTTGGAGACTCATTTGGAAGATGAATGTTCTTAATTGCTCATCTTTGTGCCCACTATTAATTTTAGTTATCAGGACTCTGATTAGCAATAACAATGAGCCTGTTTTTAGGCAGCAAGCAACGAGAAGCTCCTCATGTGCAGCATATCACTGCTACACCAACAAAACAAGTGTTCATTTATTGCACACACACCAACAAAGTTTATCAAGATGGATTATTGACCAGCTGCAAAATGCACCCTGTATAACAACTGCCTAAACCAGTGGCTTTCCCTCGTGGGGGTTCATCTCCTCCTCTTACCAACAACTTCACCTACCTACAAATGTCAAGTAAAAGCTACTGCTGTAGCGATTTATTCAGCATAACACGGCAAGGCATTTTAAACATTTGCACATTATTTCTTATTACTTAAATCACTTTCAGATCTCCTCTGTCTTAACTGCCCATTGCCTGCTATTTGAGCAACCCTTGATATTAAGCAATAAAGTGCATGGAACATGTTTCATGGAAAACACAAGGAGAAGAAACAATGGGTGGATGAAACCTGTAATAATAATATACTCTGTTCACAACATATGTTTAAAATCTATCGTTAGCCACTCAAAACTTAAAACCACATCTGAAATACTCCATAGACCAGGATTTCTTAGGACCCTAATTCACCTCTTGAGCCACTATTCACAGTAATGTACCAGCACTTTTCATACCACAAAGCAGACCAACTTGATGAACGTTCAGTACCTTCCAATGAGGATCAGCAGCTGAAATCAAATACACACTAATATCTCCTGCTCAACGTTCTGCAGTCTGCTGATATTCTCCCAGTGACAAGCTAGAAATCTTCAGCTCAGACAACTGCAAATTCTCCTAAAACTCAATAAAAAGTTACTGCACTACCAACCACTTTCCAGTTACATATCACCACCACCTTCTTTTAGCTGCAGCTGACGTAGCTGTAATTTATCTCCAACACTACCCTGCTACTGAAACGTGTGCATACCTATCAGCACACGCAGCACACTGCAAACATTGATTTGTGTACCCCTGCTCAATATCCCAGCAGGAAGTACACAGCGCTGACATTCAAACACCCTTGGAGCTTGCAGTGCCTAAACCCAGATTTGCTTTACATTTCTAACACCATGCTGAAGGAAAAGGCAGCACTGGATTCAAAGCAGTACAAATCATTGGTCCTATCTCAACAGCTTGGCATGAGCTTAGGGACTGGCATGAAAGCAGGTAGCAGCTCCTCCTGTAAACAATGCTGCTATTAGCTGTGGGCATGGTCCAGAAAGGCCAGATAGACTTTCTGAGGGGCACCTGCAGACTATGTCCCAGAGAAGCAGAGGCCATGACCTGCCGCACCTCCAGTCACAGCAGTGGCATCAACAACGAATTCAGCATAAAGAAAATCAAGCAGTCCAGCAGAGAACACAGTCAGTCAACAGCACTGATGGAACTAGAACCATGGAAAACAGAAGAAATTTTAAATCTGGGTGGGTATATTGTCAAACTCGGATCTACAGATGAGAAAACTATAAAACTATGACATTATGTTAGGTTAACTTAATTTGTTAAGTTTTTGAGGAGGTATCTGTGAAACGTTTACATTCCACAGAGGCAAAGCAAGCCAACAATTCACCATTCCCATCACTTTTTCCTCTAACCTTCACTATGTCATGAACTTCAAGTTAAACACACCTAGAACCCTCACACTTTCCTTGCCAAGATCCTTCAAAAACAGAAGTGATAAATCATGCCAGACAGGAATAAAAATTTCCTGACCGCATGCCTGTTTTCATTTATAAAAGATAACGAATCTTTAATGGTCATTATAGGAAAAAAAAAGATATGAATATCTCATGCTAAATTCTAGAAGTAAAGCTCCACTAAATAACAAGGTCATTAAGATTAACCTAAATTTAATCTTAAAATCCCTAAGATTAACTTAAACTTAAATAAGTCATATTATTCAGCTTTAAACATTGTCTTTAAAAATATTTAAAGATACTTGAGTTTAAAGACAAATTTAAAACATTTTTTAAGTATTACTGAAATATTTCTTTAGAAGCAATCGTCAATGCTGGCACTGCTCCAATTCTGATTTCTCCTATACCTTTTCATATTAGGCCAGAAAAGAGGAGTCAAATCATTTATTTCCTCACCAGGTTATTAAAAAAAAAAATAAAAATAAAAATAAATAAAAAAAAAAAATAAAAAAAGAACTTGCTACAGACTAAGACAAGAATGTGTCAGTAACTCCCATAAATACATGGATCTCCGGTACAACCCTCCTGTGGCCTTCCAAGTCACCAGGTGATGTCAGAAAAGTGATTCGGACTTTGAAATAATTGTCTTTAACAAAAGAGGTGTTGTCACTACAGTCCTGAGAGGTCATGTAACTTCTACTGCTTAGAACAAAAAAAGTCAGTTGACATGACCTGTACATCAAAATTCCAAGAAATTTAGTGTATCTGTAAAAGTTATTAGACACCACTATAAGATCACTATAGTGGAGATCTAATGAATTCTGGATGAGCAAAACTACTCCCACATACCACCTTAAAATTCTGTATGCCAGTTTCCATATTTAATTAGGCATTAACAACTCCAGTACTCTTCAAAATATATTCAGAAAAGCCATACCAATACAAATATATATATATTTATACATATCTCCATCCAAAATGTTCAAGTTATATGAACTGATAAGACTAGCTGATGAAGAACAACAATATTTACTGGCCATACTTCATACCATCTTTTTTTTTTTTTTTAAAAAAAAAAAAAACCTTTAAGAACTGGGAGTAGGAGGAGGGAGTGTATGTCTGGCCTTAACATTTCTAATCCTAATCCAACAAATAATATATGTTTTTGTCTTAAGTCATCCCACTTAAGAGAATTTTTTTTTTTATTTTTATTTTTTTTTTAAAAGATATATTATATATAACAACAGGAACTTTGAAGCCTCCTACAGTAACAGTATTGAAGTCTCAAGTACATGCTTGCCGGGAAATCAGTGTACCTGATTTGGTTTCTAAAGCTAGCAGATTTTTATTTAATGTTTTGCTTTTTTTAAAATTAGTGTTCACTACCTATCAGCATTACAAAGGATTTTTTCTGCCACTGAATGACATGTATAGAACAGCAGCTGAAAGAACCCAAGTTTACAGTTTACTGGTGAGATCTGTTAATGCATGTGACTATTTCTAGTGTTATGCAAAACCCACTAGTAACATCTAAAACGTCACATTCCTCAGTTTTAAAGGACTAGTTATAATGCCAGAAGTTCATCTGCCAAAACCAAGCAGATGACTAAAAGAAAACTGGGAAAAAAATGCTAAACAATAGCAGTACTACAGGCACACAATGAGATTTTCTCATCATGGCTTTTGCTTTACATGTGGACCTGCTAGCAATAGTTTGAGACTCATGCATGACGGTGTCATACCAGGAATGAAATACTATTTTCTCATACAAATGACTAGTTGGAACAAAAAATGCTCCTTTTATTCAATAGCATGCTTTTATTTTTCTCTACCACCTGCTGTAAAAGCATAATGACTAGCTCTGAATCTATTGAAGTAGATAGCTCCATGGTAAGGACTCGGTAGAAAATTATGTTTATCCAGCATGTCAGATAAAAGTCCTGTAAAAATTTAATTTTTTGCTCACATTGATTGGCGAATTCAGTGCTTGAGGAGAAAAGAGGCACTGCAACAGGTCACTCGTCAGTTACGTATACGGGAGCAGACATTGCTTTTAAAAAAAAAAAAAAATTCACCTATCTACCTGGGTTTCTATCATGGAATACCTCAACACACTGAAAGTTATCATATTCTCAAGGCAATACCTTACTGCTATTACAAATGTTCTAAAGCACGCCAAATGCTGAGTATTCATATACCTGTTCGGAATATACTAGAAATTACTATTAAGTAATTTGAGAATAAGCATTAAGAACTTATGTTTAAATGTTCGCGCTCAGCATTACCTACTGAAACACAGCTGAAATAACCCTAATTAACCTACGGCATCTAAAAATATAAAATGTCAGATAAGTTATTTAATTTAAAAAAATACAGTGAAAACAGTAGCTCTTGAAAATGAGAAGTTCTCTTTCACTACACAATGAAGTCAGACCAAGTGCTCACAATATTTATCTTCTCCGCGACAGTATCTTATTTCATTACACAAAACATGACTGATTACATTTAAGAGCAATAACAACCCAGGAAACTCAATTATCCACAAACACCTTTTACGATTTTCTAGCTTTGTTTCTATTACCAGTATGTTTTAATCACCCTCTTAATTTGAACATGGAACTCCAGGTCTCATCTGGAAGCACTAGTGGAAAAACAAATGCAAATAGCTTAACAGGAAATATGCTCAATTATTCCCAGCTAGAGTTATTTTATTTTCATCGCTAGACTTTTTTTGTAACAACAGTCTAAGTAATCTAAAATATCACTGCAATATTTCAGAAAATTAATAAAATCACTACATTATACGAATCACCCTGATACTAAAAACTAGCCCTACCCTCCACAGCCATAAAGTAGCACCATAACAAATAAAAGCAAACCAATAAACCTAAAGAGGTCCCACCTATACTTTTTTCCATTTTAAATCTGCCTTTTATATTCCTTATTAGTAACATGTTCCAGCTGATTTTAGAAACAAAAAGATAGGAATTTGAAAAATATTAGGTACAACTAATATCGTATGCAGATAGCCTCAAGCAGATATCCTTTCCTACCACCTCCAGGAAACGGCTTCACTGTTAATCGCAACATTTATTCTAACCTCAAATTCTAGGAGAGCATGAAGACTTTCAGTTAGACGCGGCCTACATGACCATGCCATTTATTAGATACATTCTATTAAATTATTCCCCGCTATACCAAGTCTGGAAAAGCTATCTTTACTTTCAATTTTAAAAGATACAACACAGAATCTGCAAGAAATTTTTCCATTCTTTACCAGCAGTGAATACAATGGAAAAAAAGGAAAGAGGCAAAAAGTGGAAGATCATTGTCTATTACAAAATGTTTCAGTTTCTAAGTCAGGCAAAACCTAATCTGAACAACAGTGCCTTTAAATTTCTTCCTGTTCTCTAGGGAAGAGAAGCTTTTTCTTGCAGCCTGGAAGGCCAACTATGGTCTGGGCTTTATTAAAAAAGGGGTGGCAATCAGGGAGAGGGGGGTAATTATCCCCCTCTACTCAGCTCTTGTGAGGCCCCAGCTGGAGTACTGCATCCAAGCCTGGGGCCCCCTGTACAGGAAGGATGTGGAGCTCTTGAAGTGGGTCCAGAGGAGGGCCACTAAGATGATCAGAGGGCTGGAGCACCTCTCCAAGTGAGGAAAGGTTGATAGAACTGGGCTTGTTTAGCTTGGAGAAGAGAAGGCTCCAGGGAGATCTCACTGAGACCTTACAATACTTAAAGGGAGTGTGTAAACAGGCGAGGGAACCACTGTTTACATGGGTGGATAGTGATAAGACAAGGGAGAATGGATTTAAACTGAGACAGGGGAGGTTTAGGTTAGATATAAGGAGGAATTTTTTTCACACGGAGGGTGGTGCGAAAACACCACTGGAACAGGTTGCCCAAGGAGGTTGTGGATGCTCCATCCCTGGAGGCATTTAAAGCCTCTGGGCAGCCTGGTCTAGTGGCTGGTGACCCCACCCATGGCAGGGGGGTTGAAACTAGATGGTCACTGTGGTCCTTTTCAACCAGGCCATTCTATGATTCTATTAATCTATTCTTTACTGTAGAGGCAACAACACAGCTAGCTATGGAGAAATAGTGTTGTTTGTTTCTTATGATTCTTTCAACTTTATCTGGTATAAGCAAGGCAGTAGAGAGCAAATATATCTACATCTAGAGATAATTTAAGTGATTTCAGGTATTTCTAAAACTATTAAGAGATTTTAATGGTTTCATGAAATTATTAAAAGATCTTCATTAATACAGAAGCGTTAACATCCACAAAACACCAAAGATGTTTGGTATTTCTGCTCAGAGGCTACAAGCTTTAGTATTCCCCTTGTGCACTGAACAAACTTCTGACCAATTGCACTGGTGACAAGGAGTTACACTATTTGAATACAAATGACTGGGGACAGGGTGAGGGAAAATCATGTCATATTTTCATGACTCCACCAATAATCGTAAAAATGCCAGTAAGTAAACTGCATGACTTCAAAGACAATTGAGAGCTCCAAATAAAAACTTTGACTTTTTATGGACATATGATATTACGATGGTACTTCTGAAAATAACACCTTTTCTCAAAGCACTGTTAGTGCTTATTTATAGAAAATCCTGTGTAGATATCACAGTCGCTGGCATTTCTCCTAAGTGTTCTCACAATTTGCTGCTAAAAGTGAATGGATAAGAATGTGATTAAACTCAGTAGGAGTGCTGAATGAAGACAGCCTAACATTCATTACGTTAAATCACAAAGTTTTCTATAGATTCAGAGCACTAAGCTATTTTGTAGCCTGCTCTCCAAGATAAAAAGCTGAAAGGAGGAAGAAAAAAGTTTACAGCTAAACTTTTAAACTCTGCTAAACACGTTAGCAATTCAACCAAAAAAAGCAGGCCTAATATGAACATCTGTTACTCTATTAAAACATTGACAGGTTAATCATAAAATAAGGTGATAAAGGAAAAATAGGTTAATTAAAATTTGCACTAAAATCATCTATCTTGATCAAGTACAGGTATCAAAATTTTGCTCAAGAGATGATAATACGAGTTTACAGGTGGCAGTAGGAGCAACCATTTCAAAATAAAAAGGAGACTTATATAAGGACAATGTAAAGTGTCAGAAACTACAAGAGCACCATTGCAGAAGCCAGACAAACAAATGAGGAAATGAGGGAAGAACACATAAATTAAACAAACTGAACTATAAAAGGGTTGGTCTCAAGAATCAGAAGGACAAAGAGCTCATAAGTAATACAGCCAACATGAAAGTCAAGGACTTTCTACAAGGAGGTGAGAATTAGGTGAAGCAATTACAAACATTGCTCTGTTACTGCCATTACAGATGATGGGGAAATAGAAAGTACAGTAACAGGACAATAAACTCCTGAGTAAAAAGAAAATGAGGATGGGGAGACTGGTGTGGAAAAATTAAAAAGAACACATGTGAGGTGTGAAGATGCGATAGGACAAAGCAAAGAACTGAGGTGGAAAATGGTGACAATTAAAAGATACTACTAAGAAACTCAATTTATTCTCTGAGAGTTCAGGAGACGTTGTATTTTTAATAAAATTGAAGACTTCCGATTTGATAAGATTGTGAGTAAAATTGTAAGTGGTCATGCAAAAAGGAAGATCAAATTAAATGTAAGAAAATGGAAAAAGGTTTGATATTGAAAATAACATAAGCTGTTACAAAAGGTCATTTCTGAAGCCACTGAAGGAGCTGAGACCACGAAGCTTGAGAGATGATTGAAGAATTCAGACACAGTATAAATTCGGAGTCATGGGAGGAAAGAATAATAAGAATCTCTCCAAGAAGACCTTTGAAGATATGACATGAATATACAAGACAAATTATACTAGCAATGAATCAGAAGTCAGGAAAATTAATGAGAGGGGTAAAGTGTGATATTAAGATCCAATGCATTTTCTAGCACAATGGCACCACTAAACTAAAAAATCAAATATTTCTTATGTTACAAATGCCTGTCAACAGACCCTGTAGAGACCTCTTGGGTACACTGCTTGTTACTGACTTCCAGCTGGACCAGCTTTTTGGAGCTGCCCATCATCTGAGTGGAAAAGGTTTTCAAGATTAGTTGTCCCATCACCTTCGCAGAAATCAAGGTGAGGCTAAACAGCTGATACTTTCCTCAAACTTGCTACTTGCCCAACCTAATGTTGCTTAAAAATGTAATTTCCTCTTACGTTTCTCTCAGTAATACTTCATGTTTTTGCTGACAGCAAGATGAACCTCTGAGCAGCCTTACTAGTTTTAACATATTTTACTCAATCACATAGGCCAGTACAGTATATAGCCGACTACACTACCATGCTTAAACATAGTCTATAAATTATATCATATCATATCATAGAATGATCTGGGTTGAGAAGGCCACAATGATCATCTAATTTCAACCCTCCTGCTATGTGCAGGGTTGCCAACCCCTAGACTATGCTGCCCAGAGCCACATCCAGCCTGGCCTTGAATGCCTCTAGGCATGGGGCATCTACAACTTTCTTGGGTAACCTATTCCAGTGTCACCACCCTCTCTGTGTGAAAAACTTCCTCCTAATATCTAACCTAAGTCTCCCGCCTCCGTTTAAAACCATTCCCCCATGTCCTATCACTACCCACCCAAGTACCAGAGAAAAATCCAACCAAAGTACCAGAGAAAAAAAATGAGATAAAACCCACAATCATAGAAAAACTTTTCATATTAAATCAGCTGAGAGAAGTAAAAACACAGAAATAGAGATTTGTCTTTATCTTCTACCCTTCCTCTTTAGCCTCACAAATCTAAGTCATTCTTCAAAGGCACACTACACAATGAAATGAACGTGAAATTAATGATTCATTTCATAAGCTTTTCATTGTATTAGTTATTTCATTCTGCAAAGTAACATTTATCAAAATATTTCACAGACTATCGGGATAATATCTGAGGTAGATTTGATTAGTAAAGAGTCCTCTGGCAGCAGAACTAGAGAACACAAAATGGATGCTAACAACTTTCTTCTTTTACATTGAGTCAGAATTTGTAGACAAATCACTTCCTAATGCAGTAGACTGACTTAAATAGTTACATGCAGAGTTTGTAATAACATCTCTCTCTTCACTCAACATCATTACAATTAGTCTTCAACAAGACCTCTGACTATTTTGGGCAAAGCTGACCAGTACTCTATCAAACTTAATTCATGCAATAAAAATTATACTTTCCAGAAAAACTGCAATATGCTTGAAAAGCTCTAGCAAGAAATCACTATTAGAGGGTAGAAATTTTACAATCAGAAGCGTATATCTACTGCAATTTAGCCAAAGAGGAAGTTATTCTATGACTCCTCATGAACTTTATTGCAAGGATTTGAAACTCGTATTTTTTCATCTCCAAATCTGCACCATAGTTTCAACAGAAATAAGTTCTACAAGAATGCTTAAATGGATTATAGTATTAGTAAAGTAGGCTCAAATTGTATTTAATCCCTCCTCCTCTTAAATGCAGAAATATTCTCACTAGGGTAAATTTGTGGAACAGCATATAGGTTAACTCCAAAGGTTACATGAATCCTGTACTAGACTGTGTAATGAAGTTGTAGCGTTTTTGAACCTATCATCTGTCCACATCAGAAAGCCAAAAGCATTACAGAAGAATGAACACAGAAACATGATCAATACAATCCTATAATTTCAGCACAAGTAAAAATGTCTCCACTTTAGGTATTGAATACAAGTCTAGAACAAAAACATTGGCTTGTCTTTGTAAGCACTGCTAGGCTACCAAACACAGGCTCTGAGCAGACAACTACTATTCAGTCTTTTACAGATGAATTAGATATTTTCAAGAAAATATCAGTTTGATTCTAAATAGCAGGTAAGAAGTAATTAGAAAAGTCTTCAGAATGTTTCTTTCCACCATTGTAACTGCCACAGAGCTGCCTCATTCAGAAATTACCTCTTGCTCTGTTCCCGTAAACTCCTGAAGATTACAGCACAAATGAATAAGGCTTAGATAACAACCAATAATGGCAAAGTTTAAAGTAGTATAAGGGAAGAATGTCACGCAGGAAGACAACACTACAAAGTAATAGAATCACAACACAAACAAGCAGTAAAGGATTCATCTGTAGTCGTGTCCTGTATACACACTTTTATATGAAATCTAGTATCTGAAGATGTCTGCTGGTCATTTCCTATTGCTCTATCCTGCCACAAGCAATCATCAATAGGCTCTGATGCTGGGCAGCATATACGGGCCTCTGCAAGAAAACAGCTGCAGTACAGTTCTGAGAAAGGGTGCACTATGTAGATGTAGACCCAGTGTGACAAAATAAAGTTAAAAGGCACACATGTGGTACTTTCCTCAGCAACTGTTATCATATCTGTATATTTACAGGCCACTAGCTATTCTTTTCTACTTGAGAACTTGGTAACTGAAGCTGCAATCATGGAACTAATTAAACTCTGGAAAGGATGCTACATTTTATGCCGTCCATATGATTCGCTCTTCAGAGTACTGAAATATATTCTTTACTCCAAGTGTCCATTTACAATATTGGGAAGGAGGAAGGGAGAGCAGGGGGAGGTCTTAAAGCTAGCTCTTCTTACTACTTTCTCTTTTTCACACAGAATCACAGAATGGGCCAGGGTTGGAAGGGACCTCAAGGATCATGAATATCTAACCACCCTGCCACATGCAGGGCCACCAACCTCCACATTTAATACTAGACGAGGGCCCCATCCAACCTGGCCTTGAACACTCCAGGGACAGGGCATCCACAGCCTCTCTGGGCAGCCTGTTCCAGCACCTCACCACTCTCTCTATAAAGAACTCCACCCTGACATCCAACCTAAATCTTCCCTCCCTCAACTTCAAACCATTTCCCCTTGTCCTGCTGTTATCTACCTTTTCAAAGACTTGATTCCCCTCCTGTTTGTAGGCTCCCTTTAGGTACTGAAAGGCTGCAATGAGGTCACGCCACAGCCTTCTTTTCTCCAGGCCGATCAAGCCCAGTTCCCTCAGCCTGTCTTTGTAGGGGAGGTGCTCCAGCCCCCCGATCATCTTCATGGCTCTCCCCTGGACCTCTCCAACAACTCTCTGTTTTTCTTGTACTCAGGGCTCCAAACTTGGACACAGTACTCCAGATGGGACCTCACAAGAGCCTGCTGGACAAGGCACTTAAACATCCAACAAGAATTTGTAGAAATATTACACACCTATTATTTTGCATCTTTTCAGTCACTCTTTGCTAGTGTAGTCATAAAAACATGTACATCACAAAATATCCACTTCTTAGTACGTCACTAGCTAAAATGAGGCAGTTTGGTAGCGAATGGAAAGAGATGCAGCTACCTTCTAAAAAAGTAACAGATGATTGAGTTAAAATTTCTACTACGTGTCATCTGACAATGAAATCTTTGTGGAAGGAGAAAATATCTGAATAATTTTTTAAACCTCATAGAATAAATGTAAATAATTTCAGTGTGTGTCCTGCAGCCTGCATTACATGTCAATGGATATATTAAAAGCAAATAAATGAAAGCTCTCCACAAAAAATATATGTTCCTTTGATGATTTTTTGAATTTTTCAATACTATAACATAAATAAAGCTAAAATTTGGCTCTGCACTACCAAGATATCATTTAAAGTTAAAGTACAGGTCATAACGCTGAGCTATACAGTCAGAAAAAAATATTTCATGAAGAGCACAACGCAAGAAATGCATAAAAATGTTTAATATAAAAATCAATATTTAATAACCAACACATAATCCAGATGCAATGAATAAAGTAACAAGCACAATAAAAATGTTCTGGTTTTAAACTGCAATACTGCAGTCCCAAGGGAATCTATATAATTTGTCATTAAAAAAAAAACACAACCCAGCCTTAAGGTGTTACCAACATCTTCCCCCCCACCCCCCTTCTCCTCCCAAAAAGCAGGAAGCAATAGAAAAAAGTGTTTTGTTTTACCACCACAGTAGGTCAATCACATTCCCATAAGGAACAAGAAGCATCAGATTTAGACTACTGAAATTGCTGGGTTAAATTGAAACAGAAATTTGTATCACCCATTGGCACTGTGAGATTCTGTCCCCTTTTGATTCCCACAGTTCTGAAGATTTGCATACACTTCAAAAGGACAAAGATGGACTCCAGATCTTCTCATTTGCATCTTTCTTTGGGTATACTGTTTTACAAAGCATCTGCAAACATTTTCTCTATGCAGCTGACTCCAACATGCCCCTGACCCAAAGCTTTCTCCTGCCTAAACAATATCTCAGGCTGTTTTCCTGACAATCTCTAGCTATCATGAACAGCACAACATAGTTACAGCAGCCCTTTTGCTCCTTTCCTCCCACCTTGAACTCAGGTCAGCACCTCTCCTCTCAAGTGTTATAGACACTACCATCCATCATTCACATCTGCATTTGAGCCTCTTCCTATGTACTCTCGAGCTATGCCTCATTTTTGAAAGGTAACTAAAACACTTCTCCAGACACTTTCTCTGTAACTCTTCCAGCTTTCATCTCCCCTTAACCCAATCACTTCAGCATCTCCTCTATATCCTTGACAAATACATCTTCTCCCACTCTTATTGATTCACAGTACTGCTGAAGACTCTTTAAGCCTCTCACTTTGGCTGTATTCCACTTTCACTTCTTCTCTCCATTTTAACAGAAAGAAACTTAATTTTGTAGCCATTCACTGTTTATTAAAAAAAAAAAAAAAAACCTGAATGGCAAATGAGGTGCCAGAAAAAGGAAATGACACAATCCTGTTGTTAGGACTGAGAAATAAGGCAGATGCACATAGAGTGAGGCCAGAGCGCACCAAGTGTTGAGTATGGGCAACAAACCATGCACCTGGCTAGGTTTGCTGCTTACAGTTACAACAGGTCTCCAATTCACAGAGTCTCACCTTGCTGAGTTGCCAACTTTGTTCCCTTTAGTTCAGATTGTCTGATCTGGCAAAATTGAGCATAGAAACAGAGTCACAGAACAATTCGGGTTGGAAGGGACCTTAGAAATCATCCAGCTTTAACCCCCTGCCATGGGCAGGGTTGCCACCCACTAGACCAGGCTGCCCAAAGCCCCATCCAACCTGGCTTTGAACATCTCCACGGATGGGGTATCCACAGCTTCTCTGGGCAACCTACGCCAGTGTCTCACCACCTTCTGAGTACTACCAAATAACAACGTCACTGCTCTTAAAAGAGAGATTTTAAGCAACTACAGCTGCACTGATACTGTCTCTGGGATTGAGTCAATCTCAATGCCGGTAAAGCCAAACTAAAAGCCAACAGCGTTATTCAACAGTCTTGCACTGCTTCCATCTCCTACCAGTTACAGTGCAAACAGTACCAAACAACAGCACGCTTGCCAACACACACTTTTCACTATGTGGAGTTAAAAAATAAAAACAAAAATAAAAAAAACTGCCAGTACTTTTTAGTATGAGACAACTTCTCACAATGTTTACATGTGTTAAATGCTCACATATAAGATTTCAGGAAAGGTACAATTCAGTAGCAATCAGTCAGTTTGTCTTTAGACAGCAAATGGGATCTTCTGCCTAGCTGTGCACGTGGCACCCATGCACCATTACACCTGTGCACTGTTCTTTACACAGTCCAGTTTCACAGAAAACACTCCTGATCTTCCAGTCCAATTTAATTTCCCCTACAGTCATTTAGCAAACACAGCATTATATATGCAAGTTCTGAAAGATGTTTTACAACTGTTTTGAAGACTATTCACAGTCATAGGATGGCTTAGGTTGGAAGGGACTTGAAAGCCCACCCAGGCCATGGGCAGGGCTGCCACCCCCCAGCTCAGGCTGTCCAGGGTCCCAGCCAACCCAGCCTTGAGAGCCAACAAGTGATGGGGCACCCACAGCTTCTCTGGGCTGTCTGAGCCAGCGTCTCACTCCACTCTGAGTAAAGAATCTCTTCCTATCATCTAATCTAGATCTTCCCTCTTTTAGTTTAAATCATTCCCCCTCGTTCTATCATTACAATCTGTACACAGAATCTTTTGCTTATAAGCTTTCTTCAGTAACACAGTAGTTTTAGATGCATCTCCAAATGTACAGCAAACCAGGAAGAAATGTGTTCACTGTGGGGCAAGGGAAATTTAAACCATATCAACACTGTTTTTGCCATCAGCCCAACCTTTTGCTTGTCCACAGACCTCTCAAAGGTAAACAAGCACCATTTGGTGACAAAAATAATCACCCTTAAGTCAAGATAAAAATCATTTCTATTTTGCAGAACTAAATCACTGCTCAGAATTGCTGCAAGGCACTCTAAAAATCAATCTCATGGACTAGTCAACAAGATAGAGCTGGCTTTGTACTGAACGTCTCAGTTGGACATCCCACCTCACAGTGGAAAATCCAGATGATTGATGCTGGGTTGTTCTATTTAGAAGGTATGCTGAGTCTACTAAAAAGGCTATCTAGAATAACCCCAAGCAATTTGTTTCCACTGCTTAATGCCCCTGCAACTAGCCACTCTTTTCATCATCTATAGAAACAGTTGTAATAAACAAACCAGAAGAGTCCATATGAATGTTAATGCTTCAAAGATTCAAAGCTTTTATCAATGTTACCCTTAACTTGCAGTACACTTATCTATGATGATGACACCTGCCTAGGTACGTAATCTTAATCCTTTTCTTATCCTGAGGGAAGCAAGAGTTACAAGTCAGCAGCTACAGCAGACACTTATTGCAGTTGGCATACTTTCCACCTCTAGTAATGCTTTTGTGATTCGGTAGCAGAGCATTTAAAAAAAAAAAAAAAAAAAAAAAAGAGCTCCACCAAAACAATCCACATCTGTTCCCTCTCAGCATCACTCTCAGTAGATCTCTGACTTTCGATGACCATCTGACATAATTGGATGCAAACCCCTCCCTGCAAACCCAAAAATATGATAATAGTCTACACACCAGCAATATTGGGTCTGCTCAGGGATAACTCATTCCCTGGACATCTGCTCTTGAGCACTGCGACTCCACAGCCTGAATATCATGTATCACTCTGGACCCACCTACCCAACATGCAGTTAGCTGTCACGTAACTCCACACTACTGTGAGCATCACTTCAGACTACAGATGGCAACTCTACTCCAGCCTCCATTGCTGAGTCATACTGCTCTGCCATTTGTTCATTTTGAATACATATTTGCAAAAATAGCTGCAAAGATTGAAAGCTCATCTGACTTATTGTACCCAGATCTGTTTTGGTATCAAACCTCACATTTTTCTCACCAACAGCTTTGTCATGTTGCAGTTTGTCAGAGATAACTCGCTAGAAGAAATGATGTGACATGCTTGAAGAGAATTAAAATAGCACTCAGCAACCAGGTTCTTCTCTACCTCAAGATGTCCCTCAACCATTTATGAGATCATCAGATTTGCCCTAGCTGCAGGGAGGAACTGCTGGTCCCAGCTGGATTCCAACCGTAAAGAAAAGCTGGCACATCTGCATGCAATTCCAGCAAGCAGCCAGCCTCCCAATAGACAGGCTTCAAACCAGAGGCCAGGAGCAAGAAATTTAATTTCCAGAATTGCTACAAGTTGGTTTCAGCAACAGCAGTAATGAAATTTGAAACTTACCAGAAATATTTTGCTACCCTCTCCTAGTCCATGTACTTCAATTAATTCAATACTACTGTATTTAAAGCGTTAATCAGGAAAATATAAAATTCCATAAGAAAAAAAACTGCTAGAAATATAAAAAGCCTGCATATATTAATTAATTAAGGAAAAAAAAAAAAAAAAAAAAAAAAAAAAAAAAAAAAAAAAGAACTACCAGAGAATATTTTAGGTCTTCTAGCATTCAGTTCAGAAAAAAAAAAAAAAAAAAAAAAAATCACAATCCATTATCACACTTCGTAAACAAAACGTTAAGAAAGATAAAAATTTCCAAGACAAGTGACTATCACACTACAGTTATGCAATTAATAATACTAAAAAACAATGAGAATCTTAACTAACACCCAAGCAACAAAGACAACTGCTGAAAGTTAGGATCTCTAATCCTCAAAAATGGTAGGAATAGCAATACTAAGATACAGTGGGTTTTAGAAAAAAAGAGATTAAAAATTAAAAGTGTGGGGCAATCCCTGTCTTCATTATATTTGGACATAGCACAGAGGAAATATAGACTTTTATATTAACTCTACATCACCAAAACCAATCATACTTCATAAAAATATTGAAAGACAATTAGAAACAGTTAACAATTTTTTTAAAAAAAATCAGGAGAAGCTATGTACTTTTTTACTGAGATCAAATAGTTTTGATTTGAAGAATTAATGCCACTGTGATGAGGGTTCAAATTTCTGGGTTTAGTTTAGTTTTGCCCTCAGGAACAACTGGACATCTTTATCCCTTCATAGTCATTTACTAAGCTAGTTTTAGGTCTAACAGAACACAAAATCACAATTCCAATTTAAGAAAGTAAGCACAGGAGGATGTAATTTGAGTTTTAAATTACACAGCTGTAAATGAATTAGGATTACGTTTATTCAATCAACATTTTCAGGTCACCTTTAAATCTCCTGCTACTGATTCATATGCTAGACTAATTGCTTTGGTTGCATCTTTCTTTCCTCTGAAGAGATAATTTATATTTGCAACTGTAGACCCTGAAGAGTAGAAGACGGAAGGACTGACTTGTTTTTTCATTTAAAGTCTCAAAATGGTATTCAGCAGACTAATACTGTTCTGATTTTCAGGAAAAAAATATTTATCTTTTTTCTATTCAACCCACAAGTTGCAGTTTAAAAAGTTATGGTCAGTTTACACTTGTAGGTACTTCTAAATATAGAAGTACTTTATATAAAAGTACTTTATATAAAAGTACTTAAATATAAAGATAATATGAATATCCAAAATCTAGGAAGACAAGTCTATTTAAAACAAAACTATTAAAGAGCCTAACATTTACGGACTGCAAATGAAATCATCATAATTAGCAGATAAATTATTTCATTTGGACAGTGAGTTTGCAAACTGTGACCTTACTCAATTCCAAAACTCGTCAGTGAATGAACACATCATTGGTCACATTCTGAAGCAACCCCAGGAATACCTTTGCTTTAGACTTTCTACCTACTGCCTTTACACAACACTATTTCATAATGAAAAATAAATCATTCTACATCTCTCCAAGATGCAAATATCAGCACTGTAATATCTAGCTGAAAGAAAAGATTCATCATAAATATGGACAAATATTTGCCTGCCAGAGGGACTACTGAACATTGCTGCTGATGCAGAGAACTCAAGGAGAAAGCATCAGTTGAAGAAAAGAAATAAGACAAATAATACAATTTTCTTTTAGGAGGGAGTTCTGCCATAAACTTCACTCATCATCATTAGTTCTAAGATGTACATAGGTCACTCCAAAAGTAATACCTCTTATTTATTTCCAGCGAAGCTGCAAGAGATACAAAGAGCATAATAACACTATTTGATAGTGCAAATTCTCAACTACAAAACACTACTTTTCAGCATAGACACAACCACTAGCTATGCATTTTTTTTCCAGCAATAAATAAGAGCCTGCAAGCCGTGCTCGTAAAAATCTGCACCAGCAGAGGCGATCCACTGCCACTACTGATAAAATGCACCATCCACTGCCTTACTGTGCTCAGATTCACTGTTTGGTCTCCATAAACGTTCAGCAAGCATTAACAAATGTCAATGGGTGCCATTTTTTCTGCATAGAGGAATTCAATCACACACCTTTACATCTTACACATTTCCACGTCAGACTGCCCCTTTGCTGCCATCTGTCACAAAGCAATGAAATATGGTTGGTGGGAAGGTTCAACCTCTACTGCCATACCACCAACATCTGCCTCTGATTTTGTGGGCCAACATAATACAGTAAGAGTCATTACTTTCAGAGCAGCTGTGAAAATAGTGATGTCAAATAAGTTTAGCTGTTACTCAGGACTAAATCCACTATGAATAAGTCCAGATTGATGATAAATTCTCAAAAACTTTTGGAGATTTTCTTTGAGCTGAGATGTTATGTGTACATGGGCTATTCACATATACTAATATTTCTAATGCAGCAACCTTATTCAACCCTAACTACTAAAAATACAAGGAAATGGGTAGGAGGGAGGTCTCTCCTCTATCAAAAGCATCTTAAATTAATACAAGGAATGAAAAAAAGGAAATGGAGGGAAATGAAAAACGAATTCTTTAATATGAAAGAGATATATACCAGTAAACGTGCATTAGATGTTACATTAGTTTATGAATGTTGGGTTTTTTTCTAAGCAAAATTAAAAAAAAAAAAAAAAACAATACAGAATTTATTTTTATATGACTCATCAACACAGATGAATATTTTAAAAAGAATATTTTGCAGTTGTCACTATCACTAACGACTTCATGATCAATTATCAAGTTACAATGTCGAACTTCCAATTTAAGAAGAACTCTCAAATCATTCAGTACCAAAGTATACCAATTACAGCAGTAATAAACAGCTTCAGTCAAGTTTAGGCCAACTTTACACAAAGTCATCAAGTAATATTCTGCAGAAAAAAAAATACTTAAATTAACATGCTAATAGAAATAAGGGATCAAATAGCTGTGAAATGTCTGTATTTCTTTTGTTAACCAAATATTTACTATTAGAATTAACAGAAGTATTATAAAGTACACTGATAAACTCAAAAAGATACAACATACCCAGGAGCTCTGACAATAAGGCACTTTCCATAACCTTGATAGATGTCCCTGCTCAGGGACTCTGCTACTCAGAGGGTTCAGGATCAGACTGGAGCAGCTACTGCCTCAGCGTGATATGGCAGTACACTCCTTTTCGGGCTTCACGGTAAAAGGCCTGGAAAATTTCACCTATCTTGTTTGAAGTACTCCCTTTCAATTCCTTCCATTCCATTTTATTTTTCATCAAACTCAAGTGCAGTGAAAACTAAAACAATCCCAGGTTTTATTAGTTCTACATGTACTATAAGTTGTCACTCTTCAATAACGTACAACTGTGATCAAAATGAAAGTTATCCTTATGGGCTCAATTTGTTTTCAAAATCCCTCCCAAGAGATAGGTACACAAAGTCTGCTTTCCAAGGAAGCTATTGGACAGGACAGATTAACCATTCATAAACAATTTGAGACTTGTCACAATGTTCATCTCTGAACCCATGAAACATGATAAGGTTCTCTGCCTTCAACTGTTGTAGCAGATACTTGTTGGGCCACTGCTACTATTAATCAGGTTTTTCGGTGCATCAGGACATAAAATTTCCACTGATGATGGTCACCGCCATGCTTTCAGCTATGCATCAGTTATTTATGACAGTTTCACAATTTGTTAGCTGAGAAAAGAGCAGAAGACAGTCAGCTTTGAATTGGTACCAAAAAAAAAAAAAAAAAAAAAAAATGGGGCTCAGTTTCATTATTTTTACTTTTATAGAAGCATATAAAATTAATATATATTCTAGAAGATTGGGATGCTTAGCTATTATGGTGCAAGTATAAGGACTTCTCAAAAGAATAGAGAACATGAAGTTTCCTCTACCTATATAAACATCAGTGTAATCAACTTCTTTACAATCCATGTTCCTAGGAGGTAAATCAAAGGAATTAACCTGTCATTAAGGAATTCAAACTCAATTTACCCAACATTCTTTCTCCCCAAAAACTTTCTTTCTTACTAAGCAGAGAAAGAAAGCAAAAATTTAGATGCATGAGGACGTAACCATCACTTTTTATTACAGCTTCAGAATCTCCATTATATGCAAGTCATCCAGGGACCAGAGCTCTGAAAGCAAACACCTACCTCTTAAAGATTTCTGCAGTCTGACTTTTTCTTCCAAATGTAGCATTTGTAATTATCTTTCATCTCATTAGTCTATTTGCTAAGAATTATAACTTTCTTTTTATAATTCACTCCTTAAAAAGTGAACAAGAAACAAACATACAAGAGTATGTGCATTTATTTTGTCCTACAAATTAAACATGCATCCGGAACAGTCATTTCTCATTCCAGATGATATCAGCAGCTGGCATTAGGTCCCGATTAAAAGGAGAGTATAGATTCAACCAAAAAGTAAAGATACATGACCTACTGCTATTAAATAGCCACAAGCAATAAACATTTGTCATGTTTGACAAATGAGATCTTACCTACACAAGATTTTCTGTGAATTACAAAAGCATTTATGGATATTCATCACTTCACTTCAGAAAAGATTTTTGTTTTGTCATGAGATGAAAAACAAATTCAATACCTCAACATCACCACCTTAATACTTTTTGAAATGTAAAAGTTCAAAAACTTTTGAATTTAGGAAAGTGTCATTTTAAAGTTTTTTGATTGACTTTTTAGGGCTGGGGATTGAAAATTTGCCAGAAAAAAAAGTTAGAATTCTACATCTATAAAGATATAAGAGCCACAACAATAAAAGAGTCCAAGACAAGAATAATAGCCGCAACTTGCTATGCACTGACTAATATTTTCTCTTTCATAAATCAGTGTTTTATGAAAGACTCTTCAAGGAGCTCTGCCATTTTGGCTTATGAGGCTAGAATTCGGAGTACAGAACAATGAGTCTAATTATGCTTTTTACAAATTAAATGTAAATTCAGGTGAAGGTTTGTCACCATTATCTGTAAACTGTCTACTTCATGTGCAAATTCCACAAATTACAAAAATAATCTAGAATCTTTTTTCAAAGAGCATTGGCAAGTCCAGGGAAAAATCTCTGTCCAACAATTATAAACCAAAAAGATTCCCTTTTCTAACACAAGAAACTATCTTCCCATTGCCACTTAAGCATTTTACTGTTTGCATTCCCAGGAAATTAACTGTTTTTTAGGAACAACGTTCTTTTTAACAACTTGTCTAGGCCATGGTTTGATCCCTCTGACTTCTGCAAAAGGCTTTCCCCCTGGGTCATGCCACATGTTGCAGCAACAATGCAGTGGTTTATGGCAAGGCAGCCATTTGCCAGGCCCACCAAATGTACCTCTTGGGCACTGGACTTCACTCCACTACGACTCCTGGATGAGCTGACTTGATGTCCCTCAGGCTTAGTGCATGCTCTTTCAGGTTTGCTGCAAAGAACTGTATGGGGATATCCAGCGTTGACTACGTAGAAGAAAGGGCACCTGAGAGCTGTCAGCAACTCTGAAAAATGGCCATAATTTCTCACTAGAAAATAGAGCTGCTGGTACATGATATGTTAAACTCTCCTAGCAAAATAGGGCATCATCAAGTGCCTAATATGAAAAATAGGCTTTCTTTATAATAGTGAGAGTTAAGGAAAGAAAAAAAAAAAAAAAAAAGCCACACACCATGATGCTTCTAATCCATGGAGACAAGATAACCATTCTTTCCCTTCTAGCAGAAGGCATAAAAACTTTAAAAAATTCTCCTCAAAGTCACAGAAGATTCTTAAGTAGTCTATCACTTCAAAGACATGAGAAGACATGAGTCTCACCACAGCAGAAGGCCAACAGAACACAGAAAAACAGCCATCTCTAAATTAGCAATAACGACATTGGAGGGAAGTGAACCCTGACCTCCTATCCAGGATACTTTATCATCAGTTAAATGCCAGATTTATGAACAAACCTTTTGACAGAACATTTTTTCAGATCTGACCTAATTTTGCACATAATTGAAGTCAAATAGAACTAAATTTAGTACAGATAAATACATCAAATAAACATCTTCTACATACTTTTTCCAAATTCCCTTTCTGAAAACTGTGCTCACACCTGCAATTCATTTTGACCTTTAAAAAGGCATGCTTGACAACAACATACTGTACTGAAAAAGGAAGAAATAAACACAAAGTGATTTTAATCGTAGAATTATATGCGAACGGCCTTTAAAGAACAAGAAATTCCTACAGTTTATGGAGTAATGCACTAAGCAGGGTATTAACCATACGGTCTAGGGGAATTTGCTGAACTATTTCAATAGTAAACAGGTCAGACAAACCCATACAATTAAATAAAAAAAAAGCACGAATGATCAACAGTACTGCTCCAACCAGTTTTAAGACTGGTAAGAAAATGTTCAATGTGTACAGCCCTAAAGGCAAAATAATCCATCTTAAATGCCCTGGGAAGAAATTAAATAGTGAAGTTCAAGTTGCTTCTACCTGTAACAGACAGAGATTCTCAAATCCAGCCCTAGTAGTACACTTCAGGAAAACAGAGAGAAACACTGATGAAATAGTAATGAATAAATATACATCTCACCATAATAGATGAAGGACAGAAAAATAAACTGTATCAAAGAGCCTTAAAGAAATGTTTTAATTAAAAAAAAAAAAAAAAAAAAAAAAAAAAGGAAAGAAATAGGAAATTAACTTCCACACATCAAAGTAACCATTTATTCTCTCCAAAGGCTAGGGGAATAGCCCTACACACGATTGACAGCTCTTTATATGAAAGAATTTGATTCAAAGATTAATAATTCCCTGCTGAAAACAGAGGAAAGAAAAAAAAAAAGTGCAATTCCTAGATTTCACTATGATTTAAAAACAAAACAAAAAACTGTCTTTCCACAGTAATCCTAGTATTTCTTAGCTATTTTTTCTAGAACCACAGCACCTAAAAACCTCTAATAAAGTTCCACCATGCCTTCATAGTTATAGAATGTGACTAAATCTTCCCAAATATATAATTACATTTCCTTCCACTAGGCTGCTCTGAGTTTCTTGGATTAATGAGACCTCCCCTGCCATTTCCATCTGTGAGTAAACTGAAAATATTTCATGTAAATGAAAGATTCAGATAAAGATTCAGATTAAGTCATGAAAGAAAGACTATAAGAGGTAGCCCACAGAGGTTAAATAACAGTCTAAAATGATAATCACCTTAGCCTGCCAAGTCTTTAGAACATAGCTGTGCACACTTTGTGTTTTTTTTTTTTAACATCTGGTCTATTGCTGTTGGCATACAAGACTACCTTATCTCACACAAACTATTCCAAAAGCAGATAGAGAAGACAATTAAATGATTATACAATTGCATTGCCTATAACACATGCCTAAAATCTGAGGAACATTCATTTCTGTAGAATTAATCAGCCATGCTAAAAGGCTCACAAATGGAAATGCCCACCTAGAATGATAACAGATTTTTACTACAGCTTTGCCAAACTGCTTCATCCTGGCATCATTCTTGGTATTTCATATCAGAAGTTAACCTTTTTCCATACTTATTTTTCCCCTCAATAAACCTGTCTGCTTTACATATATGCATAAATGTTTTACAACTTTATATCAATGTTTCAAATCATGGGAATCTTATCTTTCCACTTACTTGAAATACAAGAGTCTTACTACGAGTTTTCCTGAACAAATTTCCAAGCAAATTAATAACTTCTACAACAGTTTCCACTTCCCAGTGCAGGCAGGCTTATTTCATAAGCACAGCTACAAAAAAATTCATTCTTTTATTTCACATTTTTAGGAGCATATAGCTATATGCATCCTCTTTGTTATGTAAAATTAACATGCATTTTATCTTTTCTCATGAAACTATTAAAGCCAAAATTTCTATCAGAATACAAAGATGCAGCTTCTTAGATATCAATTACTGTCTCCAGTACTATCTGTAGATACTCATGTTCTGTAAGTCAACTTCAGAACAAATATTTAGACATTAATGCCTTCTTTAGGGAAGGAAAAAAAAAAAAAAAAAAAAAAAAAAAAAATCAAGGGGTTGATAATGCATGTGTCCAGCAGCTACAGCTGAGCCATGGCAGATATATTTGTTTTAAAGAAAAGACTCAAACCACATGAAAGCCCAATCACGGGAAACAATTTCTGAAATCAACTCAGGCTTTGAAGCTTGTTTTTCGAACAACAGCAAGCCTACTTGTTCTAACTTCAAAAGCTTGGCCAGAAAGTCAATTGTAAAAACTTCAGTAACAAACATGTATTAAAATGATGAAGGTCGTTCCTTCCTCGTAGCCAGGCACTGCAGTGGTTCAAGGAGACAGGTTGCTGAAGGCCTACAGGTGCACTCCTGTCAGCCATTAGATTTTCTGCAAAGCCTATGCTCTTATCTGTATCTCTTGATATTGGCTGTCTCTAAGTCTTCAAAACAGTTGACTGGAAGCCATGTTGAAAGAACCACATCTCATCAGCTCTGTGATTAACTGGTCGAAGGGAGCAAAGAGGGCTGCACATGCAGCACAGGCTGGGTTACAACCTGTGACATTAAGAAGCTCTTCAACACATTTAGTCATTCATGCAAAAAAGGAAGTAAATGGATGTTTTCTGAAAGCTAGGACTATCCTCATCTTACTGAGTCATTTTATATCCTGATTTTCACACAGCTAACAATCTTCTTTCAAGTCAGTTTGACCCAAACTTGCTGAGGGTGGGTTTTTGGTTTTGTTCTTCTGCAACTCCTAGCAATGATTCAAACCATTCCTAGCAATTACAAAGGAACAAACAAAACCAATCAACAAACTAAAAAGACAGAAAACAAGTATCCAGTATTTTACACATCTGCCAAAATCCCCACACCTCTTTAGCTATGTGTATAGCCATTGGTTCAGCTGTGAGAACTCAGATTAAAACAAGGCTTTACTATCATCAACAAGTTGATTACATTCACAGTGTTATAATCACTGAGTGATTTCAACTTAAAATAGACCCATTCCTCTGCTTCAGTTCAGAATTCTGCAGTTTTCCAGTCAAAAGGCTAATAAGTTGAATAAACTCTCTACAGCTAATGAACACTTAAGATCCAGCCTGGGATGCACCAAAGCATTCGTATAGAAAAAACAATTTTGCATGCAAAATCCAAAATGGCACAGAATGCTGGAGCAACACGCTTTTTGCTGTTTACAAGCCTTAATTGTAAGACTCATGTTGAATTTTGAGTCCTTCACAGCAAACATCTACTTTCCTGGTTCCAGATCCAAGAAGACGAAAGATTTCAGAGTAATTCATTGACTACCAATGGCAGCAAAACAGTAAAGAAAAACAAGAGTACTGTAAATAAGCTACTATTTATTATTCTGTGGTCTCACAATGCAGCAAAATTCTTAAGAATGTATAAAATAACAGGTTTTACAAGCCATTCCTTTTGGGAGAAAAGACTCAATCCCACAGTAGCAAGAGCTGATAATATCAAAAGCAAAAGCAGCTGACCACTAAGTTTGCTAAAATGAAAGCAACAGAAAAGATTGCAAAACCACAAAAGACAGCAAAACCACATCCTAAGGCTTTCAATTCAATTCCATTTCTGAAACAATAGCCCTGATCTCTTCACTACTGCTTCTACCATGCATTTTTTGATTGAATTCAAGAAACAGCGTAAATATCTTAACTACCCTGCAGCTGGCAGATTGATATAAACAATCCATTAATGCAAGGAGGTGAATGTTTAGCAAGTTTAAAGTAGTGATTTTACACGAATGCAATATAGCAACTACAACCAGTAGTTGCCAAAATGAGCCAGCATGCCAAAAGAACATTCAAAAACCTGCATGTATTAAAGCAAGAACCCCACAGAACACCGAAAGAAGCCTGTGCTTTTATATATACATCCAGCAAAATTAATATAAGCGCACATATATCCAACTCACAATTTAACATGAGTAATAGAATTTTAAAAGAACAATAGTTACATCTGAAAAACCATACTGATTTAATTGAAAAAAAAAATATATATATACACTCTAGTATCCCTACGTATCATTGAGGTGTGGCTAAAATTCATAAGATAGGTGCACAGAGTATCTCAGTTTAAGCAGCTGGGTCAGCCCAGTGACAAACAGGAGATCGAGCCAGCACACCCATTCATCTATTGATTAACTACTGCATTTGTGAGGCACTCGTTTTGGTAATTAGGGTAGGAAGTCCATTAATACACTATCCATTAGGTAATGATCCATAACCCTAATGGCTAATTTGGAAAAAAAAAAAAAAAAAAATTTGAATGCCTTCCACAATTCCAATCATCTTCAACAGGAAATGTACTCAACATGCCACATATTCAAGGTATAATCACATACATTTTAATATATAATCATTTCAGCTTTTTTTTTTAATCTCACACACACACTTTCTACAAAAGAAGCACAAATGACATTTCAAGAGTTGTGCTAATAAAACATAAAGCTATTTTGCAAAAGTGCAACAGTCTTTATATATTTAAGACAAGTTTTATAAAACACTGTAAGACGATGTGGGTATTTTAAATAGCCAACTTGCATTTCCAAGTCTTACCAAAGAAGTGCTCAAAGCACAACGTACAGATGTTTGATATTCATTACGCATTTTTATGTCTTCATGCCTGCTGTATTATAGATGAGAATTGGCATGAACAAACAGAGTAAAAACAAAGCCAATAAGCATTAACATCATTTCCCATGTTAGGGGTGATTATACATCGATACCACCATAACAGCATGAGTCAGAAGAGAAAGGACAGCAAGAACTGGTGACCCCTCCAATCCCATGGAACTATCGCAGCATTTCTGTCAGGCCCAAAGGAGGGCACAGGCTGTGAATGAGGAACACGTTCCATCCACCTAATTGCAAAAAGCACTGATGTGTAACAGCACGTGCATAAGCTCACAGCGATCATGTCTGGAATGTCACAAATCCCAACACATCCCTGCTGCCTCCTCAGTCAGCAGGGATTTTGGCGTCTTAATAACAGCAGCATATTAGGATATTGGCATCATGGAACAGTCTATTTCAAAAGCTGCTGTGCACCATCTCTTCACATGCCTGTGTAACCCGGACAATGACAACTTCACCTGGAAGCCACTAGACCGTGCTGCCAGCTCCTGAGGCCGTATAATCCACATTCAACTTTTACATTTTGCTTTGGAAAGTAATCCAGGTAAACAAAGGTACATTTAAGCCAGCCCATAAACAATTTAACTGTTGTCTAGTAAAAAGTAATTCAAAATCTACCTCACACTACCTCAAGAGCATGGAAATATCGTCAACTATTTCAATACAATCATGATCTCAAAGATTAGATAGTTACTTTTACCAGGCTAGCAAAGAAAGATCTGACAAAGGACTCCAGCCAGTATGTAACTAAGAAAGAATTAAAAAAGAAAAATTATTATGGGGAGAATGCATTATTGGAGAAAAAAGAAGGCTTAATAATTGCTGCTTTGCTTACTGAAGTTACATAATTCTCAACTAAATAAAATACATTTTTAACTAGTAGAGGAAAGAAAAGTGACAGTCCCTGATGCTAAAAGGCAAAGCATAAGTAGCATACCTAGAAGAATGTTGCACTTAACTCACTGGTAAAAGAGAAAAGACTTATTCATCTTCTACTTAACAGACCACCTTTTCCAGTTAAACAGCTCAGTTCACATTTCTCTGAAGCAGGCTCCTGTCTTTAAGAATCAGAAAGAAACGTAGATTAATATTCCAAACTCCAACCAGACTTGGCTAACTATGTATCAGTTTTCCATACTCCAGAAAGTAGATCACAGAACAGCAAACCAAATGAGCTAGTTAAAATCTGTTGTCTTCACACTAAGCGTAATAATGAATCACACATTCATCAAGGGCCTATGCCAATACCTACTATTAAACTTAAGGCTGTCTTTCAAGTGAAAAGGTTCAAATCATAAGCTATAAATGAGCACGTACAAGAGCATTATCATTCCCCGCTCACTAAGAGGAAATCTCCTTGGAATACTTTTTCTTAATATGAAAAGAATGTTTTTAATTCAATTTAAACAACAACTATAATTAAGTATATATTAAACTTTTTTTTTTTTTTTTTTTTTTTTTTTTTAATGAGACGTAAAGTACTAAAAGTTACTATACTGACAACAGTACAGGACTAGAAAATAGAAGCAGAGATTTGCCAAAATAGTACAGCACAAAAATGATTCAAGTCGGGAAACAGTGAGAGGAAAAGCAGGCAAGGAGTACAAAGTGCTAAAAAGTCTCTGTGTCACAAAGGACAGAATATAGCCATATACTGCCAACATGGAAAAAAAAAGAAGGAAGAATGGGATATATGAAATAACAAAGAATTTTAGTTAATATAATGGGATAGGTTTTAGTTCAAGACTACTTTAAAGCATTCAATTGCAAAAACCAAATTAATATATTGTATCTCACAAGCTAAATCTAGGTAAGGCATCCTTATTACTGTGGAAGAAACAACATTAACAGCAATCATTATCAGCATAAACTCATGCCAGAATATATTTTTAAAAGAAGCTTGGTCACTTAAAATTGTTTTAACAGACTTGAGTCTGTGGTGAGCTATAAGTTACAACACTGTATGCTGATAGTTCACACCACACAAGCAGACTCGAATATTCAAATAGCAGGCATCAGAATTCTTTTCCATTCTGGTTTTTAATATACATTAACATATATTTTTAAGCCAAAATCAACCAGACAAAATAAGTTCTCACAAGTTGCAAAAGGGAAATATTCTTGAGGAACGTTAAATATAAAAATTATTTTTTTCTAAAATAAGCTGAAAACATTTCTTCATTTCATCACCTTTGTTTGTTCACCTTTGAAAGTGCCATCTACTTGCCTTTATGCAATAAGTTACTAAACATAAGGGAAGATGAAGTTCTGCAACAGAGATAAACACTACTTGCCATACAAACCTTCTGGCTCTTAAGAAAACTGTTTCTTATAGTGATGAGCCTCTCCTTTCAATTACCACCACTTTCTTGCAAATAAACACCATCCACTTTAGCATTTTGCTTCATGTTTCCTTTTCAAGTCTAAACCTCTGACGGCAGCAAGCACCAATATATAGTGGCCACTTGCCTTTTTAAATATATATACACCTATACATAAATAACTACACCACAGCAGGAGAAAAACTGATCTACATTTAAATTTCAATGGCTTAAGCTGGGCCCACAAAAACCATAGAAGAAACACTGTCACAACCGCAGGGCCTACGAAGTCGCACTGTCTGAATAGACTGGGCTTGATCCAAGCAGATGAATCCACCCATGCTCCTTACTACTCAGGAACTGCTCATAAGATCTGAGCAGTATCTACAGCACCAGTTTGCAATCTGGAGATCTCAAAGGCCCTCTAAATCCGTTGGTACCAGGAGCACAGCTGGAGATCTATCGCATCCACTTGCCTTCAGTCTCTCTGCAGCCATTCTGCCCAGCCACCAACTCTCCTTCTCACTTAAAAAGGGCTGTCCCTCCATACAATGTGATCATCTAAACACGTACAGGCCTGAATTTATTTAACTACTAGTTCTACAGAACCCAACTTCTAAATTACTGAATACAATATGTAGCACAGTAGCAAGACTTGCAACCAAGCCTTGCACTAGGCTGGTCTCAAGCACTGAGAAGGCTTTCATGCAGACAGCAAGTATCAGAAGGCTGGTATGTCTGGGCTGCAAGATTAACTGGCAGCCCATCTATTTAAGTGTATTTAGATTTCAATTTAAACTAAATTACAAGCCTTGAAATTAGCCATGTTACATGACCCTGAAACTGCTAATTTCCTTCTCCCCCTCAAGTTCAATACCTAGCCCAACTCATAAATAATGAATTGCAAATCAAGAACACAAATTCAAAAAAAAAGATATTTAAGAGAGGTCTTGTTTTCCTTAAACAGGAACCCATTCTACATTCCAACAGTAACAAGAAAATTTGCAAGGTACCTAACAAAGCTATCTTCATAAATCCCACCTTCCACAATCAATATCACGTGACGTGTTATTTCAGGTGTACTCATCTCATAAAAGGGAGTCTATGTCATGTAAATGCTTTCAAGACAAAGTTCTGTAAAAGCTATCTTAGTGTGTTCAACCAGAAAAGGATCAGGCCACACAAGAGCATCAAAAGGACGCAGACGAGAACAGAGGTTTCACAACCTTCATCTTCATCTCTCACTCAGCTTGTTCTCCCTGTTAACAGAGATTCCTGCAGAAACCTGCTATACCCTAAATGAAGGGCTTGACCTCATTCTCACAATTATATAGTGCAAACTCAAAGTTTGTGAAAGCAGACTTGTTTCACTCTACTCCTATAATCCATCTCATGCAACCTGACCTGAAATGATCATAGCACATATCCTGCATATTACCATTCCTTGAATACTCTGCAGGTTTGTTTTTTGTTGTTGGTGGTGGTGGGTTTTTTTTGGTTTTTTTTAAGGATTCATATTTCAAATGCATGTAAGAAAAATAAAGAATAAACCGAAACTGGTTGGTTAAAAAATAAAAAGAGCAGGAAGACATGTAACATCTTCAAAATGTAACACACCTTTCCAGTGTTACAACACACACACAATGCAAGGTTCCCAGATAATACACAAAAGGAGAAAGTCAAAAATTCTACATATTCTAAGTATTCCAGATAACTGTGGTGATCAGACAGCCCACTTATTTCTTCCCTTAGGCAAGCAAAATCAGAACACTAGAGTTAAAGCTGTGACGGGCCACTGGAAAAAACTACCATACATCAGCAAGCATGCAATTACTTTTTCCATTGCTAACTCAAAATTAAAACAAAGCTCAAGTGGTTAATAGACAACTCACTCAAATTCAAGTCACTTAATGAATTTCAACTCTACACAGAATTAGCAAAAACACAAACACTGTTTCTTCCTTGTGTACATACACATACCAGTTTAAGTTACAGAGAAATCAATATAAGCCAATTTTAGTTAGAAAGATTTAGTGACTTCCCCTGGTTCTTTTAGAACCACTTTTTAAGTGTTCTAAAATTCTGCCAGAAAATACCTACAGGCAAACTTTCAGCATGCTTGCTATTAACTCAGTTTAATATATACTGAAATATTGACTTTTAAAAGTCCTTTCAATAAAGAAGACATCTGGAGAATTAGGAACACTTTCGTTTCCATTTTTCCCCCTAGAGAAGGAGGAAAAAGAACCACTAGTAAGGATGCCTCACCTTTTATTTTAACAATCACTAATACAACTCTATTCACTTTGTCAATTTCAGTATCTTTAAAACAGAAGGGAATTTTTTCATAATCACAGCATAGAGGTTGGAGAGGACCTTTGGAGATCATCTAGTCCAAAACTCTCCAACAAAGCAAATTGTCTACAGTAGGTTGCACAGGAAAGCATCCAAGTGCATCTTTACTATCTCCAGAGGAGGCTACAGCCTCTCTGCACAGCCTGTTCCAGCGTTCTGTAACCTTTAAAGTAAGTAAGTTCTTTCTCATGTTTGGAGAAAACTTCCTGTGACCTAGTTTGAGTTAGAGTGTGTCCATTTCCACTTCTCCTGGGCACCACTAAAAAGAGCTAAGCTACATCCACTTGACATCTGTACTTCAGATATTTATAAGCATTGATAAGACTCCTTCCTCAGTCTTCTCTTTTCCAGGCTGAACAATTCCATGTTGCTCAGTCTTTCCTCACAAGGGAGCTGTTCGAGGCTCATCTCTGCTGGACTCTCTCTAGAAGTTCCCTGTCTTTCTCAAACTGAGGAGCCCAGAACTGCACACAGTATTCCAGATGTGGCTTCACCAGGGCAGAGTAAAGGAGGAGAATCACCTCCCTCAATCTGCTGGCCACATTCTTTTTAATGCACCTCAGGATACTTGGCCACCAGGACACACTGCTGGCCCCATGGTTACCCCGTTATCCACCAGTATATCTAGGTTCTTCTGTTAAAGAATCTTTCGAACAAAGCAAAAAAATAAAAATAATTAAAAATTCTCTTATTTGTTGGGTTCAATTAAGTATTATATACATTTTTCTCTTTCTTTCTACCTCCCTGTCTTGCTTTTGTTAATAAGAGAAGCCAACAGATGGAAAAGAAATTTTAAAAATAATTTTTCTGTATTCTCTGAAAAAGAGAGAAAGCATTTGGTTTCGCATGATAGAACATGATATAAAAAGAATATGAAAAACGCAAACAGCATTCAAAATGTGAACATGTGCAATGCTGTGCTTTTAAGCCAGTCTTACAGAAATCTGCCTTCAGCCAAAAATAGTAAGAGCATCGCTGCAAACTACAGCCATTCAAACCAAGATTACTATTCTTCATCCATCCATTAAACATAAATCCTACATAAATTAAACCCATAGAAATGCTTCCATAGGTTTGAAGTGGCCTTAGTTAAACACTAAACACTTGTTTATATTAAGTGCAAGAAAGCCTTTTAGTATCAAATGAGAACACACAAGGTTAAAGCACTTTACTGTTTGTTCAGCCTGAAACTAATGCACATAAACTAAAATGACAAACTTCCCTTTGACAAGCCATGAAATGTTTTAAAATTTCCAGAGATAGGTATATCCACTTACAAGATGCTATGAAATCACTACTGAAGCTCCTAAGGAAATTCTGACAACCTGCCCATGACCAGGCGCTTGATCTCCAAGGACAACAGGAGTACAGAGCTGGAGAGGAAGGGAACACTTTTCTGCGTTACAAAGACAGGTGATATGTTACTTGAGAACTTGTAAGGCAGCATTCTTTCCTAGTTTCCTAGTTGGTAAGGACAGTGCTATATTCTTGGCTCTGTTGTATTATTTCTTTTCTTTCCCAGTCTGAACTTCATTATAATCCCATTCACATTCACTCTAAAGCTTATTTTCACCTTTATTTTTCCTTCCGATTCAGTTTTTTCATTCACTATTTCAGACAATCTCACCTATGAATTATCCTCTTTTTATTTCTCACTCTCCTATAAAATTCTGTTGACTCAGTCATCCACAGTTCTGCAATTCTGGCTGAAACAGAACATCCTCATTCCCTTACCTTAAGACACTCCCTACCACCATCCACCATCAGTAGTTTTTTATTTATACAACTCATTTTATTGACACAAAGTCTCATTAGAATGAAAGGTTGAAACATACAGATGTACTCTGCTGGCACAACCATTTGCTTCAACACACTATTCACAAAGCCACAGGGGGAGAAAGGAACAGTTCCCAGCCTAATAAAGACCTCCCTCACGACTCTCAGCACATGCAGTGAAACCTTTGTAATAATAATAATAAAATAGCGGGTCCATCATATGTTTCGGTTTATTTGTTGTTGTTTGTTTTGCTTTTTTAAACAGGATAGAAGTTGAGTTGAAAGGTTATACTGATGACAAAGCTTTCACCCTTGAAATTGACACTTTCATTATATAAATTTAGGACCAAGTATGTTGTCTTCCTTCTTTTTTTCTGAGTACTTAAACTGTCTGTGGAGAGGGTGGTTTTACTTGTAAAACAGGCCAAAAAAAGGCAAAAAATATTTTGAAACGCATTAAGTTTTTTAAAGCAGCGCAGCACAAATGGCTCAAGCCATTTGAGAGTTTCTGCTCAACCTCTGTCCACTATCACAGCTAGATGGCTTTTCCAAAATTTTTTTGCATTAACTCTTTTGCCTGGCCCTAGTCTCCCAGGAAACAGTGACAACACAGTGCTTCATATTCCCAGGCACAAGAGGAGCAAGTCTCAGTGGCAAGCCAGATAACAGAGGACTACTAGTACTACTAATTTTTGTCTTATTTATTTTTCAGTCTTTCATAGCAGGCATTTGGCTCATTTGCCAGAATTTGAAAGAAAGGGGAACAGCTATATAATATTAAAATCAAGGGGTATTATTACTTTCAGGTAAGTTTATTGATTAAATGCATCTTTTAAACTTTCCTATTCCTTTCTTTTTATTATATCAATCTCAGATTTATATTTTCTAACTGTTGACAATGATTTCATGGAGGTTTTGTGAAGTGTGGAGAGCTTTAAGATAGAAGAAAATGGAATTAGATCACTTCCAGAGAAATATCAGAGACACAGCTTTTCTTAGCCTTGTCTTAAGTACTTTTTAGTAGAAGAAAATTAAAATACTAACACTGACTTCTCTTACAAATAAAGAGTCCATTAGAGAGAGTATTTGGAACCAAAAAATACAAATTTTTCAATTGCAAAAGTAATGCCTCCTATTTATTTCCATGGAAACTGCAACAGACAGAAAACACCACTTCCTTTTTTTGAATAAAAGTCTTTATTTAAAAAACAAATTGCACACTAAGCTCATAGAAAATACAACTCAACTGCTGAAGCTAGAGCACACCAGTTTTCACATAATATTATGCAGACCTCAGGGGGAAAAAAAAAAAAAAAAAAAAAAAAAAAAGAATACCCACTCTGAGTTTGTCCTGGAGTTTGAGAGCTGGAGGCTCAGCAGTAAGAGCTGAACAGTAACAGCAAAGATAGCAGCAGAGAGGGCACATTCATTACCTGAAACTCACTGTAACATGTAGCACAAGAACACTTGCCAAGAGAACTACTTGGGCATCATGAGTAGCAGGAGAACACTCCAATACCTCCAGTATTTTAATTCTTCCCAATACCAGAAAAAAAAAAAAAAAAAAAATGCAGTGAACATCTGTGGAAATCCTCCAATTCATTTTTATTTGAAAGAAGTTTTTCATCACTGTTTCTGGAGTTTTTATCTTAAAAAAAAAAAAAAAAAAAAAAAAAGCAGCTAGGAAAAGGCATATATCTTCTCTCATCTGCTTTTATTAAATACATTTTTAATACATGTCCACAAACTTCTTTCACCTGAAACAAGAGCTGACTTGGAATGATATTTAACCTAAATCCAACCTTCTTCCTCATTTATTAAAATGAGGCACCTAAATGTCAACTATAGAGCTAAAGTCTTCTCCAAAGTAGGAATTAAATGAACTTTAAAAAATATCCGTAACATTTTCCATTCTATGCAATATTCTGAAAACGAAACACTTCAGATTAAAAAAAAAAAAAAAGCATTCTTATTCTTTTTTCTTTCTTCTTATTTTTTTCTTTTATTTATTCTCTTATTATTTAATTTTCAGTCCCTTCTGAAGAAGAAATAAAGATAATTTTAAGATCTTCCGTTTTCACACTCAAGCCCTTTGACTTGCCCCATCTGCCCAGCTGTCACAGACCACTTAGGCTAGCATTCACATCTGCTGCATGGTGAACACTCAAAATTAGAAGAAATTTGCTTAGGAACCGATGCCAAGAGATTAGCTGCATACACTTGTGTTGCATTCATTTCCCAAGAGTGAACCAGATTATAGAAGAGCCACAAGCTCTGCAATGCTGGTCATCTGCAGAAATAAACTATCGTACATTTAACATATGCTTTGCCAACCTGACTAACATTGAAGACGTGGTGACAAAAACATACCTGGACTTTATGAAGTAATCACGTTTACTCAGACAGTCTTAGTGGAAAGCCTATTTAATCTTTTTTTAAAACAAACAAACAAAAAAAAAAGCTACCCTTTCCCTCCCCCCCCAAATTAAAAAAAAAATGGTTGCCCTAATGGGCCACTAGAGGGTAATTATCGTATAGGCAGTTAAACCTTGATTAGAATAAAAATCTTCTATACTCCTTTAACATTTTTATCCCCTCACTTTATTGCTTCCATACAAATAAAAACATAGCTTACATTTTTTCTGATGACAGAGTTTAAAAACACTTTGTAGACAGTCATCATTTAGGTTACAATCAGAGAGAAGAAATATATATATATATATATATATATATATATATATATATATATTTCCATGAACATTCCTAAAGCAGCATTTTCAGGCTTAAAAATGGCTGCCACCAAACCATAGCCTTTTTCATCCACCTCCTCTCACAGGACAAGGGCAAAAAGGAGACTTTAAAAGTAAGACTTACGTTTAGATTAGAAAGTTGGTGGGGGTTTTTTTGTTGACATGAAGAAAACCTAACATATTGAGGGACTCTATATACTTTCAAGCAGATAAAGGAGGATACAGATTCCTGCAAGGTAACAGAAGAAACTGAATTCTTCCAAACTAAGAAGAAGCTATGGCAATCCAACAGAAAGAGCCTCTATGAGCAAAGAAAATAAAACTAATGTAGCAAACCTAACTACCTGATAGGAAAAAGAACATAAAACCATTACTGAAAAGATCTGCAAAGCACTTTTTCTGCATATTGTACTCACCAATAATACATGTTTTATAACAAAAAAAAAAAAAAAAAAATACTGGACAAGCCATTTCTAATCAAAACCAGAAGTACAGATGTAACACAACGGATCACACAGCAATGGCAGCAAAGTAGCAAGGTCCTAGGCTGCAACAAGTGAGGATCTGCTGAAATGCAATAGCTGGGGGCAGAGAAACGAAAGAAGCTGCTTACCTTTGGAAGGCCTCAGATATGCAGGGATCTCCAGAAAGATACACTTGCCTCTACTGCCAACCCTTAAATGAGGTCTGGGAAGGTGTGGATCTTGGCATTGCATACACCTGAGCTCCCCTATGTTGGTCCTGCCTTCCCACCAGGTGCTCAATCATTGCTTCAAACCATGACTTAGCATTTCTACTACAACAAGTAGCTAATGATCTGGATTCAACCATGAATAGTTGCACTAGAAAAGCTAGAATACTTAGATATCTGCTCATAGTATGCAAAAGCAACACAAAGGACTTAGAAACAAAATCTGAACCTTAATCCAATAGCAGTTTTGTCTCTTTCCAATTCAACCCTTCCTCCTCTCCCTTTTGTTGCTATTCATTTTTCTCCAATTTTCATTTACATCAAGTTGTCTTTTTCAACCCAAACCCATATAATTAGCTTGGAAAATATAAACAAAACTGTTGCTTGCAACTTTATTTATAATGACTCCTGATCATTTTAAAATATCCCAATATCCCAACCAGGATAAGCTCAAGGGGGACGGATGCAGAAATGAGAAGACAATGGGTTTCAAAATTAGAACATGTGGGGGTCTGTCACAACCTAGTCTTCTCAAGCCCCTGATCATTCCCTGCCCACCTCCAGCACACACTCTGGGGAAGAAGGGCACATTGGAGCTCTCTTTCCCTATAACTGTAAGAAGATACAGTTGCTGTCTGCCAAGAAAGGGATTTTTTATTTTTGATTCCCTCACTCTCCCAGATGAGCTTGGCAAAAATGTTGAAGAATAATTCAACAAAATATTTTTTTTTCCTTATGAGCTACTTGATAAACAAAAATATAAAGAAAAGAGGACAGCAATTGGAAATGAACTATTATAACCATACACTTCATGCATTTGTGTAAACACACTGCAAGCCCTGCCAATTTAAAAGACTTCTTCGACCACCCACAACTACTTCCTTTTATCTTATCAGAAAAAGAGCTGTTCGCCGCTGTAGGCTAATTACACCATCTGTTTAGCCCCAGTGTAGCAACACTAAGACATAGCACATTAACTCCTTAACTTTCCCACATGGCAGTGCCTGGCACTGCCCTCATGCTCTCAAAGACACGGGCTGAGCAGAGGAAAAGAAAAAGCAGCCTCGTGTTACTTGGATTCTTTCTTCCTCCACTGCAGCTCTGCTGCCAGACTTCACAGGGATTTAAGCAACCTGACAGCTTTTTTCTAGCTCACCTCAGTACAATAGTGTGAGTTGTCACGACTAGCAATGAAAAACATCAATCACTCACACACACACACACAAAGGAGGAGGAAGAGCCTGGGCAAGCCTGCACTGCTTGTCACATCAAGCAAGCTGTCTTTCCTCAGTGGTCAGAGTGCTGAATTTCAAGGCCAAGCCAACCAGGACATCAGAGGCATCCACCCTTACATTAAGCAGCAGCATTTCTTTAATTCTGGGAGAAAAGGGCACCTTCCAGCCTTCTGCTACTCTGAGGCACATCATGGCCCATCCACCTGCGTCAGACAGAGCCCACAGAGCACATTCTTTCCCAAAGGCACCACTCAGCAAGTGTCACAGGCTGACATACTGGGAGAGAAGTTCACAAGATCCTTCCTCCAGTCCCTCCTCATCCTCTTCTCCACTCCACAGCACAGTTCATTTAGACCCTTCATTATGTTGTTCAGTCATCAGCAGCCTGAGTTTGCTCAAGGGTTTGCCCCTTGGGGTGGGAGGCCACCACTCTTCACTCCTGTGAGGATCCACTGGCAACAAGGCCACTTAGCCTGTCTTCTCACTGATAAAATTGCATAGGAAGCTGTTAAACCATCTAATTCAGACAAGTAGGCTTGTGGCAAGGCAGCAGCCACATGCAACACCCTCTTCAACCAGAGAAGCTTCAGCAAGGAGGGAAGGCCTGTCAGCATCCTTGCAACCTGCAAGAATTTTCTGCTTCAGCTCTAAAGTTAGAAAACTTACAGCTAACTGAAGGCAACTGGGATTCTTCATCCTTCTCTCCCTTTCTTTTCCTGGGGAAAGTATTCCCACATTTGTAATGCAGGACTACAACACCACCATTACAGAGACACTAGTTTCTAGTTTAGAAATTGTTTTCATTGGAATATACTGCTTGTGACTGATAACCACTAAGATTATTCCAAAAGTGAAAGGAAAATCTGTAGACATTCAACATCACTTCACATTGCTCAGTGTTATTTATAGCTTCCCGCTTCTGCTATGTGTCACAGTTTCAAAGAGGAAAAAAAAAAAAAAAAAAAGCAGCTTGGGGAGGCTGGAAAGGGGAGAGCCAGAACTAAGCAAATACTTCATCTCAGATTGCTCAAGAAAACATTAACATTCATCTATAGAGCAGAAAAGGTGGGGAACAGCCAGTACGAACACTTGAATACATAAAAGTGGGGAAAGGCAAAGGTGAATTGAGCCCAGTTCAGTTCAGCATCTCTGCCCTTACCTCCATAGAAAGTTAATAACATGAGCAGTGAATGGGATGTGGGGGGCAGGAGAGAATAAAAACAATTACATGAATTCCTTACTAGACCATTATGCTTCTTTCTTAGCTTATTATTTCAAATCTAGAAATAAAGTATGCAGCTATTTTTCATGCAGTAGACAGAAGTTAAAAGTGTTTCCATCAATGCATCTGACCTTTTCAGTCATTAAACTATTCAAAAGGGAAGCAAGAATTAAAAAAAAAAAAAAATAAAATAAAAAAAAAATCAAAGCAGTAAATTACTTCAATCAGGTATTTGCAAGAAATGTTAAATGCTTAGACAAAAAAACATCTAGACTGCATCCCATGATTTAGTAGTGCTCTACACAAACCTCGCCTATGCATAACAACAGTTAATACAGTCACAGCTCTGTGAAATTGCTGGAGGAGTGGGCTGGCTCAGATTCAGGGCCTTGCCATCACTAAGGTCAGGGTATACACTGTGTAAGTCACACTTCATGTGGCACTGTACTTGCTTCTATTCTCTGAGGCACTTTCCTATCACTGAAATAAAAATATAAGACAAAGCATCCAGTGCCATGACAGCTGTATCTGCCTTCCAGCTAATGGAAAAGTACCAAACCCCAACACCAGCCTTGCTGAGAGAAGGACCTCCCTCAGCCACTGCTGTCATCTAACGTGATCCTTTCCCAGCCACAGTCTACAAGTTCAGGGTAAGTCATTAGGTAACTTTATTAACTAGGTAATCCATTAACTTCAGCTGGAAGACTGAAAGCACATAATCTGCAGTTAACAAACACTGATGAGGAGTTTAGCTTAATTTTTCTATTTTCAAAGTTGCTTTGAAACTTTAAGTTTGTAAAGTTTTCCAGATGATCCCTAACTGAAAGGTAGTAACTGCTCTGAAAACAAGTACATTCAATCAGCCTAGTAATGTCTCTTACCTCACTATATAATACATACCTGTAATGCTTAACATGTGAATGTAAACAAAACATTTATATTTTTACAAGTAAAACAACATTCCTACTTACTTTAAAGACAAGTCCCTGCAACAATCAGCCTTCCCTATATGTACCACCAATTTGTTCAAAAAAAGAGTCCACAAAGAATTCCTGTACCACAATATATATTCAGTTTAAACTAATAATCTCCACAGTGGCTATTTAAACAATAAATAAATAAATAGAAAAAGAAAGAGAGAGAAAGAGAAAGAGAGAGAGAGAGAGAGAGAGAGCGAGCACAATTCCCTCCCAAGAACACTGTCATTCAGATATAAATGAAAGAAGGCAGTTCTGTTTTCCCATAAACTGTAGCTCATTAAAGTACAAACAAAACAAGCTTTAGTTTTGCATGAAGAAAGGGATTTATGGCTTGATGAGAAACAAATTGCCGAAAACCCCAGTGCAAACTCACAATCTAATTAAACTCCTTCTGTTACACATAGAAAGAAAACTACCACCACTGCTTTTTATGCCTATAAAACCACTCTTCCTTCTAACTGTTATTTACCTCCTGTTGACCAAGTGTAGAAAAATACTGGCATGCACCCTTCAGGATTTCCCCAAGCTCCTGCAGACAGCATAGCACTGTGCTCTGCCACTCTTGTGCTAGCATGCAAAGAAACAGTCCACATGCTCAAAGAGAAGGGCTTTGTTTCCAGGTGGCACACACCTGCCACTCAAAAATGCAATGTAAATAACTTAATTACCTCGGTAAGTTACACCAAGTGTAATACATATCACCAAAAGTTAACTATATAGCCTGGTGCACTCTCCCCAGAAGCTTGCTAGAGGAATCAGACTTATGAAAGATGACTCCTTTGAAACATTTGGCAGTCATACAGTCAGATCAAGTAAGGTACTTAGCATTCCATGTATACTGTTTAGAATTTCAATATCTCCTTGGCAAATAGTGGCCTTATATCAGATACAATGTTTTATCTTGTGCTTTTTTTAATTCTGAAAGCAAGCATCTATTACAATTTGAAAGGATTTAAAAACAGAATTCCTAAATGCAGATGAAATATTTTACTTGCATGTGAAGGCTGTAAACTAAGACAGTAAACTAAAAGCCTCTCTCTGAATTCAAAAACAGAAAATGAGAGAAATACATACTGCAGTCTAAGTAGTACAAATCTTGATGTTTTCCAAGATTCTCCACATAAAGTCAAAGTTTTACCACTTCAGTAGTGAATTCTCACTCCGTATGTCTGCTGCCACATCAGCAAGTCTGCTGAGAAAGTTCCTACCACCAAGGGTGTAGTAATAATTTGGGGTTCAAGGCAAAACACAGGAGAACACTTCTTCAATTCCAGAAGTCCCTAGCAGAATTCAAACGCCCATTATCCTAAAGAAACAGGATCCTCTTAAACTGCCTGGAAAATCCTAACCTTCACGTCAGCTAAGAGACAGAAGTTTTAGTAAACTCTTTGGTAGAGAGTCAGCTAAAATGAACAGGAGACAGTGGCTTAGCAGAGATATCATAAAATTAAGTAGAGAGGACTAGAAAAGGGAAAGATTACTGTAATAAATGACAATGCAGGTGGAAATTCCATTTGCTATTTTTCTCATAGGTCAGGTTTCTCCACATAAAGAAAGCTCTCTAAACTCTTCCTACTGATAACTCCTAAGTATTACAAGAACTCCTGGAAAATAAAAATAAAAATCTGACCTTTATTATAGTGCAAAGTGAAATTTCTGCACCCTGACAAAATAGTTCAGCTAGCTGAGAAGAGCCTGGGTCTGGTCTGAGCAATGCTTCCTGGCTCAAGAAGGTCCCCAGAAAGGGCTGCTTTTAACTACTCTGGGAGTTTTAGCTGACAATTGGAAATAAATAAACAAACTAAGATAAAATCATAACAGCTAAGCACTCTCTCTAGAAGCAAAACACAGTTGAAATCATCCTCCAATAATCCAGTAGAAAGTAAGACATGATGTAACAAAAACACGAGAATTTGCACTCTAAACGCAAATCCACACGTGGAGTACTGTCCTGATACAAGGCTGCTTTAAATTAGCTTTCGAAAAGTCTGAATTTACATCACAGATGTAGCTGCATCAAGACTTTTAACACTGAATTTTTCATACATATTACAGGTTATTCATGAGACTGGTTTTTTTTATTACTATTATTTTTAAGCCATACACCTTCTCTTATTATCATCACCACCTCTACTCTGTTTCTTCATTTTCTAACACGTGATGAAAGCAGTACTAGTAGAACTCCTGTGAAGCTATCAATACACAATAAACAGATAAGGGAGACATGACAGGTATCCAGAAATCACATGTTCATGATCACTTTCTAAATACAAACAAAAAAACCTTCTTCTACTCTAAAAAGATTTTTAAAAATCCCATGTCTGACTACGTTGGGTTCAAGAGGACAACCTTAAGTCTTTCTACTAGCGTCATTTTTATAATCCTATGCTTGTAAATCTTACACACAAACTCACATTATCTCATTTTTCTCTTTTTTTTTTTTCAAAACATCACAAAACTTAAAAATGCATTACAAAGATTAGCTTCGATCTAATAGATCTTCTCAAAGAACTTCCATAGAAGACCACAAAGGTAGTGCCATTTTGTATTTGATCCGAAGCGTAGGACTATTTTTAACTGTTGTTTTTGCAGCAGAAATAACAAGGGGTATTGCTACCACCTCCTACACATGATCATAGGCAGAGAGTATAGTCCCAGCCCTTCTTCTCATCTCTTATCTCTTTCTGCTGCTGCTTCTCAGTATATCCTCTTCAACTCTGTGCTACATTGCAACAACAACAACAAAAAAACCTACCATAGGCCAATCTGGTTGCTTTTGTTCTGTCTGTTCTTTTCCTGCCTCCTTGGCTATTCATTAAAATCTGTTTCAACATAATCTACTATAAACTAAGTTGTCTCCACAGCTACCATAGCATACACTGAGTACACAGTTGCTACAATCCTTGGCATACTAGGAGTTCATGCCCTATGTTATCCTGTGACAACTTGTTCAAATACCTATTCCTTTAGCTGTACAGAGAAGCTGTAGGAAAAGAAGTGCTACTAAGAAAAAGGGAAATGAAAAAAAAAAAAAGATTTACAATTCATTTTCCTTTCTCTAGTCTGATCCACAAGAAGTTACCAAAAACATCTGTTACAGAATCAGAACCCTCCAAAAGATAAATTATCATGCACCTGAAAACAGCTCAGGCCCAACCTAATCTAATCATATTCAGTAACTGCTAGAACACTCAAAAATCCCTTGCAGTATCAACAAACAATCATTTCATACTATCTTCTTGAACTTTTTTCTATGTTTGTTTGTTTTTAATGTAAATATGTAAATATTGCTAATTTCCATCTGAACTGGCTTCTTCCTATCCCAAACAACATCAAATTGAAGGAATCTGGTCCTGCCTGTGCAATTGATGAGGTCTGTTCTCTTGTAACAACTCTGCCCAAGTATTCTTTCAGCTGTGACAGCTAGTCAGAATACTGGAAAATTTGGGAAAAACAAACAAACAAAACAACAAAACAAAACAGAACAGTGCTTACAACTGTGATTCCAAAAGCCTGTACGTATCCACAAAATCTCAAAGTAACACTGTGGCCCCATTAAGCTTTTCAGCATATTAAATCTTCTCAATAAAATGAGTAAAAGTGATGTTCCTGAAAGTTGTTTTTAAATATTTAGAATGAGACTCTGATCTCAGTGATTTTGGTTCATTTGGTAGTATCCCATGATATTAGTGTGGCTCCTAAACATAAGATTACTGCTTTTAAATAGCTCCATTAAACATGTTTCAAGATACAAAGCAATTTTGTGAGGCCCTGGGGAATGAAAAAATGAAAGATAAATTATGCTATATGTGACCTAATTATGCAATCTATGAGTCAATGCTAGTTCTTCTTCACTCTTTGAGTATCTTCACAGAAGACTGTTCCATAACTGCATTCTGCCTTGCAATTTTTAAACAGAATATGACCATTAACTGATCCTTCCTCAAACTTGAAAGGGGAATCTGGAGGAAAATAATATAGTTTTTAATAGTTTGTGGTAGATCCTACACGAACAACTTACTGTGGCTTTGAACAATACTGCTTTAATTCTGATTATGTTAGAAATTTACTTTAAGGTTGAACGCAGCATTATTTACTAAGGTTTAAACCAATTCCGTTTATGTAAGCAATATTTTAATTATTATTTAACAATCCCAGTCATGAAACTGACAGTGAGATTCATTCTTCTATTCCTACAGGACTAAACCAATATGGGAACTAGGTGAAAAAAGCTGTGTATGATCTGGATGCTACAGCTGCCACAAGGAGAAAAACCTGTGCAAAACCAAGAGGATAATCCTATCTCTCTTCATTTCTTTTTTCATTCCTCTGCAGTTGAACATGAATCTGGATTAATCACATCAGCGTTTTGCATTACCTAACTTTCCATATCATCTATTAATGCCTTTTGAAGGACTCAACCAGAACCACATAAGCAGCTGTGATCTCAGAAAGAAAAAGGCCCAAGCATCATTAGCTGTGCCATAAAAAACAAATTTGACAGAAATTCACAATAGTTTATTTCAACATGTTTTTGTCCACTCAAAGTAAGTCACACATTTACACAAGCTAGCTTCCTACAACTCCACCTGTTTTACAGGATTGCTATAAAAACTAATTGCTGAAATAGCTGACAAAAGCTGAAGCAGTATGATTCTTCATATTTACCTTTATTCTTTCAATGTGTTCTTATCAGGATCCTTTCAAACTACACAGTAAAACTGAAATAACTGCTGTCTATACAAAGAGAATGCTTTGCCTCCAGAAGCATTTTCACACATTACTCATCTTATTACTTAAGAAGCTCCTCAGTTTCACTGAACGTGTCAAACAAAAATGCAATCTAATACATCTATATGAGGTTCTGTGTGCATGCAAACTTCGAGTAACGTTGTTATAACTCCCCTCGGACATTTGCAAATCCCAGCCTCAACAGTTAGTCATCCTGAGTACAAAACACCCTAATGGAAATTACGCAGGCTAGTTGAACTCTGGAAAGCACCAAATCTCTTCCCTTTAGTTCCTGAGTGAGATCACAGCTTAAACCTTCACTGATCTGAAATGTGTTGAAAATAGTCTATACACTCTCACAAATATAAACCACTGGTAATGGCATCTCTCCACCGGAGGTCCACTCCAATCTGTCAAGTACATCCTAGATCATCTTTCTAACCACATAAATACATAACTCTCATTTAAGTGATCTGCCAGCATACCTTCCAGTACATTAGTTGCCGAACTTGAATAAAAGGAAAACAACACCAACAGGCATTCTAACCTGTCAAATCTGTCCTAACGGCACATCTAGTGATGCAAGACCCATTCTGCTGATGCCAACAAGCAGAAACAATTCTTGACAAGGTGCACCCTCTTCAGCCATCATTCCTTCCTCTAGTATCACCAAGAAAATACAAATGAGGAAGACATAAACAACCTCCAGTTCTGGCAGCAACACATAGTATGTGCAAACAAGTTTTTACAGCCCAGCAAGAACAGATTATTCAGGCATCTTCTCCACAAGTACCACCATGTCCCTAGTAAATTTCCTACTCCCATAAAACTTCCTACTACTGTATGAAATAAAGGGGTTTGTTGTTGTCATAAAGAGGAAGGATCTGCTTACATAGCACATAAATCTTTCCTTTCATGGCCATGCAAGCTCATTCATGCCCTTCATTAAGGGAAGAACATGAGTCCCAAACAAGCTAGTACAGATCAGCATAACCACCCAGAAGACAATCACAGAAGGCAAACATAATCACACAGAGTTGGTGAGGACTTCAGAAAACACTTTGGAAAGCTCTGGGCTTGAACTGCAGACTATCACAGGAAATCTGCACACTGTTCCCATCACTTTCCCTTTCCTGACTGCTACTAAGTCACTTATCTTACATTTCTCCATTTCTTAATCTAAACAACAGGAACAAAGAAATATATGCATTTTCTATGCCAGACTGCCTTCTTTCAAAAATAAAGAGTACCTTCATCTTTTTTTTTTTTTTAATAAATCTGTATTTCACAGACTTAGTGTAAGAGCAGCCAGGTGAAACCAGAGGATTTGAGAGCTGAAAGCTGGAACTAACAGCTGGAGACTGTAATCACCCGACTGCGATGGGCAGCAGATGATTAGCCTACCTGTCTTAATCCACCATGAGAACAAGTAGACTTCAGCTCAACTGAGGATTCCACTAGAAGCAAATATTAATTCCTTTAAGCAAATATTACATGTGTGGAAAGGTATAACACTTCCTAATGCAAAAGAACTTTAACCTTTCCCTAGAAGACCACATTTAGTCATGGCTATTTTACAAATGAAATCAGACAACTTCCTTGCTGAGATAAGCCAAATAGCAAAAGGCTTAGCTGCAACAGGGACTAAGTGAATCAAGTTTCCTGGCTGCTGCTAACTGAGCAGCTCAAAAGTAGAGCTGCTGTGTTAAAAGATTCCATGAATTTTAACACTGCATTTTTAAAGTATCCATAGAAGGGACAAGCCCATTAATAGCACACAGATTATTTTTCAAGCTCCAAAGCTTTTAGCTTAAGCATAGAAAGGGAATCTTATTTACAAAACAAAAAGCTAACAAAAGGCTAAGGGACAGAAAGAAAATCAAATATTTGACAAGACAACATTTATCACTTTATGCTTTCCCCTTTTTTATAACATGCACTTCGACCATGGGTATATTATATAGAAGACTGTGTGTATATATTTATAATTATTTTTTAAACCTATATACTAATCTTTAGTAGATAGTGGGAAATAAGCATATGCATACTATGCATACATGTGCACACGCAGAGGCAACCACTTTGGTTATTTCAACTTTACTGAAAATATTCTGCTAATTTTAAAGGGTTGAATTATACAATGTTGAGGGAGGAAATGTGGTTCTAGGATTATTTAAAATGTTCTAAAGACTGCTTCCAAAAATAAAGATAAACAGAGCTTGAAGCACATTTCATAAAACAAATATATCACTACTAACTGGTAAGAAACGCTTCACTCTCTGTTAGCATCTCCAGTCAGGGGGACTAGCCACACACAAGAGAAGCAAGGCGCACAGGTAGAAGATACCATCTTTTATTAGTACGAGACAGTTTTGAGGGGAAAAAAAAAAGAACAAAATCAAAAAGCTAACTGCTAGCCCTTAGCCATAATAGAATAGATATTAAGATAGCTTACAAGTTAACTATTTGCCAGCCGTTCCCCAATTAATATAAATAAAACTCAGAGCAAGTAGTTTAAAACTTCAGCCCAGTTTGAAGCTGACTTGAATCTGAAAATGTTTCTTTTCAGATGCCCACTGGTGAAGAACAGCCACTACTTCCTCAAGGGAAGAATACTGTCTTCAGATTTGCATGCAATGATTAATTTTAGAGATTAGCATAATGGATAGGAGACCAATCATTTTAAGTGAGGGGTGCGGGGATAATAATAAGGTAAAACACAAGTGTCATTCTTCATAGAGGTACCATGGAGGCACTATTTTAAGGCTACCATCTATATATTTAAGGCGGTAAATATGTACAGTCCACAGTGATAAGCATAACTTGATACATTTCAATTTATCCAAGACTTGTTTGCCTTAATAAAAAACTGTTAAGAAATGCAATTTAATTCAAGACATAAAGCTAGCCCTTAATCTATGTATAGGTTAAAAATTGCTGAAGTCTGTTCCAAGGAATTTACATTAATACATTTCACTGATACATTCAAGGTAGAAAAGGACATGATAAATTAAAAGCTAGAATCTGAATAAAAGCACAAAGCTATTTTTCAAGATACAATTTTCAAAGTCTGTGTGAACTTGTTAATGGGTCTTACAATATCACCCTGAAAATCCATACCTAGAAGTACATCAGAATTCAGCCCTACAATAATGCACCTAGTAAAAAAAAAAAAAAAAAAAAAAAAAAAGTGTTCAAAGGAAGTAACTGAATGAGGTCAGAAGAGGTTCTTCACTGCAATCAAATTATGACACCAGTTATATCAAATCCAATTGAATTTAATGATGAACCATCTCCCCTCCTATTTTACTGTGAAAATACAAAATGGCAAACCAGTTGCATTTGTGATTTAATCACTTGTTTTACCTCTCAACACAAGCAATCTTTATGTATTGTGTTGCAGTAAGCAAATAATAAATTGATCATGTAAGACTTCATAATATCAACACATGAAGTAACAGTAAAAAGTAGTCTTTAATCATTCTATTTTCCTACCAATTACAACTCATTTCCTTTTTGGAAGACTCTTTTATCAAATACAATAGCAATTGCTATCTGGGCTCTCTAATAACAGCTCTTCAGTTGCAGGATACAAGCATGCAGCTTACTGGAGTAGAATCATTGAATGGTGTGGGTTGGATGGGACCTTTCAGATCATCTATTTCCAACTCCCCAGCTGTAGATGGGGACACCTCTACTAGACCAAATTGCTTGAAGCCATATCTAGCCTGACCTTGAATACCTCCAGGGAGTGAGCATCCACAATCTTGCTGGGCAACCTGTTCCAGTGAAGAGTTCCTCATAGTAAAGAATTTCTTCCTAATACCTAGCCTAGATCTACCCTCCTCCAGTTTAAATCTGTTTCCCCTCATCCTGTCACTACACGCCCTTCCAAAAAGTTATAAAAGAAGCAAAAAGGCTTTCCTGTAGGCCCCCTCCAGATACTGAAAAGCCACTATAAGGTATTCCCAGAGGCTTCCTTTCTCCAGGCTGAAGAGCCCAAACTCTAGCTCTAGCCTTCTGATCATCTTTGTGGCTTTCCTCTGGACCTGCTCCAACAGCTCCATATCATTTTTAAGCCGGGGACCCCAGAACTGGATGCAGTACTACAGGTGGGTTCTCATGTAAGCAGAGTAGAGAAGCTGAATCACCTCCCTTGACCCGCTGTCACATTTCTCTTTATGCAACCCAGGGTACAGTTGGCCTTCTGGGCTGCCAGTGCACACTGCTGGCTCATGCTGAGTCTTTCATCAACTGACACCCCCAAACCATTCTCCTCAGGGCTGTTCTCAAGCCATTCTCTGTCCAACCTGTACTCGTGCTTGGGATTGCCACAGTCCAGGTACAGGACCTTGCACTTGGCCTTGTTTAACTTCATGAGGTTGACAAGAGCCCAGATTCCTCTGGATGGCACCCTTCCCGTGTTAGCATGTCAACTGCACCACTAGGCTTGGTGTCATCTGCAAACTTGCTGATGGTGCACTCAATTCCACTGTCCGTGTCGCAGAAAGAGATGTTAAATAGCACCAGCACTGATCCCTGAGGAATTCCACTTGTCACCAGTATCCACTTGGACATCCAGCAGTTGACTGCAACTCTCTTCCATCAGAAGAGGGGTGGCCAGCAGGTACAGGGAGGTGATGGTCCCTCTCTGCTCTGCTCTTGTCAGGCCCCATCTGGAGTACTGTGCCCAGGTTTGGAGCCCCCAGTACAAGAAAGACAGAGAGCTGTTGGAAAGGTCCAGAGGAGACCCACGAAGATGATCGGGGGGCTGGAACATCTCCCCTACAAAGACAGGCTGAGGGAGCTGGGCTTGTTCAGCCTGGAAAAAAGAAGGCTATGGGGTGACCTCATTGCAGCCTTTCAGTACCTAAAGGGAGCCTATGAACAGGAGGGGAATCAACTCTTTGAAAGGGTAGATAACAGCAGGACAAGGGGAAATGGTTTGAAGTTGAGGGAGGGAAGATTTAGGTTGGATGTCAGGGGGAAGTTCTTTACAGAGAGAGTGGTGAGGTGCTGGAACAGGCTGCCCAGAGAGGCTGTGGATGCCCTGTCTCTGGAGTGTTCAAGGCCAGGTTGGATGGGGCCCTGGGCAGCCTGGTCTAGTATTATATGTGGAGGTTGGTGGCCCTGCATGTGGCAGGGGTGTTGGAGGCTCATGATCATTGAGGTCCCTTCCAATCCTGGTCATTCTGTGATTCTGTGTGCAACCATCCAGCCAATTCCTTATCCAGTGAGTGATCCATCCATCAAAAACATTTTTCTCCAATTTGGTAACAAGGATGTCATGTGGGACAGTGTCAAATGCTTTGCAGAAGTCCAAGGAAGATGAGTATGACTCGAAAGCCCCATGTACTAAAGACTGACAAAAGCAGCTCTGTGCTGTAACTCACAATCACACTTTGGCCACCGTAAAGCATGCTTTGCCATACTATGCAGTATATTACATTGTTACTTACAGAAAAAAAAATGTCATTCATGTTTTGCAACAATTTCCATACTGAGTCATCTCTTAAGTATTATACTGTTAACTACATTTTGTTACTGGCTCAAGTTCAAATTATTTTACGCTAAGATTTAAAAATTAAGTAGCTAATTCACTCCTTTCTGTCAGGATAGTAACGCTATCGCAAACCTTTTGTTATCTCCAGGGTCTGAGACATAAGTGATCACAGAAAAGATGTGCCATTTTCAGCTGAGTCATTACATCCTCCTCTTTAAGCTGAGGAAAACAAACATTGATGACAATCCTTAAAAACTGTCTGTGGAACATACAGTCTCACTGGGACTAAGTCTAAATCACCTTTATTTCACTTCCTATCACAATCAAGTTTATATAATAGATCAAAGTAAAAAAAAAAAAAAAAAAAAAATACAGGATGTCAACTTTATTTTGCTTGGCTACCAAGCACCGTATTTTTTCATATTTTCCACAGTGACTAGCAGAGAAATTTCAAAAATTCATTCTTACACTAAGGCACACTACCAGCTATCATTGAAGTAATCCTTGTAATCCATTCTGTTTATGTGCCCTACTGCATACAATAAGCACTTGGAAAATAAAATATTTTAAACTGACTGTGGTAAGTTTTCTCTGAATGCTGTTATGAATGCCCTCCTAACTCCAGTAATTCCTTCTCCTTCAAAGAGAATCAAGTAGTAGGGACGATGTACACTGTCACTGTCATAATCACAGATGAATACATACTCAGTTACAGAACAAAAATATTTTGTCTGACTGAACCATCAGTGTAAAGGTATGTTTTCTATACCTTGACCGAATAGAATAGCTAGTAACTCCAAAAATGAAACCCAGTTTAGGTACCCAAGGCTTAAACTTGAAGTCATTCTAATGGCAATAATTTTGTAGATACATTGAAAATAGTTTTTCATAAACACTGGCTTTTTTTCCCCCCTCCCCCCAATGAAATGACGGACGTGAATATCCTATGGTTTCTCTCAAGGTTTCCACCGCAACATCCCTTTTTGTGCCCTTTTCCCCAGAAGTGCTCAGTCATTGGTCCTCTGATCAACACCACCTGACACCGCCACAAATTGCTTACTTTTTTCTTCCTCCTCCAAATAGCTGAATTACTACAGTAAAAAGGACCTGCAGTAATATTTAATTTACAAATCTGAAACTTGACTCTTTTGACTTCTTCTATGGCTCTGGGCACCACAGGAAAATAGTACTCTACAACTACTGTAAACTTTATTTTCTAGGAGCTAAGACACTGGTCTACCGGGCCTTCACAACTGATTTCAGGTATAACAACTGCTTCATTTAATTTATCATCTCAATAAAATTTGTGTGCCATGTTTTCATAAGCCATGAAGATAATGCTGATTACTATGAATAGACTAGCACAAACATCATAAATACTGCCGAAAAGACTGTTTTCTAACCATGGTTAGAAGACTTTCATGGCTTTTCTATTCAATATTAGTCACTTTCCTGCTAGACTTTGCAGAGTTGATTTCAGAATCACTCCAGGTTTATGGGAAACAAAGTTTTCTCTTCTTCAGCTGTGAAGCTGAAAATCACCTCACTCATAGCAAAAACAGACAGTGGCAAGTCATATTTTACATTTAGCAAAACTCATACTATGCCATAAAACCTTAAAAAAATTGCTGTATTATTCATCTAATGCAAAAAAATTGAAGTAATTGCATACAGAAAGATATACTGAGTTCTTGTAGAAATAATGAAATACTGAAGGAGCATTTTCCTCCCCTCCTACTGTTATCAAAATGTTTCTGAGCATATTCCAAAACGTAATAAACAAAAACCTGCTAAATATTTACTCCTTACAGTTTACACAGTATGCCTTCAGGACAAGCTAGCTATCAGTCCACAGTCGATACACAGCTCTCATCTTCACGCTTCAAGCAGTGTGGATATGATGAATATTGCTAAGCTAAGCTAACCACCCTTGGTGTAATACTGTTTTGTCTACCACCTGACCCCACAAGGAAAGTTGATAGTATCTTAAGGAAACAACCACACTGTTAAACAGCAGTACAGCATTACTCTTCACCGCAGTGTTCAGCCTCTTCATTTGTCTTTGAAAACATTCTGTAGAAGGAGCTGTTCGTCATGGAAAGTACCTTCTTCAGTTGACTGAAATGAATGCCTCTATCAGGAGGATATTTGTTTATCTCATCTCTTCCGACAAACTTTGCTGATTTTAAGCTGCACCCTCCTCATAATTTATACAATTTATAAAATATATAATTTATTTATATAATAATATATATAATAATAATATATAATTTATTTATATATAATTTATAAAAACTACATTATAATTGCTCTCAGCCAAAACACATTTTCCTCCTGGCACCAGATCTCACTAGTCAACGCTGACAAGAAGGTTGTGAACTGAAACATCCTGACAGGCTCATTCCTTTAAGAAGTACCATCCCACAGACCCAACTATTTCAGAAACACTTCAGTAGTAACCCTTCTCTGTCTCCCTCCAGGCACAGCAAAAGCCAGAAAAACAGCTCTTCAGCATCCAAGCTTGTCTTCATTAACACGCATACCCACGTATCGGTGCCATGCATTTGTTCTGTTTATACCATATGACCACTCATATGCACAGGATGAAATCCACTCCCAATATAACACTAGAAAACACCAGTCATTATTAGCATCAAGGAAAACCACACTTCTGAAATTGCTCATTCTGCCTACAGTAGCCACCCATCATATTTCAGATACACACTTGGATAACTCTTCTTTATTGTTAACAGCCACTGATGATGGTCTTTAGCTCATCAAAAACTTACTTTACTGGTAAACACCTGCACCTTTATGGTCTTTGCTTCTACCACATTAATTCTATCTGTCCTAGGAGTACTCAGGAGACTCTCTGTCCAATGCAATTCTATCATGTGCCTTAAATGCAAAAAGGACAATAACTACTTCAGAGTAGTCACAGGTCCTGAAATCACTTGAAAGATACCTATTCAGAAGGTTCTGGTAACTATGCAAATTAATTAAAAAAAAAAAGAAGAAGAAGAAATGCTACTAAATGGTTTTCTTGTTTCCTGAAACAAGTTTCATGCCAAATAATATTAATAATACCACCCCCCAAAAAATTCGCAGACTTTTTTTTTTTTTTTTTTTTCTCCATCAAATCATTACAGCTCAAGATAACCATGGAATATTCCAAGTACCTTTTTGTTTTCTGACAAAGAAGCATGATCTACATCACCAGTTCTCCTGAAAATACATACAGCAAGCTCAGTAAGTGGGCTGTCAGTCCTGCTGTACCATATTAACTATAGAAGTATTAATTAACATATTTTCAGGAAGATAATTCACTGTTCTATAACGTGTAGAAAACAAACAACAAAAAGATCTGTCAAGAAAGCAAAATATATTGCCTAAACTTTAACATGCTACAACTTAAATGACTTTCTACCTCAGCTTTCCACTGCAACATAAGAACCAGGCAGCAATTAAAAAGCAGTAGCACCTCTGCATTAGAATGTTCTAAAATGGTTGTGAGTTTATTAAATATAATATAAAAATGACTAAGTGCAACCTTGGAAGCATTGTACAAAGTACATGTGCACAGAACTACTGAAATGTTACTCTTGACATGTTATTCTTTCAGAAGACATGTAAATAATGAAAACAAACCTAAATCCCTTCCTCTTGTAATAAAGTTTTTCACTGCATTTAGTATGTCAGCAAACAGACAATTTCAGCCAGAGCGAAACATTCCACAGCTGCCTGGACAAAGGACACACAGCAAGTGTTAAGTATTAAACCAATACAAACAGTGAATTGATTTTCCAGAATAGCTTTTCATAGAGCATTTAAAGCTCCAAAATGGAGGGAAAGAGGCAGGAAATGGGAACTATGAAAACTGAATTGTTTTGCTCTTCTCTAGATAAATGATTCAGTACTAGATACAGATGACAGACTAATTTAAGATATTGAAGTTATTAATTTATAATGACTTATGCTAAGTACGAGCTTGAATGATTTCCCACATCCCAGGGCATAAACCAGCACACTGCTCAAAATACACAGCAAACTTTCCATGCAATGCAGCACTGGTGCCTGTGTTAGTAGACAGTATTCTCAAAGTGACTGTAAATGGCTGAATCTTATCATTTCACATGCAAAACTACTTTTTACTGCATGCGTGCAGTCCCAGTACAAACAAATAGAGATATAGCACATGCAACCAGCTTCATCCACTCACCGTCATGTCCCCCACATATGGCAGCAACCTGCCAGCTATATCCTCCTCCCAGGGAGCCTTCCCCACCAGAGCTGCAGTTCATCCACCAAAGGCACAGGAGAGGTCTCCCTGTGCAGTGGCACTCATGTAAGGCATGGGCCATTTGAAACAGTGTGGATGCATCACAATAACACAGGCAGCAGTCATGCACCACAGGTCTTTTTTCTCGAGCCCATTCACAGATTGGGAGAATTTGCTAATCACAGTTCCATAGGGCAAGCATTTTCTCAGTGAGCAGATGTTCACACAGTGCTTTGTAACAGAGATGATAAACGGTGATATTGGAAGGTTTTGCAGTTTTGCAAAGGGCAGAAGTTGGAATTTAACGCTCCCTCCCATCTGCAGCAGACACACTGTAATGGGGAGCCCTAAGCACAGGACAGACACACCTTTAGCTCACTGACAAAGGAATGTCAACATTCACAGGTACAACTGCATGCAAGATAGCCCCGCCAAGCCTGCTGTGGGCTTGGTAGAGACAGAATGCAAAAACTATTACTCATACACAGTGCAAATTAGTTCACAGGCTTGTAAATTGGTCAAATAAAACATATGTTTTCATGCCAATTTTAAGACAGCTTTAGAAGTGGGAGGGATGGGGTTACTGCCAAAGGTTCAAGCTCCAAATTCCCAACAGCTCCAGCTGCACCCGCTTTACAATAAAGCTAATAAGCTTTTCCTATCTTTAAACATTTCTCAAGCTTCAAACCTCGAACTCACGAATACCTAGAAAGCGGTGGGAAAGAAACAAGGCCTGGTAAAATCAAACCCCAAAGATTCCAGTTCTGCAAGTGAGAGGTAAAGAGTTCAGAAAAGAATCTAAAAAGAACTCCCAGCTCCGCGCGTTTCCCACTGCCACCTGCTGGCCGCAGCTGGGGCCTGCGTCCACGATGCCTTAGTCTGAAATAATATTTTAGCTTTTGTTGTTGTTGTTTAGGTTTTTTTTATTTGTTGTAGTTGTTCCACTATTGGGGCAAAAATCGAAGAGAGAGAGGGAAATTAAAGATGATCTTGAAAAAGTTGACAGTGAAACAAAATATCAATTTTTCGTAAAGCTTTAATATATTTCTCAAGCTTCTTTTGCAAAGGGGAAAAAGGCTATAATAAAACAGGAGGCAAACCACAGCACTGACGCCACAGAGATTGAGGGCTGAAGTTGCTAAGCTGATGCCAGCAGGTCCCAGTGACTTGGCAAGACAACAAAGCACAAGACCACAAGGGTTTCCCCTAGACTACATTGGTTTCTATTGAAAAAGTGAAGGATAAAGCAGCTTCTCATCCATGTCAGTCACTCAGTACCTACAGCATTCCTGCTCCATGACAAGACTAAGAGCCTAGGAGAGCTCCCATGCAGGCTTCTTGCCATTCACCTTCTTGACAGTTCCAAGAGGGCCTAGAGACAAGACCACAAGGCACTTCAGGTTTGCCTTCCTCTGACTAGAGAAGAAAAGGTGGGGAGAACAAAGCACTGGCTTAAAGCCTTCTCTTACAGTCTCTTTTCTAACACTTCTTAATCATATTATTTCCTTGCACTTGGCCACTGATTATTGACAAAAGGGATATACATGCTTCTGTAAACAAAGTGAATATTGTTTTATAGCAAGCTACTGCATATTTGACTATTTGAGTTCCATGAGAAATTAAAGCGCTGTGTCAGGAAATTAATGCATGAAGTTGCATGCACTATACACAAAAACCAAGAACACGTCATTTTGGTGCTACGCTGTACTTAAGACTACCACTCAAGGCTGTATGTCAACAAAAGGATATATAGCTTGTATGTTTAACGCAAGTGAAATCACACCATTTAAACATCTGGCAGAAATAGTTTTTGTGGTTACGTTCTGAGTCAACACTGCATTTATAATTAGTTAATAATAATTATATGAAATATTTTTTTTCTTAAGAAAAAAATAACTGGTACTTTTAAAAAAAAAAACACTTGCGGAATTTATAAATACAGCTTCTAAGCATCTAAAAATGAACAATGTTTTCTGCCATCTCCAATATAGGCTGCTTATATAAACAGATTTTACCACATTGCATGTGAAACAAAATGCAACCAACTTTGTTTATTAGAACAACTTACATGCACTTGCGTGACACCATACTATGAGCAACTCAACTCTGCAATCCTGTCCAAACAAATCTAATCTCTTCCTTGCAACAAGCGCTCCAGAGCCATCAAGTTGATTTTACCCAAGAGTATTTCTGGGCTATCTTTGGAATGCTTGCGGGAGGGAGAGGGGGGGAAGTGAGGAGGGAGTTGAAGAAACAAGCAATAATACAGTTCAATGGAAGTTAAACCGCCAGCATTTACCAAAGAATTAATACCGTTTCTTATAAATGACTGCTTGGCTAACACAGACCTTCAATAAAATGTTTACAAAGTTAATTCTTTCCTGTACATCCAATCTCTGTGAAGAATGGCACCTCTATCTTCTCTAATAACTTACCATATTCCATCCATTAATGCTTGCACATTGGATCATAAATTATGGGCTCATAACCTGCTCTATGTGCAACTTTTATATTTGTCGTAAAAACTGCTACTTCCAAAGGAACAGGTAGAGGTTTTCTGTTTAATAATAAAAAAAAAAAGTTTAATTAAAAAACAAAAAACAAACAAAAACAACAACAACAAAAACGCACTGAAAATAAGGGTTTTTTTTTCCCCAACTCACACTTTTGTTTCCTTGGTTTGAGCTACTGGCCCACAGCTTCTTTATGTTTCAGATCATAAACTTTTTAGAGGAAGATTGACTTTTCTACACAAAAGAAGTCTTTCGCTGTTGCATACAGCACACATGGAAGTGAACAAACTGCTATAAATTTTTTTTAAAAGTTTAATTAAAGTTCTAATCTGTTCCAAAATTTAGTAATGCACTTCAGGTTTACTTTTTGTCTTCTCTATCACTATTGCCCGAAGTAGAGCACACTATGAAAACCCCACACTATTACAGCATAGAAATTAGAAATCTTGGTTACTTGAAAATTTTACTCCATTATTTTCAAGAACAGAAGATCTGTTAATAAGATACAAAATTCAAGGATCATAAAGAGCATTTTTTTCAATAGGTTTCTTCCACAGAGATACTGTAGCAGCCAGTAAAGAGATAGATATTTTCTTTACTGGTCTCAGCCAGAAGCTTTCCCACTGTAGAACCAAAAGAGTAAGTCTGTCTGCTGTGAAACTAAGTACCAGTTCCATTAATCAGAATTAAGTAGTTTAAAGTGACTACATTTCAACAAAGATCATCTGGTCCTGTAAATTCCAAAAGGTCGTTTGTAACAACAGCTTTTAAGCACCCGGGATTCCTGTCTTCTATCGTCAACAGGGAGGTTTTGCATTTGTAACATCTAAGATTACAAAACAATCAGATTCGTGAGTGAAACTCTCACCCCCTTCCCAGTCTCCCCACGATATGCATTGTTACTGATTTGCCCATATTCTCCAAAAGAGAATCTCGCAAACTTCGTATAAAAACAGGAAAGTTATAAAAATTTTTAACAAAATTTATTAGCTTTCATAAAGCACTCAGCCACAGGCTGCCACAGGAATATTCCAAGTAGTTTGAATAAATCCTGCTTGTCTTTTCCTCCTTCCGTGACTTAAGCAAAGTCTACACGGATTTAATGACCAACAAAAATAAGAAGATAGGAATAGTGACAATATGCAGGCATCTATTTTAAGATCTTCCAGAAGAAATAAAGTAATAATAGCAGTATACAACTACTGCAAAATTCAACTCTTACAATATATAGAATCATTTGATCTTCCAGTGAGATTCAAGGTTGAGGACAATCTAAAATTTTAGCTCTAAAATTTAATTTTAATTTAAAATCTTTAATTTTAGCTGTTACCACAGTTAAAAATATCATGTTTAAAATGTTTGCCACTCTGTCTACACAGACACTGACCTCACCTTTTTCACACATCCTGCAAGATACTTATCAAGTCTCTTGACAGAGATCCTATTTTTTTTTTTAGAAGTCTCACTTGTAGAAGAGCAGAATGTTTCAATTCAGAGAGACTTGATGGTAACTCGGGGTTAGTCTTCTGTATGAATTATAAACACTGAACAAAATCAAGAAGTTGTGAATTTACACAACTATGGGGAAAACTGTATTTAGCATCATATTGACATATTATTTACAAGGTAGAATAGACTCAGTCTCTCTCCAATCCTCTCTCAGATACAGAACAGCGCAACTCCTTGTCCTCCCAGTCAAGATACCCAAAATCCAGGCTGTACTTTCAAGCATAACAATCTCTCCAAGATACACTCACCTCCTCCTAGAGAACCTCTTTTATTTCCCAGAACTGCAAATCGAAGGTGAATGACTTAAACATAAGTGAACACCAATCAGATTCAGAACAATCACAAATCTTTCTATTGTTACAGATACAGCCAGGAAAAAAAAAAAATTAAAAAAAAAAAAAAAAAAAAAGCAAAGGGGGATTCAAATCTTTATCTTTGCCACACCTCATTAACAATGAGATTATTTGTTAACTTTTAAGTAAGCATCTTTTCAAGATGACCTAGAAGCCCAAAGTCCGATGTTTTGTTTAGGCACATAAACATACAATAGTAAGATTCAAGAAATTAAGCCAGGGAGGGGAAATAAAAAATTAAAAATTATAAATTTTTTTATTTTAAATTTATTTTATAATTATTTTTTTTTTTTTAAATCCAGGTGTGACCTGGCAAAATCCAATATTGGAATGTATTTATTTTCCCAAGGTCAGTGCTGACTGTGACCCAGACTACCTCCTGACTAATCTTCTACCAAGCAAAGTTTAAGGGTTACAGGAGCCAACGACAAATGGCTTTTTAATTTAAATAAAATATAAATACAGAAAACCCATAGCTCTAGTAAATACAAACATGACAGTATGTTAACGCATAAGACCATTGCTGGTAACACAAAAAGTAAGAGCATTCCCTAAGCATGTATTCCTGTTAACAGGACGACCAAGATAACTACAATTAGTATCACTTGTCTGCTTCAGAATCTTTCAAATTCTGCAGCTAGAGTCACACTTTTTGTGCCATGCAGTTAATAAGCTCTGGGGCTTTAATCACATAATGCTACCCCTCCTCAATCTCTCGGAGAAAAATACAGATCTGTTCTAAGTATTATAGTTACAATCTGGTTTGTATCTCCATCAAAACAGGCACAGAACTCACAAAATTCAGCTGTGGCTAGAAGAAGCAGACTGTACCTCCAACACACCATTGACAGAACCAATAACTCAGAAAACAGACCCTTGGAACCGCAAAGGAAAGAATGACCTGCAGACAATAGACATTGATCATTTGTATATTTAATGACACCCAATAATTCAACACACATAATTACACGGAAAGATCATTATAATCTAGAGCAGGTATTCATTCTTTTGTGAAAAAGAAGGTGCTAACCCACAGTGGCAACCTACAGATCTGCTTTTACAGAAATATACTCCTGGTTTCAAATTCCTTCTGCAAAAATCACTGTGCAACCTTCAGATGGGACTAACACCATCCAGAGGGTTTTCAAAATTACCCTGAGTGTTTTTTTTGTTTTTTTTGTTTTTTTTGTTTTTTTTTTTTAAAAAAAAAAAAAAAAAAAAAAAAAAAAAAAAAAAAAAAAAGAATATGTTTCACTTCAACTCTTTCGTTATGGGCATTCACGCCCTTTTCAAGTCCCCCCAGCATGAAATTAGTAACATCGATAACAGATCGCCTCCCTCTTTGCATAACACTTAAGGAGGACTGCTTAGGAGAAGAAAAGTTGCAACAGAAAATACACATCCAACATGCTGGCATACTAAGTATAGCATGCTCATGTTTATAAGGTTTCCAGATGCTACTCAAATGAAGTTACAAACAGCCTGACTACTGTTAAATATTAATTTATAGTACGGGAAGCAGGCCTTAGAGTTGGGTCCAGAAAGTGACACAGATTTCATTACCAGTTCTGATCTTTTATCACTTGAAATCACAGGAGAAAAATAATGTCATAACTACAAGCATGTAAAAACTCTTTAAGGTAGTGTTACAGCCTTTTTGCGTAGTTCAAAACAGATATTAATGCAGTGTAAAGGAAGGGAGACAGAAGACAGTAATTTGAGCATGTTTACAGAATGCAAACTTACAGAGGGCACTGGCATTTGTGTTGGTCGAGCTGGCATGCAGCTGAATACAGACTTGCACAAATTCTTGGTGCACGTCTGTCTAGCAGGGAAAGCTCTCAGGCATTTCAGGATGAAATAAACTGCATCCCTTCCTCAGGAGCCAATGGAGGATTTGGGAAGATTTGCAATCTTCTAGCTGCAGCAAGTGAGGGAAAGTGCAGGGACACCAGGTAGGCACCTTACCCTTGTTAACAAACAGCAGAGTGATGCACAAGGCCTTTAACTACAGCCTTACAAAGCTACCTAGAAACTGGTAGGGAATGGACTGGTCTGATGGGAAAAAAAAAAAAAAAAAAAATTAAAGAGCTGACAGTAAATGAAAGGGAAGATGAAGAGAAATCCCAGGGGTATGATTTGATATTAGTCACCCTTACTCAGTGGCCACACTAATTTAGGCTTCCTACCTTCGTGTCACCACCCACACCCACCTGAACCGAAGTCATGATCCTAGAGCTCACCAAGATCTGAACTCAAGTCCACCGTCCCAGGCTCACCTCACCCTACAGGCAGCCAGCCCAGCCTCCCCCCACACTTCACCTCTCTGGCACCTCAGGGAATAGTTTCCTACTGGATGATCAGGCTGGACTGGAAGATCCAGACCAGGCAGGTTCCTGCCAGGGAGAGTAGAATAGAAGGACCAGGGAAGCGCCAATTCAGATCAGCTGGCAAGGAACCAGCTTCTAACCTCACCTCACTGAAAACCCGGAAAAGAAAATCTGTGTGCTGTTTCAATCCAAACATGTTATTAACATTTTGAAGTTACTGAGGTAATCGTCAGAGTCTGCTAAGGCATAAAGAAAAGTAGAAACTAACCTTACTTCCACATTCCATTCATAGTGTGAAGGTAGGCTTGGAGATGTGATTTCTATAAACACCTACTTTCCAGAGCACTAAACTTACATGTGAAGTTCAGCCCAAACTACATCCCATGACAGCCTAAAGCTACTGTGAGTAATACTGCCTTTCACAGCTCAGACACTCTTCAGCTAGTCTGAAGACTCATTTTATGCTTCGCAATCTTCCCAAGGAAGTTGGCTACTGTCCTCAGAGCAAGCATGTCACAGAAACACTGCAAAAGAACAGAAAAAAAGCACAAATTCCTTGTCCCAGGGCCATTACCGCCACAGTTCCCATTTAAGAGTAACTCCAGGACTCCAAGCACCTACCTCCAGGTGCTGGAAAGCTTCAGCCAAGCTGTGAATTCCCCTTCCATGAGTCCTCCAAAAGTGCTATAAAAACAGCTCCAAATTATACATTATCTATAGCCACATGACAGAGTCTAATTTGCAGCTGATAATCCCAGAAATATGCAGAAATGTAGACCCTGAATAAAGGGATTTCAACTCACCAGCATGAAAAGCATCTCTGTTTACTTGTGCTTTATCGTCTGCTTTCATTTTTGCTTGCATTTGCAAAAGCAATTAGAAGTGCCCAAGAATTAGGAAATTATGTGGGTTTCTTTTTTCCAAATAATAAAATATGCAGAAAACAAGTAAAAATTTTATATGGGGATACGTATATGTACTTTATTTTTGGCTTTTAAAGTTAACCCTTGTCTCATGTAAAAGGGAGAAGAAGATACATTTAATTCACAAACTTCCTAAAGAAAGAGGAAGGTATAGCTTCAGTGAAAATGGATGTAATAACCTCTTGCAGCATCACTTAGACAATGCCTGGAAGATTTCTCATTTAATTAAGGCATTCCTAGAATCACAAAGGGGGAAAATATAGCACCACTCTTCCTGAAGGTAAGATGATTTTTAAAAATATTTAATCTAGCAGTGGCAAACTATCTATAAAACTGCCGTTTCCCATATTAGGAGCTTACACCAACCTTGCACCAATCTTGCTTGAAAACAGAAATACTCACACTTCTAATTTTCCCCCTCCTCCTTCAGTTAGGAGTACACAATATCCATAGCACATATGGCTCCGCAGTGAACTGTGACTACAGCGTACCACTTGACAATGAAGAAAGCCCCAAGGCCCGTATTTGTAAGAATAAACCAGATTATACTAATCTGACTCTAGGAATTTAAAGACTGGTATCATATTGCATCCGACTACCCACTTGAACATAATTTCTCCTCAGGTTTTTCTTCCTACTTGAAACGCCAGCAGTGTTAATCAACTCATTCAAGCAGCACATATTGCCATCACAGAATCCAAGGAAAAAGCTCCAGCTCCTGCACAAAGCACTCTCAAATATACGAAACCACACATAATTTAATTTAATTAGTTCCGACATTCTTCTAAACAAACCAGTTTCCACTAGCAACTTGGAAGCCTGTACACTGTATTCAAAGTCATTTTACACAGTATCAAAAGCTTGAAAATTTTTGTTTCATTCATAACAGTTAACCAAAAATGAGAAGCTTTAACTGGAAACCACAGAAATTATTCTAACTGCTTTGGGTCATCCTGAAGTGTTCTCTGAACAGAGCACAAGCCACGAAAAAAGGAATGAGCAAGGAATACCCTCTTCAGCTGAAGCATTTTCCCAGAAATTCCAGCGAACCGTAGGAGTTTCAAGTATGTTCAACAAGATGCAACACTACCAGTACTTGAAAATGGGATTCAAAGATTCAATGTAAACAAATGCTGTTTTTATTTATTTAATTATTTTTAAAGAGAAATCTGCTTGCTTTGGTGTTTCGGTTTTTCTTGGACTTCTCACTCTTTCCTAATCACTGCAATGACAAAGCCCTCAAAAGACCAAACCTATGCAACCCGGGACCGAATGCATGTTAGATGGAGAACTTTTCCTTCAAATATGGCAAATACGATTAACACAGTAATTATTTGCAGTCTTCACAACATCAATAGTGATCTTCCCATGCACCAAGCATCCCATTTCAGAAAGCATCTTAATAAATACCAGAAAGGAAATTTGTACCAGTTAAAATAATGGATTAAGACTTCTCCTTTGCTTAATCTTCCAGTTAAGCACCAAGCAACACATTAAGCAGTGAAAATTACTTATTTGCACATTAAAATTTTACATTGAATCCACAGCACATTGTCTATATGGTGCAAAGTTTTGTACTGATCACATCTGAAATGCTGAAGCTTCAATTGCTCTAGGAACAGCTCACTGTTATAGTACAAGGACAGTATTTTTAGGATTGCAGAACAGACAAGTTGAATACTTTCACTGGTGGAAAAAAAAAAAAAAAGAAAAGGAAAAAAAAGGCATTGTGAAATAATTACTAGTCTTAACTATGATTCCATTTAGAAAAGGGTAATGAGCTAGTGACTGAAATCACCAGGCAGCTAAGCAAGACATCACTACCCTATAATATACCAAATCCATGGTTAAGCTATAAGAATGAAAGGGGTTTCCTTTATATTAAAAAAATATATCCAAATACACACACCACACTTGTTGAACAGAACTGCTTGTTGTAAACTCTAACATTGCAAAAATCACTCAATTTAACATAAATTAAAGCCAATAAAAACAAGTTAATTTGTATTCCAATTACTACTTTCTTTTTTATTATTATATTAGCCCCAAAAGCTTTGACAGTATGAAGTTTGGCTTTTTTTACATATTAGTATACATCATATAAAATGCACAAATTGCTATTTTGTGGGCTATTTGCTTTTAAGGGATTGGGAGAGGGAGAACGTTTTCTTTGGTAAGCAGCAATGCATTTATTGATTTTATTATTTATTACTGAGAGAAGTTTTCCTATAACAACTTCAGAGCAGAGCTTCAAGGAGACATGCTAATCTCTTACAGAATCTGCCGACACAATGCACCCAATGCTCGACTCCCACTGGAAATGGTTAAAGCAATCAAAAGAGTTAATTCCACCCCTTAGCAGGAAAAACGAGGATGGGGGGACGTCACAGCCCAGCACACTACCTGGGACCATCTGCAGCAGAAGTCAGGCTGCAAACTGAAGTGGGGGACAAGCTTCCTCTCTGAGATCCACACTTCAGGGTCAAGCTCTGCTGTGGCTCACCAGAGGATGGTGACTTCTCAAATTGCACATGAGGTACTACTGATGATACAGCTGAATCCACACCTTTAGTTAAACAAGTGCTGCTCTGTTGAGTATGCACCTTCATACACACTTCCTAGATATCCTGAACAGCAGCCTTGCTCTGAAAACTATACAACCTACACAGCTCAACATGAATAAGCAAAATGCATCAAGTTCATTCCTCTTCTGATGTAAGGTAGTCACAGATTATGCTAAAATTGTACCTTCCTGATCAACTGAGTAGGAAGTTCCAACAGTGCTTTCAGACGCTTCCCAACAGACAAGGATAAAACAGGAGCTCACTTTAAACATTAACTTGAGGTTCAAGATCCAGCCCTTCCCTGCTTTGCTGCATGTATGTGCTTTCACACAGATTAACATCTCAGCAAAATGTATTATGTGCACCCTAGGATGACACACTGGACACAATGAAAATTAGTCGAATCAACTCTAAAGACATTTATTTCACTTTGAAAAAACTTGTGTAGCCACTTTTTAATCCAATTTAGTTAATCCATCCTAAGGTGAATTATACTAAACTGAATTTTAATGTCATTTTAATACTGAATGAAAGCAACCCACACAAGTTTAACACGATTTAACTAAACTGCTTTAAATTCATTTTTAATTTGAATTAGGTTACCCTTATTGTTACACACAGACAAGTGACCTTCACCCGTGATTTGAAAAAAGGCCACATCAAATACAGAAGCTGGATCTGACAAGATAGGATGTCTCTACAGACACTGCTGTGCCAGGAAGAGGACTGCTGGAAAGGCAGCTTCTCACCTCCTGAATAAGCCAAGGATTAAATAGGTGTTGCAGCTTTCACCTCAACAAGTGTTATTGAATACAACTGAAAGACACTTTTTTTTTGTGGAACAGTGGAAATCATATGGAAATACTTGTGGATGGATATCCTCTTCCTAGCTTGCTAAAGAACAGAAGCAAGCAGTTTGACTTTGAACTCCAGCTGTCTTCATGCTCAGCTTGCAGAGCAACAAAAGTTTGTGAATAACTGTCCAATTAACAATTTTAAGAAAAACAAAGTAAATTGAAATAGAATTTAAGAGGAAGTACTTCTGCCTATCCATTCCCCTTCTGCAGCAAAGATTTCCCGAAATCTTTTTAATAACATGCTAGCAAGAGTTGTATCTCTTTATCTAAAAAAAAAAAAAAAAAAAAAAAAGAAAATCCTGTTTGACTGTTCAGAGTAAGACTAAAGGCTACAAAGATTATGAAAAAAATCTCTCATCTTGGAGCAAAGACCAACAAGCCATTTTGCCAAGGTGTAGAGTTTTCAACCTGTCAGCCTGTTCCCACACCCATGAAATTGCAGACTACAACTCTACCAGAATCAAGGATGTGTCTGTAAGCTACCTCTAGAGGCCATCCAGGCCAAACACTTTCCCAGAGCAAGGCTTAAGGTTGTCACCATCACATCAGTGATCATGGCTTTGGCTAAAACTTGAAATTCTCCAAGACATCCCTGGGGAAGCACGCTCTACACTATCACCCTCCACAAGGGATTTTTAATAGCATCAAATCTGAGTCTTGCAAGCTAACATTTGTGGCAGCTGACCCTTCCTGTATTGGTTGCTGCTATCAAAGCAGTTCACCTCTGCCTAACAGCCCTTTGAGGTTTTTAGTTTTTTGTGTGTGTGTGTGTGTTTTTTTTTTTTTGTTTGTTTTTTTTTTTTAAAGGTCAATCATCCCTCATTAATTAATCATCATTAAGACCATCCGCCTCTTTATCTTTAGAAAACTAAAACAAGGTAACCCTCCCAAGTGACACCATCCAGGTCCATCACAGCAGCCCTCCTCTCATCACCTTCTCAACATCCTCCAGTTTTCTCACGTCCTTCCTGACCAGAGAGAGGGGAAATCCTCAATACCCACTAAAATAGTTCACACAGCTCACCAGCACTGAGCAGAGGGGCCAACAGCTTCCTCCTGTGTGCTGGCTACACCCCTCCCAATGCACTGCAGTCATCCACTTCATTCACAAAAAAAAAAAAAAAAAAAAAACTGGCCTATATTCAGTCTGGTACCTATCTCAGATAACACCTTTTGGCAGGGCTGCCAGTCAACAACTATTCAGCGTGTATCTGGCACAAGTTGTTCCTCCTACTAAGAGGAAGAGTTCTCACAGCTCCCTTGGTGAATCCTGACATTTCAATAATGGTCAATCCCTGTCAGAAACAGGAGCACTGGTCATCCTCCATTACAAAACTGGCATTGAGAATGAAAGGGTGGGGGTCTCCCTGTTTTCATGTATTCCTGAAGTGCAACTAAGTGTCTCACCTACAACTGTTCTTTAAGATCACTAATACCAGCAGCAAAGGATAAATTGACATGCCACCAGGAGAACTTAAAAAGGCAATTAAAAAAAATAAAAAGCACCCGTTTTCATTTAATATGTATTTCTAACCAGATTCTCATATATGAACACAATAATAAAATGTTGAATAAAAACTAGCTTGAAGTCAATTTCTGAAGGTGTTCTGCATGCAAAGTCTCAAAGGAACATGTTCTTCCTAATGAATTAGAATGAGTTTTAAGGAAAACTAAAAATAAGCACACATCTCCCTTTAACGATAAAAACTCCTTAGCAATAAGCACAAACTGTATTATACATTTTTCCAGTAGAGAACACAGACTACAGAAAGTTTTCACTTGCCTCCTTCCCAAAAGAGATCCAACTTTTCAAACTTCCTGCTTCCAGAAGCTGTCAAAATGACAAAGGCTGAAAGAACTGTTTCATATGTCAATAATGACATCCATCTTTCACTGTTTAAACAGAAACCTGACACGCCTAATACTTACTTTGTAAGAAACAGGATTAAATAGGAGAATGAACATGCCATATTTTGCTTTGCAACATTAACAAAACGTTTGATAGCTCTGGTGCTAAGTTTGGTGTAAGATCTGCTGAAGTGAAATGGTCAAATGACCTCTGAAGAATCTATCTGACAACACAGCATTAGACTCTGAAAGTCAAGGCTATTTACTATGCAAGTGGTATAAGATCACACACTCGGTATGGAGAATGCCTGTTTATCTTCTTTCCAAATCAGATTTTCCTTATTCTGTGTGATATTAATCTCCATGGGGGTGGACACCTCCGTGAAGGTGCAATGGTTCATCTCCCAGTTCTGGTCAATTCTTGTTTTAATCTCATTTCCAGATCAGAGTCTTCATGCATAGTGAGAGATTAATCTCTATAGGGGCAGACATCTCAGCTGGCCCTGGCATACAGTTTCCCCTCTTCCGGTCAATTCTTATTTTCATTCTAATTTCCTGCAATTTATATTCCTCTTTCAAGTTTAATACATATTCTATTTCACTCTTCTTAACAAGTCCCTCTCCCTCCTTCACTTCTTTACAGAGATTTTCACAGGAAAGCTACTGATTTTGTCACTTTCAGCAATCATTTCCCTCAAAATCCTTGCAGTACAGATTGTGTTGAAGGCAGTAACACCTATTTGCAGACATACTGCTAATGCTTGCCTTATCAGGGATTAGTTTTCTCATCAGGGCTTCATTTTGTTCATTTGCAGTTCTCCTCATACAAATTTTCATTCACCTGTTTCAGGACAGGATAGCCACGCAGTCAGGTAACAGATCATAAGTTAGAAGACATGAAATGAAAATATAATGCCTCGTTGTGCACTTTCTCATAAACAGTAAAGTCTCTGGGCATTTAGTCCTACCTCTGCAAAACAAGGGCTGCAGTACAAGCATACCTCACGTAGCCAGTGTGAGGCTGAAATATTTCAAGCCTCTCAAGCTCTAGTCTCATAAGTGACAGCAAAATCACAAGGAAGAAAAACAGAACCAGAGATCTGAAGGCTGTGTTATGTCTGGCCTCAAACATTTTAAGACCTTATCTCTTCATTCTTCCAACTGAATACAGAGCACTGCTCAAGTAGAGTATTTAATTTCACTATCTAAATGAGCTTCCAATTTTCCCTGCAAGGTTTGCTCCTCAACCTTGAACACATCAGCATTTCCATTTTATCCAATTAATACATATGCATCACTAATTCTCCTTTGATCACCACTTGAAAAACCCACCAGCCAAATGGTTAAAATCAAAAACATATATGGATACATGGTTGTAAAGAAGGCAAGAGACATTATTTCAGAAATGCCACTGCTCTTTAAGAGCATGTCCCTCTCCAATACTTTTTTGTCCCACTGATTTTTATATACTCTCTTGCAGGACTCCTAATGTCCTACCTAGTCATCATTAATTAGTAATCCAGACCAAAACAGCAGGAAAAGAATGCCTTCTTTTACTATGCATCAGTTTCTCAAAACAGTTCTTACACACATGAACAAGACCCCAGCATTCAAAAAAGGGCAAGACAAAAGCTCTGCTTCTGAAGTGCACTGATACTTCATGGGGAAGGTCAGTTGGAGTTAATAAACTGTACACGATGAGGACTCTAGGAACACATTTTTGCTCCCACAAAACTTCAAGTCAAAGCAGATCTATTCCACCCATAGGGAAAAAAAAAAAAAAAAAAAAAAAAAAAACCACAAACCTAATTTGAAATAACTTGCACACATAACAATTCTAAGGTCCTTCTGTCTCCCAGCATTGTCAGCTTCATGACCAGTATCTACTGCACCCAATTACTAGCCAGGACAGATCCAGTCCATCTTTCTAAGAAGCATCAGAACTGCCCAGACAAATTCTGTCACAGATAAAACTGCCAAGACCCTTCTATTTTCTTTCCATAGCAGCTTGTAAAGGCTCAAGAGCAAAAAGGCACTGCAAACAAGCATGCAGACAACCCTATCCAAACAACCTTGTTCTGCCTTTGGAAAACATTTTCAAAAATGTTTCTATTCACAAGCAATCAAGTTAAAAGCTTGCATTTAAAAAATGAATTTACCCATTTACCTAAGTGTGTGGGTTTTGAGAGTCTTACATTCAAAACTTTTAGCAACCTAAGTTGTATTACACTTCACAACTTTTATCCAAGTTTTGACGTCCACTTAAATATAGCGTGCGTTTGCTTTCTTGTACACTGATCTTCTGACTATCTGCTAGGCTACTATCTTTTGTTATACATTAGCCAATTTTCTAACACTGACAAGTGCTCCATTAACAGTATCTTTTTCTCCTATTGCACTTCATCTCCTGGTGTTAAGCCTTTCATTGTATCAGAATCTGTAAACAGTGTCTGAGAACAAACTACTCTCTGTCTTCCATGAACTGATCAATCTTATATAAAAGAAACCATAGTACTCCCAGGAGGCTCAGAGTATTTATATATTTTAACAGCTATAAACACATTCCTCCAACAGTCACTGGTTCCATTTATGAAGCATACATCAATTACTAAACATTTACACAGAAAATACAATCATTTGTAGTTTATCTTATACACTGCTAAAGGCAAATTCTCTTAATTAAACTTTAGACAGAAATTTTGTACAACTGGTTTATTACAACGTTAACATTCTTAATGTTGTTATTAAAAACATTTTAAAAAAAGAGGTTTTGAACCTCAAAAGTATAAATAAATGGGAAATATCAACTTCCTTGGGCTTAAACATAGCCAAAGTAATCTTTTACATAAAAAAGCCTCACTTTGCTTAAACAGTCCACACAGTTGTTTTTCTTTCTTAATTATTCACTAGAAACACAAACAAATGCAACTTCAGTCAGATGCTTGATTACTGTATTTGGGACATTGTAAACAAATAGATAAGATGGAAAAGAAAGGCATGAATGGTCTGGTGACAAGGACAGTTGTCTCTCATGAAGAAATTCTCAGAAAAGACTCAGAAAGCAAACAGGAGTCAGTTTTACCTGCATACCTCCCTAACAAGCTCTTTTTAATACAGAAAACTGGAGGACAAAGATATCGAAATTTGGGAGTTTAAAAAAGCACCAAGAAAATAAAAGCTGAGCAGAAGAAAGGAAGAACAGGGAAAATTTCCAAGAACATTACCAAAGGCCCCTGACTTGCAGCTGGGAGCCTGCAAAATGAGGTCTTGGGTAAGAAGGTGTAGCCCTACGTGCAACCACATTGGTTTGTCTTTCTGTTCTGTTTAAGCCAGCAATAAAATCAACACATAGCATGACCAGAAGGGTTTGGAATTTTCTTTTTACAGATAAAACATGAGTTATTCCTAGAGAATCAAAAACAAGAGAGCATCATGGACTTGAATTCCTTTGGTTCTCAGTCCACCTTCTACATAACAATGCTGAAGAAACTCCAAAACTTCGACTTTCGCAGCCCTCTCTGCCACCTTTAAAATTGCACTTCCTTCTTCAAACCTTTCACTTTACTACCACAGCTACAAGCTACCAGCTCAGGACTCCTTCCTCAAATGCGAGGTAATCACTGCTATAATTCAGAAGAATACAGAAGAGGATTGGGATCTTCATGGCTTAAGATATATTTTTTTTAATTTTATTTTTTAAACAGCATTGATCCCAGGAACCTTTATTTTTTCCCCTCCAAATAGAGGAGTAGTTGCTCTTCCTTAGGCTGAAGTCCACTAAAAATAATTATTTTTGTTCCGACATTTTGATGTAGAAAAGTAATGTATTTATACTTCTCCTTAAAGCAAGATTTTAATACATTTCTCCACTTTTGAAAGTGCTATTCAGGCCATGAAATTGTAAGAACTTATTTTTCACTACAGTTTTGTTACAAGCACTGCCCATGCAGTGCCAAGAGAACATCATTCAGAAAAAAAACATCCATTATGCATCAACATCAGCACTGCAGTCACACCTCAAAGGCGAATCAAATTTTGACTTCGTTTTGGAAACAACTGAACATTCACCAGTTTCATCCACTTGTTCCTGTAGCCTCTAGGGATTAATACACAAGCTAATTAAATTTGAGCTTTTTCTTTGGCATTTACTTCATTTCCTAGTTGCCTAACGTTTTCAGACTTAGGCTAACAATACAAATGCTTCAACATCCAAGTGCAGATTTTTTTTTTTTTTAATCACACATTCATTTCCATTAAACAGCCTTTTTTTTTTTCTAATTCAATTAGCATCACAGAATAAGACTGTATAATAATAATAGTAGATTAATTAAGAATTATTTCACATGCTGGCAAATGAAGAATATGTGTTTTAAGAGATATATGGCCAAAATGCTTTCATGAAACTCGACTAAATACCCATTTTCATTCCTATAACACACATTTTCATTCTGTGTTCAAGAAAGCAGACAGAAGTGTTTATAGTTAGCATCTGGATACCATCACTACACAAAACTATCCAACAGATTATTCCGGTATTTTGAAGGTCTGCAAATGTCATTATTAATCACAAATGCTACTCTTTCAGGTTCACAGCCTCATCATGTAGCTCATAAAAAAAAAAAAAAAAAGCCAAAGATTTTCAAATACATGGTTTCTGTCAATTTGAAAGTAGTACACAGACTCCTCTCTTCTGGATGCTCATAAAGAACATCTGTGCAGCCTTGCTCAGTGAGAACATTATCTTGCCCTTCCCAAATGCTGATCACTTCACGCAACTCCTTGTTTAACAGTTGACAGAAACGCCAATAAATCAACATGAGAGTTGCACATTCGAAGCACAAACTCAAAGAAATTCAGATAAGTGAGCCAAAGGGAACAACTACATCCCCCCCAAAAAGCTGTTTAGTGCAGCTAAATTCAGCATGTTTAAAACAACCCATAAACTGAGCCTGACAGCTAACTTCTGCTGCACAGGCAGAGGATAGATACAGGGAGACGAGCTCACTCATCCTTGGAAAGGACTGCAGACCTGGAAGCACCTCATGCCATCAACATGACTCAGACAGAGCTGTTAGCCTATCCTGTAGTACTTAACCAAACCAGTACACAGGGATTTCAAAGGAACGTTTCAAGGCAAACAGGGGGAAAAAAGTACTTAGAATAACACACCACCAAAGAATGCAAACTCTTATTACTCATACAAGACATATCAAAGAATGAAAACTATCTTTATCAAAGAAAAAGCAAAAGCTAAACAGCATCTGAACTCAGTAACTGGTGACAGAACTGTTTTTAAAATATTAAGTTAATATTTAAAAAAAAAAAAAAAAAAAAAAAAAACCAATTTGACAACTCACTGCCAGGTTTCAGCTGACTCACAAGCAGAAAAATCATCTTAATGCTGGATTACATATTACATCCATCCAGTCAGCCTGTGTTTACCAGAGAAATTACGTTCTCTTTCATTACCTAGCTTTGTTTCAGCTGATATAGAAATCCAGCATTACATACTGAAGGTTTCACCCTCACCTGGAAATAGGCTGTCCTCATTGTACACTTATATATGCATGCACATTACATATTTATGTCTATGTGGAGCAGGGATACTAAAGCTTGAGGCTTGAGATATGTTACTAATGCGCCATTTTATTTGAAAGAGGAGGTAAAAAGGAAAAGGAGAGCCAGCCCACAGAGACAAATACAAGAAACTTAATGTAAATAGACCTTTGCACTAAGCAAGGCCACGCACACCAAGCGTTCATATGCTGAAGGGCTGGCAAGCCTGTGGAATAAGCAGGCAATTTTCAGTACTTTCAAAGTTAGGTTAGGATGGATTGCTAGTAAAAACTGACTGCAAAAAGAATATTTGTGGGCCTCTTTTGAATTGAATAAGGCAAAGACTGAAAAGAGCACTTTATGGGATTTTTGTTATGAAAAGAAGAAAGTTTCTCACTGGGAATTTTCAAGCCTGAAAAACAGAAAGCAAGAATACACTCATGTGAACAGAGAGATACAGAGAAACAGCTAAAAGGTGGAGCACATACAAGCATGCTGAAACGTCTAAGGATATTTATACTCGTTAATTATTTCACAGTAAGGAATTGCATACACTTCACCTCCCTTCAATTATAGCACAAAAACACACAAGTCTCCAGCAAAAAGCAAGGAAAGTCAAGGATACTAAAAAGGGGGGGGGGGGAGGGAAAGAAATAAAAATAAAAATAAAAATGGGGGAGAAGAGCAGTGGGAACAGAAGAATCCAATATTTTTTTCAGGAAGGTAAAGAAAAGGTTATGGGATTACTGATTTAGATTTTTTGTTTGTTTATTATTCTTTAAACCAACATTATCATCTCCTCTGTAAAACATCAAATGAAAAGCAGAGAAGTTAATACACCAGTGTCTCGATCTGTTTACTCATTGTCTACCTAAAACATACACAACATTTGGATTTCAGCATACTTATCTGAGAGAGAACGGAAGAAATCTCTTCCACACGTATAAAAAGCATGTCTTCAAAGGAATGAGAAGTTGAACAAAATATGAAACTGCCTTCAGTATTTTGGATTAGTAGGTTTTAGCAATTTGTGCACTTTAAGTACTGTGACGGCAGTCAGCACTGATAACTTATCTCTGCTTTATGAAGCCATGAACTCTGCTAAATTTCTTCAGTGTTTTCATGTTCGATAAGTGCCTTCACACGCACACAAAAAAAAAAACAGGCAAATGGGTAACACAAGAAGAACCAAGATTGACACATTTTGATCTTATTCTGGCCTAATACACAACTAGAACTGATACAGATACAATGAAAAGATAAAGTAGCAAGTTGGAGTATTATTCCAACTAGTATCTACAGGGCAAGTCTCAGTCAGACCTTTTTCACTGTAGCTAAGATAAAAACAGATTCAGATTTTCAACACAGTCTTCCTTATTGCTTATATCCTTAATTAGCAACAGGTATCCTAAAGCACTCAAGGATAGGATTCACAAACAAAGACACAAAGACATGTTGTATTTGGAAATACAGAAAAGGAAAAAAAAAGAAGCAAGATTTAAAGTCACTTATCCACTCAAAATTTTCATTCTGCGCTGTTTAGCATTTACTTAAACTGTATCAACATTTGCTCCTCGTGACACTTTCCTTCTAGTTAATATTCATTGGTGACTTTTACTGGTACAGAGCAAGTGTTTATATATAAAAGAAAGCATACAACTGCACCTCAGTACAAATATAGTAGCCAGTGTGTAATAATTAGAATGAACAAGCTAGAATTGCATCAAAACTCAGTTTTGAAGCATACAACATCACCTCATAACTCAGCTGAATTAAGAATCTGACATGGTAGTTGAGAAACGGCTTCTTTTGCCACCCAATTAATGTATGTAATCACATCTTTTTTGTAAATGGTAGCAAAAGCAAATGACATTCTGGCAAACTGAAGGGTGCAATCTTTCACACACTGGCTAACAAAAATAACCTCACATTATTCATAGCATGGAATACAGAACTCAATCTCCATGGCACCAACCCTCAAGAAATTGGTTTCTCAAGTTCTTTTTTGAAATTTCTTGAATCTCTCGCTGAAGCATATACTTAGTACATTACTGTAATCAAACAATTCCAAATAATTGTCATTTTCTCAGAAGAAATGTCCAACATGTCAGTGCAGAAACATACAGTACTTCCTGCCTTAAAGCAAGCCTTTACAAGTTAAGGTTACTGTGTGTTGCTAGAGAAATACTATTTTTTCTATTTTCTAGAGTATTTGAAAAGAAAATGTTCTTAAGGCTTCATCCATACCTAAAACTCTTGGCTTATTGTTGATTTTATTTTTGTTTTGCATGCCTTCCTAAGGACGAACACACACAAACATACCAACAAAACCTAGCTACACCAGCAAAAAATCCTAATGTAGTCCTCAGTTTAAGCTTACAGGAAAAGAAGTTTACCATTATAGTTTATTCTGCTTGACAGCAGTACAAGGTCACCACATTGTTGGCTGAATGGTTGGCTGCTATTTCAGGGAGGCCCTCCTTCCTTTTGGCAGTAGCCAACACTTATTGCTTCTATATAAAGGAACTCAGATTTTTGTTAACTGGAGACTACTGTATCATTTATGTGTCATGTTACTACCTCACAGAATCACAGAATTGTAGGGGTTGGAAGGGACCTCCAGAGATCATCGAGTCCAACCCCCCTGCCAAAGCAGGTTCCCTACAGCAGGTAGGGAACCTCATAGCAGTTCTCACTGCTATATTCTCATGGAGTCAAATCACAGAGTGTTTTGGGTTGGAAAAGACCTTAAAAACCACCTAGTTCCAACCACCATCATGCTATGCTCTTACTCCAGAATATACGTATTTCAATCTTAAAGATGTTTCAACAAAAAGAGCATTCAAATTTCTGGACATCCACACAGTGCTTTAAAGTCACATTCTCCCTGCAGAGACTCAATTCTGCAGCCAATTTATACAATTTATGTATCAACAACAGAAATTACTTTGATCAAAAACTTTGCAGAACTTTTTATTTGTAGATCTTAAGATAAAACACACCACAGCTCTGTTCCATTAGTTCATTATTTTCATATTAAACTAATATATTAGTCCCAATATTTTTAAACTGTTTAAAATAAGACAGTGCAAGCATTGTCAGTCTAAGATTTGGCTGTGACAGCAATCACAAAAGAGATTTGATTAGATTGAATAAATGATTCCTAAGTGAAATACATGGAAAGATTTGTTAACTCCAACTTTAGTGGAGACGAAACACCAGTACAGAAGGCAAACCTAAATACTTCTGTTGTTTCAACTTCACTAAATGATACTTAGCTCTTATGCCATGACTACCGTATCTGTGAACAAGCAAATGCAGCTCAGTTACAGATAAATATGTAAGATACACAGTCAACCAAAAGAAGCTCCTTAAAGGTGCAAGTATTCTTTAAAATGGATTATTGCAAGATTATTTCCATAACTTTAATGGCTATTGAGCAGCTTAACATTCAGAAGGCCAAAGCAGATTAAAAACAGTTTTTCATGCAACAAGCACAAGCACAGACTACAGATGACTTCAACAAGATATTTTTCACAGCTCTAAACAATGGAGTTTAAAGTCAACAATAGTCAGTGCTCACCAGGAAGAAGCGCAAAATAATAGAATTGGTGTACTTCAGCCTGGAGAAGAGAAAGCTCTTCGGAGACCTTATAGCAGTCTCCCAGTTTTAAAGGAAGCCTGCAGGAAAGATGGGGGAGGGACTCTCTGTCAGTAATTCTAATGACAGAAAAAGTGATATCAGCTTTGAACTTCAGGTAGGTTCAGGTTAGACAATAGGAAGAAATACTTCACTCAGAGGATGGTGAGATGCCGGAACCTTGCTCAAAAAAGTTGTAGATGCTCCATCCCTGGAGGGATTCAAAGGAATTAAATGATCTTTAGGGTCATTCCATTCCAAACTAGTCTGTGATTCTATGATTTTCTGATTTACAAAATCAGGTGCAGCAGGACCCTGCAGCAGTTCTGCAATAAGCTCAGACAAAATGCCTTTTTATGTCATCTACCACTCTTCTAACAGTTCCACTCAGCCTGCAGAAATCATGACTATTTTCCCTCTTCCACCGACATGTACATGCATAATGTGAACTTCTGTTTCAAATTAAGCACAGCCCCATGCAGTCAGAGGATTCATGAAAGGATGGGCACTGCCCCATGCTGCCACAGTAGGTCCCTACGAGAGCCCATACACGGAAAGAGAAGAACAGATTACAGAGGGAAAAAGGTGAGACTGCAGAACCAGGCTTAAAACCAGTTCCTGCTGCACACCAAACTGGGCGTCACAACATTTTCTAATTCTAGGTTGGTATCATCTAGGTGTCATCTCCCCTAAGTCCTGAACACATTCCACCCTGTTTATTCAAAGATGTGTGTCAAGGAAAGAGACAGAGGCCCAGCTGCCCTCATTCAGCCTAACTCCTGAAACTTCAGGAGGAGTACATGGCAGCCTCTGCTCTTCTGTCTCCTCCTTCCACTTGCTTGGATGAATGAAATGCCACACAGCGGGCACAGCCTAGAATCGATATGAATGAAGGTTCAGTTCACACCACCCCTCCTCATTCTCCCATGCGTCAGATGAGGCTGCACAACTGCAAGTAAGCTAAACTCACCAACGGAGAGGTAACTAACCTCACCTTTCCTCCAAGAACTTGCATGTAAAGCTAAAGGAACTCACGTGCAGGCGTATTGAGGCCAGATCCAGCGCAAAGACCCAAGAGCTATTAAGGGGATGAAAATTCCCCCCTCTCTGTGGCAGCAGTAACTTAAATTGGCTTAATGGGATTGAGGATAGTAAATGAAGCTCCACATCTGAGTGCACACTTCTGGGGGCAGCACTACAAAAGCGTCTTTCCATGACAATAATAAACGATGACAGCCAACATCCTATTAGCACATGAAAACACGAGCCCTGTCCTGATTCACTTGGTTATCACTGCTAAAGTAATTGTTCCAAAGGCTTCATATTACACATTCAATGCAATCTATGCTGCAAAAGGAAGAGTAGAGATTTCCCCAAAACAGATGCTAATGTGAAGCAGAGCTGCTGCTTAGTGATGTACTCAAGTCCTGAGAGATGACCCAAAGGCTTTCCAACTAAGGAAGTTATAGACAGACACCATAAAGACTCCAGAACAGAAAATACCCAGACAACACCATTCAACATCTTTGTATTTTAATCAAAATATTGCCAACACGTTCACATAAGAGGATAAACTCTTTTTATCTCATTTGTATTGCAAGCATTTCAAAAAGAGGAGAAAAATCAACAAAGTTAGGTGGGTTAACTCTCCCAGACGCCAACAAGAGAGGTCCTTCAAGAGCCTCGTTTAGAAGTTCTCTTCCTCAAAGAGACTGTCCCCTTTCCCAGAGCACCTGCTGGGTCTGCCATAGCCATCTCATGACCATCATTAAACTATGAGATCTCAGCTATTCAGAAGCAAACTAAATAGTTGCATGAAACTCTCAGCTCACAACCAGTAGTGGTACAAACGTTCAAGAAGGCAAAGCACATGCCGGGAGTGACCGATATGGCTACGGCCAGGAATCATTATTAAGCATTAAATAAATCCATTGGGCAGCTGTGCCTCAGATACTGTAAGGAACTTAGTAAAACTAGAAAAGAAACAGAAAGATGATGAAAGGGATGAAAAATTAGGTGGAACAGTACCTTTTTAGCAAAGAGCTACAACTGCACTTTTCACAGTAGAAAATGAATAGTTGCGAGAGTGTAGAATGCTACAGAATCCTGAATGGCATGAAAATAAATTGGGAGCAATTATTAACCATCTTTTTCAATGCAAGAGATGGAAAACATTAAACAAAACTACTGCATTCAAAATAAACAAAGGACTGTAGCTTTTTCCACACAACATGTAATCCACATATTATAAATGCTCAGTGATACAGATTGAAGATGTTACTAGGCACAATTATGGTTGTGAGAAACCACTTAATGACATTAAATACCAACACATTGTCTCTGTGGACAGACAGCAACCAGACAAAGCCACTCACCTTGCCCATATCACTCTTCAGAGTGCCCACTCTCAGAGACTGGATGCTGACCTCTACAGGTTGCTTCATCTTTTCCCTCACTTCTTTTTAATACCTAATGAAAATATTAAGTACTGCCAAGACAGTGCTTGGCTCAAGATTGACTGTTTACACCAACTAATCAAGCCCTGCCATGATTTTCTCAGAGAAAATAGACTAAGCAGAACTTGTACAGTCTGTGTCTTCTGGGTGCTTTCAAGCCCATTTTCCCATGAAAGTTCCAACTTCAAAAATTAATATACACTTTATACTTGTAATAGAGGTGAGAAAGCAGTCCCTCATTGAAGAGAGGTGAACACGCAAATGAAAGTAAAACATTTGGGGAGGAGGGGGTGGAAGTGAGAAAATCATTTTTAATTCCACTCATCATCCATGTAATTTGTCAATACGTTTCAACAGCTTGGTGGAAAAAAAGCCACTGAGAAGTCTCTAACACGTACACGCCTCCCTACACGAGTGTGTCCTGTGTATCATACGCAAATTGTAGCACATCCAAAAATAAAGCATGACTGAAGTGACTTTTGTTGTTCTGGCAGCAAAAGGTTAATTTGAGTTTAACTGCTTAATGAGGATTTTAAAACAATTACAAAGCATTCTTGATTTCTTATTCTACATTATTACAAATACAAAAAAAAAAAATAGATGCACTTACTGTGATTTCGTATGCATGTTTCTGTATGTAAATATACCAAACCACAAAATCCTTATTAAAAAAATAATGTTTTCTGCTTCATAATATCAAATTCTCAACTTAGTTATGTTCTGTCTTTGGGAGAAACAGTCTACAACATCATTGGAAAAAAAGTGTGTATTACTAATTAAGAAACATTTATGCTCGTCTGTTCATTTGTTAGTACTCTGAATGAGGAAATACAAAGAACAACTACTCAAATCAAGTGCTTGAACTTGTAAAACGTACAAATCTCTTTTTTATCCTTAATTATCCCTATGGTCTGAAACACCACACTTAGATAACTCCAGGTAGGCTGACTCTTTTTTAGAACTTCTATCCTTGGATCTTTTGTTTTATATTAAAAATAAACCCACACACTTTCACAGATACTGTCTGAAGCAATGCAATGCATTGACAAGCAGACAGCATTAAAATAAAAATTAAAAAAAAAAAAAAACCTGAAAATAGTTTTTCCCAAAAAAAATTGAAAACACTCAAATTGCTAAAAATACTATTAAAAAAAAATAAGTTCAAAATTCTCAAGTTGTGAAAACAAGCTGAACTTGTTCTTTATCGAACTGTAGGAGTCACAGATGAAAGAAGGTGCTATATAAGGAATAGCCAGACTTCAACAAAGCGCATGCTGCCAAAACATTTTGGCCTAGATTCTGACAGGCACAAACCAAGTTGAGGGGTCAGGAAAGAAGCAGTGTAAAGCAACAATATACAGAAAGCAGGAAAATACGACACTGTGGATTACGGTTGGGCTCCGGGGGGGAGCGAGGGGCAGAGGGAAGCTGTCTGCTTTTCCCTTTTGAACCCTAGGAGGAACGACAGCATTTCAACTGCGTGCAAAGGGGGTGGAGGTAGCACACAAGTGCAATTTTTGAGACAGCAACAAATTACAAGATGCATCTTGTTCCTTCTCCTAACTTGCCGCCGCTCCTCCTCTCGCCTTCTGCTTTGCTTTCATGGAATCTGTTAGGAGGGAGAGCAGCTAACCAACCTCCAGCACACACACGCTCCTGAAGGCCAACTTTGTTCTCTGGCATTTGATCAGACCCTGAATAAATACACCAATTTATACAAGGAATTCTGGATCTGGCTGACGTTCACCATTCAACAGTGGTGCAAAGCATCATAAAATGGAAATAAAATGACATTGAGAGAAAAATCTGTAAAAGGTCCAGACAGAATTAATATCATTAATTAACATGAAAAATTAGCACCATTTTAAATTTAAAATTGTTGCAATTCAGACAGTAAGAATACTAATACAAAGGAAGCTGAAAATGAGACGAGTTCAGGCTAACACAGAAATCCAGATGCTGTTACATTAAGGTGGGAAAACAGGGAAAGACAGTGGAAGGAAGATGCATCACTCCTGCTAAAAGACAGAGATCACTACAAGGGAAACAGACACTCCTCTGCTCCGTGTGTAGGAATCTTTGTAGACTGCAGTGGGGCCCTCACTGAAACAGAGACACAAACCCTGACCTCTGTGACCTGCATCCACTGACACTGGGGTGGGTGATGATGTCTAACCAATGGGCAAAAATAACAAAACACAAAACAAAGTGCTTCAGGGACTTGTTTAGAACATAGAACAAAAAACGATCTTTGTCGTGATTATTAAATCCAGACCCTTCAAACCAAGAATAATCATAAGTAAGCATTCAGCAGTGCACAGCTCTACACGAGGACACTGAATGTATCTAATCAATGCCAGAGCATCACACCTCACTTCAGCTGAACACACTGCAAGCATCGACTCCTGACAAAGCCACTTCTCCAAACCTTCAAGGAAGACTGACCTAGTCTGGCATTAATAACCCCCTGACAGCACAACACATCAGTATTTTTGATGCTTGCCAATAGAAACCAGTCTGTAGCTGCTGACAAGCTGCACAAAAACTGTATCTCATGTTTCCTAGATACGATTGTCCAACTCTTTGACAAGCTTCACCTACTCTGGTCAGAGCAACTCCAAGCATTCCTCTCAGCTTACTTAACGCATACCCCAAGGTACAAAGCTGCCTTCTAGTACTCTCGGCTCCAATAAAAGCTATACATGCCACACTCTCTGCGTAAGATACCACAGAGCACATAAGTTATCAGAACTTCCCACTCTTCTTCTGCCACTGAGGAAGCTTGTAGGAAAATCTTTATGCAAGAACTAAACACCAGTCTCACAAATTACTGTACAGCAATACCACTGTCCGATCCCAGAGTGTTTTGAATGAAGAGATGTTGTATATCTCAACATCTTTCATTTTAGCTGCTCCTAAAACACAGTGGTCCCACAGACAGTGAAGGTCCCTTCCCTGGCTGAAGGTCTCTGTAGGTGCTTACGTAACCATACAGTTCTGATACACAGACATTAAATTATGGGCACCCAAGGCAGCCACACAGGAGGGATGTAATCTCTTTGCAGGAGCATCGCTTATCTTATTGCTTTAGTACTGTTCTTAATTGACAGTGACACGTCTCAAACTTCTCAATTAAAAATTAATTGATAGCACCAGGGGAAAAAAAAAAAAAAAAAGTGACAAAAAAAGCCCTTACAAAAACTGCACTTCAAGCCTCAGGAGCGCATCTATTTTTATTAGTGGCAGCTTTCGAGCTCAAGTTTTCAATTCAGTATCCTGCATTAACAGGTTTCTGATACTTGGCCAATTGATGCACCCGGCGCAAGTACTGTGAAAAATAATAACGAAACGCGGAGTTCAGCCAGACTGCCACACTTTGCACCACGAACAAAACCCACGGTCGCACCACAGCTCCATCCGGAGCGAACCGAGGAACCCACCCACCGGCAGTGGCCGGGGGCTCGGAGCACAGCACGGTTCGGAGCACGGCCCTCCGTCCCCTACCCGAGCGCCCACCGCCCGCTCCCGGCGGCTTTTCTCCCACAAAGCCCCGTGGCGGATGAGAGAAAAGGGCGAAACGTTGGCGGCTTTAAACAAAACGGACGCCGGCCCCGCGTGCTGCCTTCCCTCCCCCTTCTCGGTCTTTTTTTCTTTTTATAGGAAGGGGGCAGCCGGCGGCAGCGACGCGGGGCGCTGCGAAGCGCCGGGAAAAGTTTCGGCGGGGAAGCAGCGCTCCGCGAGCACCGGCGCCACCTGGGAGAGAGGGAAGGAGAGAGGGAGGCGGCCGCGGCGGCGGGAGGCGGAGAGGAAGAAGGGGGCTCCGCGAGGCGCCCGCACCCGCCGCGAAACCCGCAGAACCCGAGAACAGGCGACGAACCGGGCACCCCACAGCCCGGGTCCGGCAGACGCCTGCGGGCGCTGCCCCGTCCCGCCCTACCTGGCCCCGCTCGCTCGCTCACTCACCTGCGGAGAGCTGGGCGCGGGCCGCTCCCGGCAGAGCGGGCGAGCCTCCGGCCAGCAGCAGGGCGAGCGCCGCCAGCAGCGGCAGAGAGGCCGCGGCGCCGGCCCCCATGCCGACTTGCCGAGAAGTTTCCCAAAGAGGCCGGGGCTGCCCCGGCCCGCGGCGGCGGGCGGAGCTCGCCTCGCCCAGCCCTCCCGCCCGGGAAAGCCCCGCGCCCAGGGCCGCCCGCCCGCCGGGGCAGCCGTCTGCGGCGCGACGGGCGCAGCACCGCGGCAGCACCGGCTCCTCTCGTCCTCCGGAGTTACTTTGCTGCCGGGAGAGCGGGGCGGGAGGGAGGAGCCGAGCGCGCGTCCAACCCCCGCTCCCCGGCACTTGGCACAGGGAATGTGGGACTCCGGCCCGCGGCCCCGGCGCGGGCGTAGCGGCGCCCGGCAGCGCCTCCTGCTGCAGGCGTGGGGGCAGCGCCGGCTCGCCTCGGCACGGCACGGCTCTGCCTGGCTCAGCTCGGCACGACTAAGCACGGCTCAGCGAGGCGCTGCCAGGCTCGGCTCGGCTCGGCTCGGCACTGCCTGGCTCTGCGTGTCTCCGAGCAGCTCGGCGCGTCTCAGCTCGGCTCCTCTCGGCGCGGCGCTTCTGGGCACCGCTCTGCGAGCCCCCCGGGCGGGCACAGCTTCGGGGGAAGGCAGGAGCTGGCGGAGAGGGGGGACCGGGGTAGGGGAGGCGGGTCTGGGAGGTCCCAGGCACTGTTTGCAAAGGGAAAGTCCGGCAGAGCAGGTTGTGCTTCGCTCGGTGCTCCTGGTTCTAAAATTGCGTCGTGGATCGGGCTGAGAGCGCTGCGCTCTAGCCGTGCCCCGGGCGGGCTGTGTCTTCGAGACGGGATTTTTTTTTTCCCTCCCTTCTCTTTGGCAACACTCGTCAAGCTCGTGGTGCCGGTGAAGTCTCATTGATTGATCGGAATTGAAATTGTAATAAACAGTATTGCCATTTGCACCATTATTTCTGCATGTAATAAAACCTGACCTTTCCTCCAGATCTGCGTGCAGATACAGGACAGCGGGCACGGCGTAGGACCTGGGTAGCCCCAGATCTGGGATGTGCCAGGCAGTGAGGGCTGCATTCCGTGAAAGCAGCACGAGTCTGCATGCTTTTGGACCTTAGGACCCTGAAAAGCATTTGGAATAACATATACAAGGGCCAGTGCTGGGATTTTTTTGGATTTTTGTTTGATTAAGTACAATTGCCTCCAAATTTTTTTAACCATTTTTTTAATTACTTTTTTTTTTTTTTTTTTTTTTTTTTTTTTTTTTTTTTTTTGAGGCAGCAGCTTGTAATTGAAGATGCTATATAATGTTCACAACAGAACCCGAAGCCAGTGGAAACGCACGGATTTTATTGCAAACTGGAAATTCAACCCGGGGTCAGCAAAGGTTTGCTGTGATTCAAAATCCTTTCTAGCCAATGTGTGGCAATTGATCGGTTTGCCTCAAAACCCCACAGGCTCTCATGTTTTCACAGAAGAAAAATAATTAAAAAAAAGGGGAGAGAGAGGAAGGAAATACCTGTACAGCTGGAAACCTCTGTACTTCATTTGGGTGGAGTGGCCAAAATCCAACCTGCATGCTTACCACAAAATACAAATGACATGCTTCAGTGAACACAGGCTCTTTGTTCAGTCCTAGAGAGGATGGGAGTTGCACAAGGCAGACCTCCCAGTGCCCTGCATTTCAGGAAGGATGGGCCAAATGCTGGCTGCAAGTAATATGGGAAGTTCTGGGCAAAGTGAGGGAAGGTAGAGTGAAATAAATATTTAGGAAGAAATTCTTTACTCAGAGAATAGTGAGGCTGTGGGTGCCTCCTCCTGGGAGGTGCCCAAGGTCAGGTTGGATGGGCCCTGTGTAATCTGAGCTTGTGGGTGGCAGCCCTACCTATGGAGGGGATGGGGATTGGAAGTGGATGGGCTCTAAGATCTCTTTCAGCTCAACTTATTCAGTGATTCTCCAATGACCTGCATCGCAGTTTGCCACATCCAGAGGATGACAAGGGTGGCAGAGGTGGGTGGACATGCAGCACTACTTCTGCTCCATTTCCCTGGCCTGCAGTTCTGTGTCCTGCTGAAGCACATTTGCCTGTTCTTTATCCAGATAACTTCTGTGTCTGCCAGAGGGAGTCTCCTGGGATTTCGGCCTTTTCCATTGCTCACATTCCTATTAAAAAGCAGCAAAGAGGATTTTGATTCCTATTCTTTCCTTGACTGGAGAGTTCAAGCTTGAGAGGTTCAGCTAAGGTACACGCTTGACCCCACTTTTCTTCCAGGTACATCTCTGTTGAGATGTTATGCACTGCAGCTCACTCTTTGCATCCCTCTAATGTGCTTTACACCCTGACAAATACTTTAACTTACATATCAGGTTAGAGATTATTTTTATCTTACACAACATGAATGGATTTATTTTTTCCTATCTTTTATGTTTTTAGAGCTCTAAGTGTTTCACTGTCATTTATATTTTCAATTAAGAGCAAAGCATTCTTATTTTATCTCTTGCATGACTTTTAAAAATGATCCAAGCTAACACTGCATGTGCCAAATGTAGCAGCAGAAAAATGATGCAGGCACTCCACAGAAATGCCTTTCTCTTCAGCTCAAAGATTATTTGGAAATTAAGGAAGGTAGAGACTTTATCTTGTCAATTATGATCTCTAATTAAAGTGATCAATAACAAGCAAATTTGTTTCAGCAACTCTGCTAGATGCTTCTACCTTCTCTGCATTCCCTGTTAAAATCTTCTCATTACATTTTTTGGGTCCTGCTAAGCTCATCACAACATAATTTTCAACACAGACCATCACTGACTTTGGTTCCTATTGTAGATTGACAAATGTCTACCATAATGTACTATCTCACAGAAAAACACCATGAATTGTCAATAATCATCATGGAATCATTAAGGTTGGAAAAGGTCACTAACATCGTCCAGTCCAACCATTGACCCATGTCCATCACGCCCACTAACCATGTCCCTCAGTGCCATATCCACACATTTCTTAAACACCTCTACTACTTCCCTGGGCAGCCTGTTCCAATCTAGCACGGTATTTTCCCATGGTATTTTCATGGTATGTAAAGTATGTTATACTAAAATACACATTCCTAACCAGCAAAAATATCTCTTTCTTCCTCTTTTTATTCAGGAACTGTCAACTGTTCTCCTGAAGTGTGAGGGGATGCTGAGATATTTAAATAAACTTTTTCTAGCCAAATGATCAGATAGCCAATGATGCTCATTCTCCTGCAGCTCCCAACCATCTTTCTAGCCTTCTGCACTTTTGCTTCCTTTGAGAAAGCCTGCCTGCTTATTTGATGAGCCCTAACAAGAACCAAGGCCTCCTGAAAATCTGGCTTTTCAAGGTTGGAGGTCTTTGGGAAAACTGAGTGTTGTATTGACCCAAGCTTTCTTGATGTTTGTCAGTAATACCAACACTGGAGTCTTTGTTTCATTCCCACTTTTGAAAAAAATTACCTCAGTAAGATGCACTTCAGATTCCAGTTAAATATATTATTTTATTGGCTGGTACTCACAAAGGCTTTTTTAGAGCATACTAATTCCAGCAGCCAATACTCTTGTCATAACAAACCATCACTAGAGAGAAGGAAACAATACTAAGTGTCTTACTGATGCCTTTGAATAGCCTCCTGACACAAAGCTGCTTTTGGGATGTGAAGTAGGGTATGTGGAGGACCTAATAAGGCCAGGGATTTGCTGCTGTGTATTATGTATGCACAGATGAAAATAATGGCTAATACAGGGAGCACTCCACTTTTACCTGCCTACCTGCAATTCATGGTGGGAATAGGGCATGAAATAGGGATTGTTCTTTGATTCTTGGTAGCCAGAAACTCTCCTGCAGCTCTTGCATACATTCTCCAGCCCCCCATCTCCTGTTTTAGTGACAGGTTCTTGTGATTACATTTCCCATCCCAAGCCTTCTGTTCTCACTTGACCACCTTTCTCAGCAATGCTCTCCTGGGTTAGAATTTTTCATTCCTTACCCAAAGACTGGATATCATTTTGTTCTGCTTGTCATTTCCGCAGTTTTGATAAAATGGCCTATGAGGTTTTTTTAAAGAGCACATTCCCTATTATTGACCAAATGCTTTCTTACTTTTTCTTTGAGCAGACAAAATAGTTGACAACTGAAATATAGCATGAGAATAGCTCTCAAGAAGGAGTGAGGCATGGCCCTGTTCTGAAATAAATTGTTTCACTGAATTCTATCCCTTCAAAATTACATTGTAAGTGCATTTCTTCTGTCAAGGTGCAGCCCAGAAAACAAACTGGTCTCTCAGTTTGTCAAAACATCAAAGATGCTATTCTGTCAGAGGCTGTGTTGCAGTAGAGTCTTGTTCTGTAAGACAGTAGTGAGTTAATGCAAGGGCCAGTGACAGCTAGTCTTTGGAAAACATAATGGGTGAAGTACAGTGTATCCATCAGTGATTATGAATGCATGAAACTCCTTAAAACTGCTTACTTTCAAACAAGCTCTCACAACGTTGTTTCCTTTGTATGTGGGTTTAAGCAAATACGTCTTTCCACATTACATAGAGGACTTTTAGTAGGCTACTTCCCCATACCTTTCATCACAGTTTCATGCTGGTATTCCTCTTCAGAATCATAGGAAAAAAATTCATTTTGTGCTGCTGGAGAGGATGCCAACAAGATTGCAGAAGCTTCTGAGGACTTGCAGAGGTAAATTACATTTCTCTACTGATTAGTCAATTATTTTTTAGCTTGGTACACCTGTACCTGCTACTTGCAATCATTTCAAAGCATGCAGAGCTTTGAAGTCCACAATTCTAATACTGAGCTTGAACTCAGTTGAAGGCAGTCATTCAGCCTTTGGAAGAGCTCCAAAAAGACATTCCATATGCCCTTCAATGATTTATAAGAACTTGGGAGAAAAATAGATAGAAGGCATATGTTGCCACTGAAATACAAAAGGCAAAGAGATCCAACAGTAGAGAACAGTTGGGTTGTATGAGGTCTTGGAGGTGTTAATCTGATGTATGAGAACCAGAAGCTGAAAAAAATGAAAGGAATAATGTAGAGATGGACCATCTAGAAAGATCATTTTGGCTGCATCTTTTTAGGGTAAATGGTTGTGTTCAGTAGTATAAATCACAGCCTATTGCTTCTGTTTCTTTATTATATAAATCTGCATACATTTGTGCTTAACTGTGTAAAAATTCACATTTAATTTAATTCAGGGAGTAGCATGCTTATAAAAAGTTAATGAATGAAAGAAACAAAATGAAAGCAAAAGAAAATGTGATCTTAAGTACTTTACAGAGAGAATGGTGAGGTGCTGGAACAGGCTGCCCAGAGAGGTTGTGGATGCCCCATCCCCGGAGGTGTTCAAGGCCAGATTGGATGGGGCCCTGGTCTAGTATTAAATGTGGAGGTTGGTGGCCCTGCATGTGGCAGGGGGGTTGGAGATTCATGATCCTTGAGATCCCTTCCAACTCTGGCCATTCTGTGATTCTGCGATTCTGTGTGATCCAAAAATATGTTGCATTCTTTATCCAGCTTTTATCTGGTCTTAGCATGTTGTGGTTTGCACAAGCAACATTGCAATATTTTGTACTTTTGTACATAAGGAGAAATGCAGACCTGAGTAATTTCCTCTTGAGAGCCTTAAAAGAACTTACAGTTAGTGAGTGTTGTCAAGTAGTAGGCCTGGAAACATTTAAATCTCTCTTTCATTGGCTCTTTTTTACAACGTTTGAGTGTTTCAAAGGTCACAAAGGAGACATCTCATACAAACAGACATTAGAAACACATTTGTAATCATCAAACTCTGGTCCCATTACAGACTAAAAATTCAAAAACTTCATTCAAATGCTGTGATTCATCTAGGGAGAATAATGACGTGCAAGATGGCCATAGCTCAAGACCTTTCACAATGCTGTTACGTCCAGTTGTGCTGCATCCAGTGATCAGTTTATGAAGGGGCCTTGGAGGCAAATTAATTATTTAATTGTACAATATATTGAGAATTCAGTTGTCCTTCCCCTAATGGAACTAGCATTCTTGAGATTTCCATTAGATTCTCAGTACCAGATATTGCTGAACTCTTATCTGAAGGCAGGTCTGTTTGAGAAAATCTTGAAATTGAACAAATAAAGCTTATATATCAGAAATTACTTTTAAGAAACATGGTGTGCTTAGCAGGTTTACTGGGACTGTCAGTGACTTTGGCTTACCCAAGCATAAGTATCCAATATAGATTACTTTAAAACCTGTTGCTGAAATGAAAAAAAGGCTAGACTTGGCTCAGAGGAGAGCAATTACTCTCCCTGTAATAACTGTTGGTGTTACAGTGGTGTATTCAAAACTCTTGTATGAGATCCACATTCTTCCGCATTTCCACCTCTTCGTGTTAATTGGAAATTGATACATATGAGGGTAGCTGAGGAGTCTGCCTGAATACAAAATGATATAAAGAAAAGAACCTTATGATATAAAGAAAAGAACATAAACAAGCAGGAGTGACAATGATTAAATAAATTAAAAAATAAATAAAAATTAAAAAAAGGTGTTCTTCTGGCACATTTATCCATTAAAAAGGAATATATTCCAATTCTTGCTGTTAACCAAGAGATGGCTAAAATTTGAATAAGAAAGGAGCTCAGGAAGCAGCATATGATTCAAATCTACCTTTAGTCATTTTAATGATAGCCAGGAATGAAAATTGGAATCTTCAATCAGTCCATACTCAAAAGAACAAGAATATGATTAAAGTCACTTCAAGCCCAACACTATGCTCATGTTTATTTTGCAACCTCACTGACTACTAGCCGAAAACAAAACTACAGCCCAGGTATGTTTGCTTCATACCTGTAGCTGTAATACCAACTAGTGACAGCTCACCTGAAAAGGAAAGGTCACATCTGGCATCAGTTTCCAGGCATTACCTGCAGCAAAGGAAGGAAAGATGCTAAACAAAATACAGCCCTCTATTCTTCAGCCTACCTTGTAAATTTGTCCACTGGGATTGGGATATATGGCCTCTCAAAGAGCAGAGTGGAATAGATAGATACACTGAATTCTTTCTTCACCTCAATAAAACCAAGCAATTTTTAATGTTCTAAAGATACTTTTGCAGAAACAATTGCTAAAAATTCATGGGTGCCATTTTATCTGCAGTTTTAGGCAGATTTTATCCCCAAGAGATGTTAATCAACTCACATTAATATACACTCAGCAGATTCACAAGTCCTAACTGACGTATTGTACAGTGATTGCTCATGTCATTACACAAAAGCTTTCTCTTTTAGAACATCATTTTTTAACTCTCCACTAATCTTCTCTTCCAAAGAAGAAAGTCTCATCAGATAAATCTCACAGCCTCATAAAGGGTTTGTCTCTGAGGTCCAACAGCTTTTTTTCTGGTTGCTACCTCAGTGCTGTGCAATTTAACTCCAGGATTTCAGCATGACTTTCAGATATCTACCATAAAGCCCTAGGTCTCCACTTTTATTTTCCTTCATTTCGGACTTGAACTATTCTCTTCAATTTCCCAGTTTTTAAAAGAAGCTACTAAAATGGAAAAGGCTACTGACTCCAAAAATAGTGTATATATATCTTATCCAAAGTAGGTTAACTTCCACTATAAGAGTATATTGGCAATTGAATTACTCTAATTTGTCTTTCCTGGATGGCAAGTGTCTCCGAATTACTGAATTACTCTGAATTACTTTGTGTCAGGATGTTGGAGTCCTGTTTAAAGTTATTATCTTCCTTTTTTTTTTTTTTTTTTTTCCTGCATTTTAAATTTCAAACTTGCATTCCCTAAGTCCTAAATCTTAAGTTGTGCAATACCTAGAGCATTTCTTATTTCTCTAGAAAAAAATGTAGGGAATATATCAGAAAAGTTGAAGAACGCAGCTTTGTGAAAGACAGTGCAATCAGAGATGGAATACTGTAATAAATTTAATAATAATTTTACTAGAGTCATTGTTGAAAAATAAAGACTGTAGAGTGGAATTGGTGGGGTTTACCTGGAAACTTGTTATTCATTACAGAATGTATTTTTTTCTGGGAAGGCTTTTGTACTAAAAAAATGTTTTACCTGTTATTGCTGTACATTTCTGTTTTAAAAATATATTTCCACTGGATTTTGAAATTCTTTTCAATTTAATGTCAGATCCAGGAGAGATGTCAATACATTTTATCTAAAATAATCTGGCAGTTTTATAATGAACTTGGCAGCCTTTTTTTTTTCTTTCTGTTTCTGTACTAACATTATCATGGCTATCATCCGCTCAGCTGATTCATATTACTGTCTGTTTTATCTCAACAGGCTAGGGTACTGAAGAACAGCCTTGTAATACTTATGCCAAATGCAATGCAAACCTTCATGAACTAAGAAAAATATACTATATTGCCATTCTTTTATGTGCTTTAAATAAGCTCTTCATACAAACTTTGTTCTGCCTAACACTTTCCAGATGCCACTTCCCTCAAACAAGTCATGGTTCTCGGATTCTTGGTAATGTTTTCTTGCAAACTGAAATGTGTTTATGGACACATAAACTTCCTTTAGCCTACAGGAGGGTAGTATCTCCTGGTATGATGACTGCATCAATACATCTTACTGTTGTGCCTTCCACTGTCCCATCCTGTTCCTGAACTGTAATTTTCAATTCAAACAGGAACCCTGCATTTTTGTAGGGCTGGTAGCAGCAGTAGCATCAATACAGTTTGCAAGTGGTCTTCCTATCTAAGAGCTGACCATTTTTCACCTCAAACTTGGGACCACGTAACTTATCAGCTTTGTAAATTACTAATGTTGCTGGAGACCTGGGACAATCTGTAGGGCCTTAGCTTGTCTTTCTCTATGTTCCAGTATATTCCTCCCCTTTCTTGGCTGTTTATTCTGCAGTGAGGAAGGGCAGGTTTCTCTTCTACGCTGAGATATATTCAAGAGATGCCTAAAAATGAATCTGACTCCAGAAGTATATTACTGTAAATTTCAGTGGATTTGATCTTGACGCTTGCAAACTTGGCAGGATTTTGGTCTCCAAGAAGCTCCAAACTACTTTTTAGGTCATGTTCTCAATAATTTGGAAGCTTTGTGTTGTTTTTGGCATCCCATCTAGAGGTTTACACCTTTTACAGTGCCCACTTAAGTGCTAAGACTGCTAGCTGTGTGGCATCACTGTAACGATAGCACTAGAGATAGCACCACTAAAGCAACAATATCATTAAATCATTTTCCCAAAAAAGATTGGAGCATAGGAAGTTCCGCACGAATGTGCGCAAGAACTTCTTTACAGTGAGGGTGACGGAGCGCTGGAACAGGCTGCCAAGGGGGGCTGTGGAGTCTCCTCTGGAGATGTTCAAGACTCGCCCGAACGCCTACTTGTGCAACCTGGTGTAGGGAACCTGCTTTGGCAGGGTTGTTGGTCTCAATGATCTCTAGAGGTCCCTTGCAACCCCTACAATTCTGTGATTCTGTGATTATAGACAACAATAGAACAAAAGAAGAAAAGTATAAATATAAATGATGTTAGTCTTAGAGGAAATCATTAGTTTATTCTTTAAGAAGAAAAAGACAAAAATTATCAGAAACACTTCTGCTCCTGCAGATGAAGGGTTAAGATTCCCCTGAAGTCCATTTAACTACTGTTTTTATTTGGACAAAATATAGATTCGGAGAAAATCTGTCCTTGGACAGCTGAAATGCCCTTTCCCTGTTTCCTTTCCCACTGGAATAATTAGCTATGGTAGCAGATCAGAAGTGGCTGTCTGGCATTTGTGATTAGAATTGTTAATTCTAAATGCTAAATATTTAATTTAATAAGGAGTATAGTTTGCTTAAAATCTCACTTCTGCCTACACTTTTGCATTTCTGGTTATAAGTAACATCTAGAAATTACTGTACATGAAAGATCAGTGTTTGTTCTTCCTATTTTTCAATAGGGAAAACATTACTCACACAATGAATTTGATAGCATTTTAGGTCCAGTCACCTCATTGTTTTCTTTATATAGTACCATAAGGTATGGTGAATAGTCCTACTGAAATCAGGGCCTTATTCATTGTAACTGATGATAATGGCTTGCTAGATGGGGCTACATCTTATAACTTTTCCCAACATATTTTGAGTGCCTTTTACAAAGCATTAGGAAGAAAAATAAATGTATATTAAAACATGTGAACTGGTAAAAACACAAAATGCCTATTAAAATTGACAATTTTTTAAGATTTAGTTTTTAAGTTTACAAAAAGGATCATTTGTTGGGTTTCTGTGTAACACAGGCCAGACAATATGCAAGAATACCTCATTTTAAGTGACAACACTAGTGCTGACTAAATCCAAAGCCTGAAAAGTCATTCAGTTTTTATTTTTGAAGAGTCTTTCTTTAACTGACTCTATGCTTCACAATGGATTTTAATGACTAGTCAACTTAATTTTGAAAATGTGTCAGGATTTATGTTCCAAAAATTGCTCTTGACAGTGTCTCTCTAAATTTGTCTTTACTTTTGCCTACACTAATTATTGTTTTATCCAAGTACTATAGATCTCAGAGGGGATTGTCAGTAATAAATGATTAAAAATATGTTGTTAGCAAGCACTTAAGTTAAAATTATTTTTACTGTATTTTTTCAAATCATAAAATGTCAGGGGTATGAGTCATGCAGGATTTACAATGAAATTTGTATTTCTAACACCTGGGGAAGTTGGGTTATTCTGTTGATCTATGCTATTTTATTCCAACATGTTATTGAAACAAAGAAAAATTTTACTTATCCAATTACAAATCACAAGCAATTTCATTAATTTATTTCAGGTTAACATATGGAGTTTTTTTTATCAACATGGTTGCTATAAGGCAGGTAAATTGCCTGGCAGCATCCACAGATTGCAGAAAGGGATGTGATCTTCTAATCCTCCTGTGTTCATAGTTTTAAGGTTTGTCTTGAAGCAAATGTTTGATGGATAGCACACATAGCTCTTCCATCCAGCACTGAGTCATAGCATTGTGTATTGTACCAGTTCATTCAGCTTCCATGGGCCATTATATCCCTGACAGAGACCTCAGTGCTTCTCTTTCTTTTCTCTTTCAGAAAGTACAAACTTTCTGATTTTACTTTAAATGTATAGCTTTTTAACTTATATTCATTTACTAATATCTTGTGAAGTGGAATAGGGCTCCAAATGTGGAGATGGTAACTTACTTCTGACTTTTTTTTTAATTATTTTTTTTCCATGTGGAGAAATAAGCCTTAATTAATGATCAGTTTCTGTTCACATTGTTCTTTCTTTTAAAAGGCAAAACCTGTTCTCTGTGTACGTGAAAGATGACAGATTGACAGCCCTGGGAGACTGAAAGCCCTGTGTTTATCCCCAGCATGGATACAACACGACTAGCAAAAAAAGCAACTCTCCATGAGCTATTCTGCCAGTGTATTTCAGCCCTGATCTACTGAGACAGAAAAGCATTCAGGACACTAGGAGTTATTGTAGTCATCCAGGCTGTGCAGTCCTTTGTCTTTGCAGAAGCTGCCCACCACTGTGATAACTGTTTCTGTGATGTGGATGTCTGAGAACATGAGCTTTAATTGAATAGTCATCACATGGTAGTGACTTTCGTTTAAGACTAGTCTGGTCTGAATTTGGACTGCATTTTATAAATGAATGCCTTAATGTCTTGTTTCCAATCATCTGAGCCTTCTAGCTACTTTCAGTGTCGTTTGTTTGAAAGGAAATAAAGAGAGGCTATGTTTTACATCTGTTGGACCGGCAAAAGGGATCTTGCCTGATGATACGTGGGGCTGATTGCCTCCATTTCAGTGCCTCAGTGCCTGTCTGAAGCTGGCAGGGATATGCCTTGATGTTGGGTTATTTTATTTTATTTTTTTTTAAGTCCTCTTGCATGACTAAAAAGTTCAGTGACTTCAGAGGGAACATGAGTGAGAGCAGACTGAGCACGTGACAGTGACTAACATAGTGAATGAGTGGTTGTTTGCACAACCCTCCACAATGATATTGTAAGAGGTCTTCTTCACAGATGCATATTAAGAGGATTATAGATCATAAAATATTTTAGTACCATTTTGGGAAAAGCTACACAGGAGTTGTAAATGAACAGATATTTTTATTGGTTGGTTTCTTGGCACATCCCTGTTTCAAGGAAGTAAACATTAGCAGGTATTCCATGCTGCGTTCACAGAGTGGCTGGGTATATAGCTGTCTCTGGAGAGCAGGCATTGGTGAGGGAGAGATGGCAGGAATGCTCTTGTTATCAAAGTGAAAGAAAAGACAGGAAAAAATACGAAGGGTAAAGATGACCAAAGAAACTCCTTAAAATCTTTCTACATGTCTTATGTATCACACTTAGCTTTAGCTTTAGCCATACTACAGTATGTAGAACACAAATTTCAGACTGTATGACCATGGTAGATTTTGGTCATGATTCTGCTTAGTTAGTCCATGTGAAATATCCTCTTTTTCTTTCTCAAAACACGGTTATGTACAGGCCTGTTAAAAGCAATTCAACAGTAGAGGAAATTACTGAAAGGACATTTGGTCTTCACAGACATGCTGTGAAGTGCAACCTGGCACTACCACATTGGCAATATATGATTAATATTGCAATTAATAGCTTGTGTTTCTCCCCTGTGCACCCAGATACTAAGCTGTCTGAAACTGATTCAAGTGATCTTACTGCAGTTGCAGTGTTCTTCATACAAATCCCCTGTGCTTTACAACACAGTAACTAGTATTTCAATGCTATTCTCATCCCAGAGCTCATCTCATTTCTTTCTTTTTTTCTTTCTTTTTTTTTTTTTTCCTACAAATAACATTACTGCAGAAGTGTGAATATTCCCTTTGTCTAGATGAAGGCCTACCTAATTGTGAGCTCTGTCCTTTGTGCTGAGTTCTAGAGCATGACATCAACTCTTTTTTGTCCTCTGAGAAATTAAGGAAATTCATGCCATGAAAGGCTGAAAGAGTTTGGGACATCAAAAGGTTCTTTAAAAATTTTACCATCTGGCTCTAGAATCTGCACAAACCTGAATTTTTCACATATATGTATGATGGAGAATTTCAATGTTGCTTTCAAGTGCAGTAAGATTTTGAGAATGCTAAGGAACTTTCTGGAAGGGCATTTAGTTATTCATAAAAAATGCATATTCAGTACAGCTGGGTTTTATGGGTTTTTCTTTTGTTGTTGTTGTTGTTTGGTTTGGTTTTTATATACTTGTATATAACATATGTTTATATGTATATGTGTTTAGGTCTTTTCATAAGTGTGCTGAGGCTCTAACTCATCAGATACACCTTTTCTTAATGACCATCTAGAAAATATGTGAGATAAAGGGTACAAGCTTTCTCTCACCAAAAGATGTTTTACTCCATGAATAACCAATACAGATGTCTTTGTGCCTTATTATGAGAATCGTGTCCTATCAGGAAAATCTCTTTTCTTTGTAGCTGAGAAAAGTATTTCTTCTACTTGCAGTTTCATGTGCTATCATGTGATAACAAGACTGTTATTAGGAAAATCTCTTTTTTAATTATTTATTTATTTTTATAATTACAGTGCTTTAGATAGTTGCCTCTGTTGAATTTTTTTTGGTCCCCAAGGCCATTTTTATATAAAGACTTGCTCAGTAACAAGCATTTTATGTCTTACTTGAACTGATATTAGCATATGAAGTATTTTTGTATTTGTACAATTTTCTATCATTTCAGTTAAAATTTGAAACATATTTAGTTCAACTAACATAATCTGAAGTGAATATACTTCTTTTTACATTCGTTTTGTCAGCTATACATCCCCCGTGCCATATGGTATAGTACTCACAGAGAAGCTAAACTTTTTCTGCACGGTAATTGTTTTCATTTCTATTAAAAGAGAAAGGCACAAATAATAGGTATGGTGCAGGCATGCAATCTTTGGCATGTCACTGAATCCCTGATGTCTATTAAAACCCTACCTAAGCTTGCAATTCCCTTGACAGAGCACGTAGGAAGGCCTTTCTCCATCTGCTGTTCTTGCTGACGACATGCCAAATGTCTTTACAGATACTTTCATAGAAAAGGAAGGAAATGCAATTACAGGAATCATGCTCTTAAAAGCATCATTTGAAAAAAATATATATATATATAAATAGGTAAGCTATTTAAAGTATGTAGTAGATCACCCCAGAGAATGATTAGAAATTATATTCATTTATAGTTGAACAAATCATAACTGATTTTTACATATTGGTTTATAAAAAGATGACACTTGAACTCTCCATAATTCTCTGCTAATTCAGCTGCCCTATTACCTTTAAACTCACTGTGTATCACAGAATAAGAAAATAGATTTTATCAAGTTTAAATAAAACTATTGCAACACACTGAGTCTAGTTATTGTAATGACAGGACAACTGATCTAAATACTGTGAAAATATTAATTCTTAAAATCAACCTAATATTTGCCTCAGCTTCTAGAACGGTTTCATACAATGCTGTTGCTTTGTTAGATGTATGAATGCAGATGTGCTTGCAAAACAACAGCAAATTGTTACAAAAGACACACTTCTTGTTTTGCTTGTTTGTAATGCCCTGGAATGGAATTAAAGCATTTGCTTAGAGGCTGAAATGGTAATTATACTATTGTTTCTTGGTAACACTTCCAAATTAACATGTCCAGAACCAATGGGGGGTGTGTGTGTGAATTTTTTTTGCATTTGTGTTGACTTATTTTTTTCACTTGGAATTAAACATGACAAACAGGATTTAAACTCTTTTTAGATGGAGATTTCTTTCATATTCACTACCATTCGCTTGAACCAAAGTACAGATCTTAAAAGCATCAGGTTGCTGGAAGAGTGTCTATGAAAATAAAACTGTCTTTGTGAACCATAGGTGATACAATTTCTGTGTTCTCAAATATAGGTGTAAATTGAAACAGAGTAAAACTAGCAAGAGCAAACAGAAAAGAATTAAAACACTATGTCTTTGTTGCTTCATTTCCTTTACTACAGCGTGCAATCAATACTTTACAACAGGGTTAATATGGTCTCTTCAAACATGCTATTATTCTTTCAAAATAGCACAATAACTTTATTAGTTATGCTGTCTGCAGTCTTTCCAGCATGTCAGGCTATGTGGGTGTTCAGATTGTAAGCAATTTTCTTGGTGCCCTCTGTTGGAGTATTTTCCATGAGTTCTAACAATTGCAGCTCGCACCATGCAGCTGCAGGAAAATTGAGTGGTGGAAGTTCTAATTCTAATTAGTATAATTAACACAAACAAAAAAAATCCCACACTGAGAGACTTACTGTTTCTGCTCTGTTATTGAATATTCAGGTTCCACATCTGTCAGTCCTTTGCTATTCAAGTGAGGTTGCGGCTGTTGTGTTTTTTTTTCTGAGCTTCAGTGACATTTAGGTGCACTGAAAGGTATTTTAAATCATAGCCTCGAGGATGATCTGGTAACCATATTTTTGTATTCTTTCTTGTACCTTCCTTACAAAAGCATCTGTTCTGTTTGTAAATACATGTGAGTAAGCATTGGCTGTATGTGGTTTAGCAAGAGAAAAAGCACATTTTTTGGATTCAAATGTTTTTTGTGTTCACAAGGCAAAATGAGAGATTGCTTCCTTTGCGAGAGAATCCACATGGAGCAAGTTTAGAAACGATCAAAGTGAACTGGCCACATGGCTGTAAGCAGTGCCTCAGTCAAATGGCCCATAGGTTGATCAAGCTCTTGGGAAGGAAATGTGTCATCAGACATTATTTGTCTGAAGTAATGTCATCAGACATTACTTAAGGAGGTTTGAATCTCATTGACACAGAGACTATTATCTGATGTAACTTTGTCAACATCTTAATCTTGAGCAACTCTTAATTTTTTTTTCTTTGCTTAAAGCTTGTTCAGTTGTTGACAATCAAAGCTTCTGAACACTGCTATTTCTGCCTATAATCCCACCAGTATCCCGGCAGAAGATTTTTTCACTTGTCTTTGTTCTTTCATATAACCATAGTGAAAGGGAAGAGATGTGATGTTCTTGATTACAGTGAGAAGTACCCTAGCTAAAAATAGCTGCATCCATGTAGCAAAGTGCTACTCAGCACTGCTTTAGAAACTCAGTCTCAGGATTATCCAACACAACTGAATAAAAGTGTTACCTATGTGGCTGGTCTCAATGGAAAAATTTGGGTAGGAATCACGATGAGTTTAATCAACCCAGAAAGAACAGATTGGTTGGCTGATGCTTGTGAAAATGAATAACATTGAATAAAAAATTATCTTCTGCAAATAGGTCCATGTTGGGCAATCCAGACTGCTCTATCTGCCAAAGTCAGAAGTGGTCATATCTGCACAAAGTGATAATTTTTCTATCCTTTTTCTTGTCAAGATTGAGTCAATCACCATGCGACAGACCACCCATGTGTAAAAAGAAGTACGTCTGCTGGGAGCTGATATGGAAACTGCAGGTGGGCTTGCCGGCTTTGAAAAGCAGGTAATTTTCCATTAATACTTCCTGTGGAGGATAAGGCCCTGGTATCTTTCAGATGAGCTGTAATTAGGCCATTATTTGAGGTCGCAGATACTGCCTCTGATAACTGTGCTAGTCATAGTCTTTTTCTAAATTGCCCTTTTATCTTTCCGTCTGGCTTTATGTCTGGATATAGCACTCAATGAATCACTCGTTAATTAATAGTCAAAATATTAGATGCATCAGTTGTTTATATTTTTTCTCTCTGTCAGCCTCACCTCAAACATCCATTATTAATAGTCTACAGTTTTATAGAAGCACCCACTTACAGCTGTGCAAATATGTCTAAAAAATCAAACTCACAAAGCATAGAAACTAAAGAAAAATAGAATGAATGACCTTATTACTCCAGCTGAATCTCTGTAACATCATGTAACTCTCAACATAGGAATTTTGATTCTGCAACTTAACTTCTTCCTTAGGGATTTCATATTTTTTATGTGGTCCAAAGAATGTGTATTTTCTCAATTACTTTAAAATGAAACATATATAACATTTGTAACAGCCTTTTTTTTTTTTTTAATGCAGAACAATCTAACTTTGACATGTAATTACTAAGATTGCAATGTCACAAACATATATTTCTCAATTGTAATATTTAAAATGTTCATTTGGACTCTGGCAGTACATCTGTATTTCTTTACAGGTGTTTATTACATGATAGCTTACCCCTTAAGTAACAATTAAGTATCTATTGATCTGAAATATAATATGTAGTTCTTATTATGGATTTCCAAAAATTGGGTATTCTCCAAGAATTGGAAGCAAAAAAATGAATTAGATACACAGAAAGAAAGAGTGAAATATATAGAAGAATGAGAATTGATAAATGTCAGTGAATTAATAGGTACATGCTCCCACATGGAAACTTTCTTACTGGGAATTGCAAAGGATTAAGGGTTTGGAGATCAAGGTGTTTGCAAGAGTCTTCTGGAGCAGGTAAATAGGGCTGAGGGCCTGAGAGGAAAGAAGAGAGGAAAGACACATCTCCTAGTGGAAAAGTCAGGAGAATTTCTCCTGGATAAAGAGGAAGATCAATGGTTGAAAAAGTCTGAAAACATAAAATACTTTGAGAATGGAGTAGGACATGGGGGCAGTGCACCATATGACCTGGTATGTACGACACATATGTATATGACTCCATATGTATGATGAGGCGGTGGGAGAGCACTGGATGAAGAATCCCTCTTCTAAAGCAGGATGCAAAGAGCTTTTTAAAATGGTTTTGTGGTTTTTTTTATGGCTAATCAAGGGAATTGTAAGACAAGTTGTCTATGATTGCCCCATCAAAAGCCCAGCTCCGTATGTCAAGAGTTTGTGCCACCTTACCAAACAGAAATATTAAAAATGCACACAGAATGTGTTTGTTTTCTCTCCAACTAGCTATATCCTTGGTCTAGAGGAGATAAAAGCAATTGGTGAGATGTGTTGAGATCTATCTAATCACACTGCATTTCCACCTGCACTTAGCTTGATAGGTCACACTGTTTTTCTTAGGAAAAAAAAAAAAAAAGATAAACAGAAAACATTTCATATTTCTTTGTTATTTATTCTCTCCAAGATGCTGCTTGTGTGGACCTCTGTCAAGATATAGCTAACTATAGCAGAAAGACATCACCACTTCTCAGAACTTGTTACCAAGCTCTCACAGAAGGTAACTGTGTGTTCATTCAGTGCAGTACAAAGTCTCTCAGGTAGGTACAGGCTGTCTTATCCTTAAGTCACTTGAAGCAGGCTGAGGTTGCAGTCAAGCAGGTGAGGCACATTCCTGTGCTCCATATTACTGCTTCAGTAAAGTGCAAGGAGGTGTGTTAAAAAACTTAGACCTTTTGAAAATGAATGTATCTCAGTGTCTTTCATGGTCATTGCAGTGCTGAAGAATTTTCTGATTACTTCCTATTTCAGTCTGGCAATAGTGATAAATAACTTTCATCAGGAGCAGTAAAGACAGAAAAATGAAATTGTAGCGAGCATAAATACCGTATGTTGATCTGCAGCTAGGATGCAGACCCTGCCTTCAGTAACATCTGCATGAAACAGTTCTGCTATCCAGCTGCCATCACAGTTTTCTCTTCGGGAAAAGAAAAATGTACTTCTATATCAGAGTTCACTTGAGGTAGATGCTCTGGGGGGCCCAGCTCTAGTATAATCTTTTCTGAAAACTAATACCAATCATCAATCAGTACAACTTCAGATTTGCCAGTAAATCCTGTCATATAGAATGGTGCTGTACTAAATATTTTGTGTGCAACTTCTATGAAACAAAACTAATTTTTAATCCCTTAATTTCGGAAGCAAGAAATTTCTGACATTGCTGTCTTCAGTGAATATTTACTATTGCATAAAATTGATCCATGCATTCTATAGTTCATGGGAAAGAGAATGCTTAAATTGGAGTAGTTTTAGAATTACCATGGAAGTAAGTATGTGTCATGTTCCTGCACCTGAACTGATCACAGCATTTCAGAATTACTTTTTTGAAACATGCTGTTACATGTGCATCATTTCAACAAAAATATTCCGAGAGAAGACAGAATTGCACAGATGGCAATTAGTACAATTTGGAGGTGGTTTGATTCTCATTTCTGAGGCTTTCCCATGTACCTTTCAATAAAGTCAACATTAAACAAGAAGAGATCCCTTGTCCCGTGTAACTGTTAGAGCAAATGGGCTCCTAATTGCTTTCTGAGTAGAAATGTACTTAGTAAGTCCCAACACCATATCAGTCACATGCAAGTGTTCAGGAAGTGTTTATACCTTGTAGGACTGGAATCATATTTAAGCCATCCTCATTAAATAAATAGGTTTTATAAACCGTAAGTTTTAAGAAACTCAAGTGTACATCTGGTTTTCCTCCTTTTGAAATACAGGAAACGTTTCTGTAAGATATCTATTGCTTCTGTGTCCTGATTCAAAACAAATATGTGAAGTTCTTTCACTGGTTGTCTGTAGCCCTTAATGTGAGCATTTACACCGTGTACATTTCACATTTTGGCTTGCATATTATGTCTTAAGATCATTAAATATGTACATATATTTGTTTCTAAGATATACTCACCTCACACCATAGTCACTCTTCAGATACCCATTGATTTTAAATGGAGTTGTGCAAAGGATATTATTTATTTAGTTACTGTAGGTCAAGCAAAATACGTTGGTATGGCTTTTGGGATGTGTTACTAGTATTACAGCATCTCCCAGCCTTGTGATGAGGTAGATCCAGTTGGTGTTTAGCATTGTATCCTCAGTGCAAAAGAATCCAGTTGGTGTTTAGCATTGTATCCTCAGTGCAAAAGAAAAGAACCCTTCACTCAAGGATGCACTAGTTTAGGACAAAGAACACCAAACAGGAACACACTTATGTGGCATTAAAAGGAAATAAAGTCTGAGTGGCTGACCACCATTGCCCAGCTTGTTTTGAGAGTTCTTTCTGTCAAAGAAATATTGGAGCTGTTTAAATACATCAAGTTCTGTTTTTTACATTCTCTGAAGAAGAGTAGCTTAGAAATAAATTTATCTGCGCCTGCAAGTTCTTGTCTGCATTTAAATTCTATTTACAAAACACTTCTTCTCTTCCTAATGTGAAAGAGAGCTTCTTGCTTACTCTGTTTTTTGCTCTTTTTCTTCTCTTTTTTTTTTTTTTTTTTGGGGGGGGGGGGGGGGGGGGGGTTCCCCTCTTGGTTTACAAAGAATTTCTAATTTTTATTTTTTTATTTATTTATTTACTGTTTGGAATTTCCCTCAGATTACCAAGAGGCTGAAAATCATTGAGAAATGCAGGACAGTGTCAGTTGATTGATGCTCCTGATGGATTTTGTGACTAGCTGCCTAGGACAGACTGCTCAAGGTCTGTGGTGGAGCACCATTAAGCCCCTGCATGGTATGGGATCACATTATCCCCACATATCCCGTGTGCATGCAAGTGCCCACGAACAGCACAGCTCCAAATTGTACTCAGCCAACTTCAGCTGATGTAACTCAACACTGCCAGTCCAGCAGTCCATATGGACCTGCTCTGAATAGCCATTCTTGATCTCTATCAGCGTAAAACTACATCTCTGCAACACAGGGGCCTAAACAATAAAATTAAAGTTGCAGTCACTTGCTCCCCTTGACATAGGAAATAAGGTGCTTCATTACGTGTTTATTTTTAGTGCATGTACAATGCAACAAGAGGGACTTAAAGTTGCCATGGGAACCATAACTTTGAATCTGTGACTTTTTATGCTTTTTTTTTTTTTGCTTTTTTTTTTTTTCTCTTTTTTTCCCCCATGTTAAAAATTATACAGAAAGATCATGGACAAAAATATTGGTCAGAATTGTAGTCATTGGTACACTGGTATGATTAGCATCAGAGGAAGAATGGCAAATCTAAAATTATGTCAGTCTCAAATAGCAAACAAAATTGTAATTGACAAAATATGGTGAGTTTTAATACAGTTAAATGGATCTGACAACAGGATCCCAAACTGCTGTATACATACCTGCCTTGAATTTCATATATCTACCCCAAATTTTATTGAACTAGCACCTGAGTGAACACTTGTCTGCCACTCTGCTGCAGTGGAAAACAAATAGCTGTCAAAAGGAACCAGAAGAAATGGATTTATACCCCTATGTGAAGATTCAACCTTAGGTGCTGAAGATGGTAAAAGGTTACTATTTTATATCTGTTGATTAAAAAAATAAAAATAAATAAATAAATAAATAAATGACAAAAAACACATCTTTTTCTTCTGTCTCAAAAAAAGATTTATCCTAAGACAGATCTGTTCCACCAATCTTTATTGCACAGACTAGGCTGTATCCTGTAAAGAAAGTGAGTATTACAGCCAACGTCCTGTTCTGTAATTCCAGAAATGTAGAAATTCAGCAGTATTTTTACAGTCACTTTGAAACAAATTGCACTTATAGTTATTTCCCATTAAGGAGGGCACACTTCTTTCAGCTGCACATTCAGACTCCCCAGAAAACTGAGAGTTCACTACCATGAGCTACAAGAAAATATACTGGAGATCTATAGTTTGTGTTTAAACTTGCCAAAGAAGGGGGGCTGATACTGTTGAGGAAGGTTCATTGCTGTACCTTTGCTTTCCATCCAGGTGTAATCCCTGTCTGTCATAATCCTGTCTGTATGAATTTTATACCTGGTACAGTTAAGAGCAGTGGGAAGAAAGTCTGACATATTATCTCAGAAGGTTTTACTTACAGTGGACAAACAAGCAGTGGCCTTGATGTGCCTTGCTTTCTGCCTTCTAAGAGTTTCCTAAATGTATTGAATAACTATTTACAGTGAATAAAATATTTTACAATTGATTGGAAGCATACTGGTGTATCCCTATATGGTGGTTTTGACAGCTAACAAAACTAGTGCTTTATTACTTCTGATCTTGAACGAGTGGAGGGGTCACAAAAGAAGATTCTCAAGAGAGACAAGCACAACATTTAATATAAAAGGATGCAAACACAAGCTAGGCATTAAAGTTACTAGCAAATATGCATGTGGTATTTAGAGTTCAGAGATGCAATATAAAATCATTCTGGTTAAGCTTATTAGCACTAAAGTAGAATCTGAGAGACTGTGCAGACATTGTACTGGACATTTCTCTGAAGAGTTCAGGTCACTTGCAATTGCTGATAGGGCCTGAGTTTCTTTAGTAGCATCACTAGTCTATCTCAGCAAGTATATTGTAGGTTGAACGCATAAATAATACATAAATAATATCCAGAACGGTGCTTATCTGTTCACATTTCCTCTGTGAATGGCTTTCTATAAAGGTCAGTGCCATTTTTATCAGATGCAATGCTGAGGTATTTTACAGTCGCCATTTAAAACACCTGTGAATCATCTCCCCCCCTTGCTCTCTTAGCCCCTTTCTTCTCAGTGAGGACCGCACAGCTGTGTCTAACCAGGGCTGGCTGTCACATTGTTTCTCTCCCAAGAACATCCATCTTAAGACAGCATTTGTACAAGCCTGGGCATGATTTTACATTCCCTCTTCGGAGCAACCACTTGTGATTGATCTGTTCTGTCACTGTTGCCTTTCTCTCAAACAGTGTAACATACACGGTTTTGTTGTAAACTACCTTCACGGAGAAACAGCAACAATTGCTCACGAGTTTTGCAGCATGCAATCATTTTTGAGAAACAATAATCATTTCTTGGTATTTCCTTGTAAGTCAACTAACGGCTCTATCTTTGGGAAAACTGTAAGGATTACGGTCTCCTGGTTTTTACGTGCTATTTGTAGTCTTATTAAATTTACTAAAACAACATCCAAGGAATCCAGGATTTCCTCACGCAGTCTGTTCCCTATCTTTCATCTCTATGGGAATTCTGTAGGAGGGAGAAATCCTGGTCAACAGGTCAGATTCTGGAAAGCATGCTCTTCTCAGTCCTCTGTGCCAGTCTGCTACTCCGCTAGTGGTGCCACCAGCTCTCTTCATTCCTGCACAAATGAAAATAACACGAAAAATTCACGTGCCCACTTTTAAAATTTGACTACAAGCATCTGACCACTTGGGCTAGTTTCTATTTTTGTGAAACAAACAAACAGTATATGAGCATTTGGAGCATTTAAAAGGGATATTCCACTCTGCACTGTAATCCTTTTTCACTGCATTCATAACTCAAGGATCATTTTTCACTGCACTGCTGAGCCCAAGAGGAAGTAGAATACAATGCTATTTTGTTCTCTTCTACACCAGCTCTGGCTCTGTCCTCTCTCTGTCCCAGACTCATGTTTGTACACAGAGGCATAAACATCATTTATAATGGCAGAAGCAAATCTGGATGAGTTTGGTCCCATGTGAATGTGGAGCCAGAGGGCATGATCAAGCATGCAGTTGTTGTTGACTGATGGCTCATTTGCACAAAGTGAATCCTAAGTAATTCTTCCTACTAGATAGCTTAGTTTATTGTTAGAACAAAACTGCTTAGTTTTTATTTGGGTAATGTGGCTGCTAGAAGGGGCGTGCATAAAACTTGTGTCTGAGAGCAGTGAAATGCATAGTATTAAGCCGATCATGATGTTGTCTTATTAGACAGACAACTTGTCCTTTTTTTGTCAGGGAATTGCAAAGATCTGCCAAGGCCCAGTTTAATCTACTCCCTGTAATAGGATTTGTCTGTAGCTTGAGGAAACAGAAGCTCAGAATGCATAGGGTTATTAAAACTGGGATGTAAGCTATTTGAGACTCTTTAATAAAATATAGTATCAGTATATTCAATGAATATGGAAAGAGGGATCTAAATATTTCTTGTTAAAACCTTCAGATATCTTGGGAAAGGAGAATAGTACTAATTAAAGCGAGGGTAGAAAGCAACAGCTCTTTGAATTCTAGCCTTCCTCAAAGTTAAATATTGATGTAAGCTAGAGTTCAAGAATCTCATTGCCTCTCCTCTAACCATTAAATGAAATGCCTGCCCATTCCAAGACAAGGTTAATGTATTTCAGGAACCTTGTGAACAACATCTTTAGTTGCTTTCATGTACAGCCATGTGTAACCCTTTTACAAACAAGGCAGTTTTAAACAAGGGAAGATAGAGCTGCCAGGAGGTACAAAGTATTCTGCCCCTTGAATTGCCTCACTTCCGATGTAACAAGCTCTGAGACAGTTCCAAGTATTTGCAGTCCTAAACCTCACTCACTTCCTCCCTGTCTCTTGACGGGAAACACAAAAATCGAAAGATTTAATTGCCTCTTTTTAGAGGGAGTTTGGTGTCCAGAGCAAGCAATCAACACAGTGATTGATTTTTTTTATCCCCCCCCCCCCCCCCCCCCCTTCTTCTGGGCAGAACCATTAGGAACAGGGCTCTGTTTTGTATGCTTCTGAGTGCTATGGCACACTGTGGTCAGAAACCAAATGTGTGTGTAATAATAATTTGCAAACAGAGTTACACCCATCACAGCCACATCAGACTAACACGTACAATCAAATCTCTGTTTTTAGAGATTCCTGGAACTGGAATAAATTAAAACAAACTAAAATTGGCACCTTTTAGTCAATAGCACCTTGCCAGCTCCTCCAGAACACCTAGTTCACTGTTTATCTTGCTGATTAATATGACCTTGTCTGAGTTAAACCTAGACAGGTTAAATACCTAGATTATTATTCATGGCCAAAATGTCAGTAAATCTATCGCACTGAAATAATAAATAATCAGCCTGGGGCACCTCTGTTTCCTTGGAGTGAGTTACTCTACAAGCACTCCCTGGTTGTAGCACTCTGAAAAAGCTCTGCAGGGGGAAACATGTTTTAAAACCAATTGTCCTTGCTCCCATATCTCTGAGTACAAAGTCTAGATTCAGTTTGCTGTGTGCCTGGCTTGCAGTCTCCACTCACATGCTAAATATAGGTAACATTCAGTTGGCAAAAGAAAGAAGAAGAGAACAAAAAGGGCGAATTTTACCTCCCATCTGTTGGGATTGGGTACTTTTGGGGGTGGAAAGTGGAAAATGTATAGCATGATTTTCTTTTTTTTTTTTTTTTTTTTTTTTTTTTTTTTAAATCAGAAGATGATTATTTGGCATTTGCTTTTATGAAATTAAAATTCTCTGTAGACAGTGATAAAAAAAAAAAAAAGTGAGATGAGACGAAGAGGATTTCTCCCTAAAGAATTCATTTATTAGTTAAGAATTCACTATTAATTAACCTGAGCTAATGTGGAAAACAGAAAAGCTGTGCTCTCCTCGTAAAGTTATTTGCTCAAGGAATTAGGCCTGGATTTTGTCTCAGATAAACAGAAGAGACTGAGGACGTGTGTCATTTTCCCCTTAATTTTGTGAGAGACAAAACAATTCAGTGAAAGCTTTGGAGACAATTGTAGGACTGTTGACTTGCACGTCATGACACTGAGTCTCTCCCCAGATCAGGAGGAGTGCAGCAGGCCTTCATAGCCACAGAGCTCCCAAATGGGTTTGTAATATGGCCTGTGGAGACTCAGCAGAGGGTTATTCCTGTGACCTGGCCCACTGTCAGAAAGTTTATTCACATTGGGAACCAATTGTGAACAAGACTGCAGCAGTGAGGAAGCTTAAGTTCAACCTCACCAAAGCAAACCACATCTCTCTCTGTTCTCCTTCCCCAAGACCTCTCAGGTTACTCCTCTGACTCCATCTTCCAAAGCGGATATTTCCTCTGTTATATTAGAGAATGTGTTAAGGAAAGCATCTACTTTATTGCTAGTCTGTTTTGGGTCTCAGAGTCTTTACTTATGAAGAGCAATAAGACATCCAAAACATTTCAAAACTTCCAGAAAAAAAAATTGGAGTCACTAATTTTCAGTGAATTCCAGCATAAAAGGGTTTTGAACAGCTAGAGATCAACTCACACAGGGACCTGGGGAGCACAGGACTGAGCAGTGCCAGGGCACAGTGACAATAAATGTGTCTGCAACATGGGGAAAAGCAGCAGTTCTGTGAAGCCTTGGCTCTCCATACGTCACAAAACTTAGCCAAAAGAAAATATCAAGGGGCAAAGTAGCATTTATTCTTTCTTCTTGCCACAGAGATGAGCACTTTCTCTCAACTCTGTATCCCATCTATGAGTCCAGAACTCACAGAA